>NC_091823.1:22854374-23154374 GCF_038994185.2 Dermacentor albipictus
CAGGTTAAAGAGATTAATCGATTGCTAGCCCTCTTTATTTTAAGTCATTATTCTTAATAAAAGGAAAATGTGACACCCACCCAATCATAGCAATTGCTACAAAGAAAACCCATACGGGTTTCCTTTGTAGCAACTGCTATGATTGGGTGCGTGTCCCACGTTCCTTTTATTACTTCTCTCCACTTTGCGGCTTTCCGTAGAGCTATTACGTCAGTCATTATTCTTCTGGCACATCTGTTATTGCGTAGGAGTCTGTAGTTGGATACCTTCTCTTTCTACCGAGAAACAACAGGACCAATGAAAGACGACACAGTGGGTGACAGTCGACCAACAACGTATACAGCTCCTACGCTGTCTGTCTTACATTTGTCATGTACACTGCGCTGTTTTTCTCGGAATGTCGCTCAACCAACCAGCTTCGCACCCTCGTAGTACATTTCTCATCTATATTAACGACCTGCCCAATTCCGTCACCTTCCCGTGCGATGTTTACGGATGACTGCGTTCTGTCTCGGAAGATAACCGACAGGTCTGACTTCGGCGGATCCCACGTGCTGTGGGAATCGATGTAAACGAAGCTTTGTCTGCCGATTGCTTTAGTTGAGGATAATTAGCGGTGGTGTTGGAAGCGAATGTGTAATTTCTTCAGCGTTTAGTCCAATATGAGAGTGGTGAGTTAATATTACTTATTACCTTGCGCGTAAAACTGCTGTTTATCTGCGTATAGTTCACAGAACACACAAGGAAATGTGCTTGCTTGAGGCGTTTTTGCGCGTCATTGCTCACAATGTCTGGGAGGGTCCAGCATTATCGTCGCCTAACGTGGCACATCGCATCGTGGTAGAAGTGTTAAATATCAATTGAATTATCGAGCTCCGCGTAATTAAATTAATTGTCATAAAGTTGTATGTATACAATGTATACATCGCAGTCTGCACCACGTTTCGATGCGCTCATGTTTCGCGCGACGCTTCTTTCGGCCCTAGGTGTCCTCGACGCTGAATGCACGCTTTGGAGCCATTTTGCTGGTGCGCGTGTTTATGTGCTGCTGCATATGGGGCCAGCACGCTGTTGAGACGCCAGCTCCAAGCGCTCTCTCAGGCTATGGACAATTGTAATGCTTAAACTATCACAGCTCAGCTCGCTACCTCCACAGCCCAGTACCTGTATTTTTGTCGCATAGGAAAGCAAGCAAAGCAAGCACACCACGTGCCACACGCACAAACTACGCGTCCCGGCCCGCTGCGGCGCCGGTCGGGGTGAATGGATTGATGCTATGAGCGCCCCCTTTGGAACGAGGCGGTGAGTCACGCCACCAAGCTCTTGTTATTGTAGAAACTAACGTCCTACCTAAGTTAAAAAAAGAAAAAAAAAGAAAAGCCCACGAAGAATTCCTATCACCAAACTTTTTGAACCCCCTGTTGGGAACATTGTTTTTGTACCCCTCCGTTGTTTGTCATTTCCCTACTTTTCTTCCACCATTCATCTGATCGCCTCTTACTGATCTCTGTTGCGGACATGTTTACTTTCCATCTGTTCTCGCTAAACTCAGAGACTTCAAGGAGGTGACAGGTACCTAAATCGACCGCTGGGCAGATATCTTCACATTCTAATAAAACATATGCTCCATCGTTTCCCTAGATTTACCGCAACAATCACATGCTTCTTCTTCCTTGTTGTATGTCGCTTTTAAGTGCGTGTTATAAGCCATCCTGAAATCGCGTCTTTACTGATTTTTTCCTCTTAAGTAGTTACTCATAGCAGGTTTCTTTTCCATTGCCGCCACCCACGAGATTATCTCAGCCTCTGACTTTCCGCTTGACGTTCTTTGTTGGCATGTTGCTCACCATGCCGTGGCATACTTGCTGGTAAGCTTCCTAGTTTTTTTCCTCCACTGTGAATCATTGTATTTGCTGTACAAGTATGTGAACACTCCCCCGGTCCACCTACTGTCTTCCATATTCCTGAGTCGTTCTTCACAATTAGTTTTACTCTGAGCTTCCCGCATTTCAAAACTTGCCCAGCCCATACCAACCTGCACAGCTTCATTTGTAGTCTTCCCTTGAGCACCCCTTATGAGGCATCCCACTGACCTTTGGGTGCCATTGAGTTCTAATTACATGCGTGACTTCAAGCAAACAACCGCATTGCTAAATGTAGGTCCTGGAACCATTACACCTTTCCACATACCCCTGAACACCTCATACCCATTGTATCCCCATAGTGCTCTGTGTTTCACTGTAGCCGCATTTCTATTTTCCTTGGCTGTTATTGCTTCTTACTGTGTTCCCATATATCCTTTATCATAACATATATCATATAATAACGTATAATGAACATATGTTCCATTATATATGGAACATATATCAAAAACGGATATATGTTCCATATATCCGCTTATTTATATACCAAGGTATATATATTCATTCACCTGAGGTATTTCCTGGCCCTGAATTGACACTGTCTGTTGACTGTTTTCATTGAATACCATAACACTGATTTTTTGACCCTAAATTTCAAACCTATATTGTTGCCTTCCTGTCCGCAGATATTAGCCAGACGTTGCACATCGCTTTGCTTGTTAGCTAGCAACACAATGGCCTCCGCATAAAACAAGCCAGAAAGTTGCTGATCTACTACTGCACCCGCGTGTTTGTGTGAGAGATTTAACCCGATGTAACTTCCCCCTAGCGCACTTTCCATCCTCACCATGTACATGATACACAGCAGTGGGGTTAAAGGGCACCTCTGCCTCAGTCCCTTGTTGATATCAACTTTCTCTTCGCTCCTCATTTCTTCATATTCAACGCAAACGGTATTTTGTCGGTAAATCTCTCTCAAAAGTTGTGTATAATCGTCGCCTAAGCCTTCCCCTTCCAGAGTATTCCATAAAATGTTGCGGTCTGCATTGTCATGCGCTCCTCTAAAGGCCAAAAAAGCCACATATAACGGTCTGCTTTCTACTCTAGATATCTCAATGCCATGAGTAAGGACAAATAAGTTATCATTCAGGCGCTTACCGATTATGAAGTCATTCTGAAGTTCGCACAATATGTCATTATTCTCTGCCCATGCTTGCAGCTTTAATATAATTGCGTGCATTGCTAACGTGTATATTATCGATGTAATGGTCAACGGCCTATATGAGTGATTTCTATCTTTTTCCCCCTTACCTTTATAAATTAAATTCATTTTACTTTGTCCCCAATTGTCTGGTATTCGTCTATCTTTTAAGGTTTCTTCTACTGCTTTCAAAAGAGCTTCCTTACTATTTAGTCCTAGTTCATAAGTCAGCCTAACGGGAAGCTCGTCTAGCCATGTGGCTGTGCGCTTAGAAATTCCCTCTTCGGCTTTCTTCCAGTTGAAATTTGTCAGCACCAGCTCCTTTTACATCTAGTTCTCTTTCACGCTCTTTTTTCTTCAAGTACAACCTCGTCATTGCCTTGGAAAGATTGGCCAGTGATCTTTCGGATGTAATTTAATTCCACGTCCCCTTCCAGCCTGTTTCCATATTCGTCTAGGATATATTGTTGTATCGTTCCAGACTTCCTGCCTAATAAGTTTATGTGGTTCCAAAATATTCTAGGTACGGGCTTCTGTTTCTCACGTATTTTTCTGACAGATATTTCTGACAGCCAACGTTCACTTTCACCTTTTATCTTTGCTTGAACCAGTATTTGAACCATAGATATTTTTCTCCCGGTATATTTCCCATTTTCTGGCTACTTCATCCTCAGCAACTGCGCCTTCTTTTCCCGGCTGTGCTCTCGTGATGATTGCTGTCGTTCGACGATCGCTTCTCGTGTCTCCCTGTTCCACCGGCTTTTCGTTTTTTTTTCCTTTCCAACGAGCATGTTGCTTCTATTTCCATATTTCTGTTGTAATTACAATTAGAAGCTCACAATATTCTTACTCATTGCTTGGCCGTTTGCCATGTTCTTCCTCGACACTTGTGACTGTATTTGTTATTTGTTCAGTGTTCAAATTTGCAGTGACCATTCTTCGCTCCTTGCTCTCTTTCCCAACTGCATATCCCATTTTCAAAATGATGCGTTTATGGTCACTTCCTATGCTACTATACCTTTCCTCGCCAAGGACCATTTCTCTCAACTTATCATAAATTCCTTCTTTCATCAGACAATAACCAATGGTTGATTGCCGGTTTCCCATTCCCCACGTGGTCTGCCCATCACACTCAGGCCCTGTATTCACGACAACGAGGTTATGTTGCTCACAAAGATCTAGCATTGACTTCCCGTTGTTGTTGGTATGGCCATCTAGATCCTGTATGCGGGCATTCATGTCGCTTAATAGGATAGTTTCGGCATCATTCCCGATATCCTTAATATCAGCACTTACGCATTCCAATAACTTTTGATTCTTCTCTGTGCAATTATTTCCGGTCCACGAATACGTTACGCCCAGCCAAGTTTTATTTCCGCTCATTGTACCTGATAACCAAAGATGCACTTGAAATTTTGAATTTACTCTTTTTCATTTGGCTCCCTGATCGATGAGCATTCCGACTCCTCCTCCCTTTCTTTTCGATTTGGTTCTGTTGCACCCTTCCCAAACATAATCCCCAATCACTGGTAGCTCTCCCTAATCTCTAAGTTGCGTTTCTGTAACCGCATACACCCCTATTTTTTTTCTATATTGAAGTTCTCCTCAACCTCTACCCACTTTTCGTTCCTTCTGCTGTCCTGCATGTTTATGTAGCCTATTGCATGGCGAGCTCGCTTTCAATTGTTTTCCCCATTTTCCTGTTGTGGACGGCGATGCTATTCTGAGGTTCCCCTAGGGGACCTTCTCTTTCATTACTACCTGTCCTGGCCTCCTGAGTGCCCGTGGGCCCCCCCAAAAAGCCTGTGATTGAAGTGGATACCGTATTGTTGAAAACTACCATACCTCCTCACTTCCCTGTTTACTTCTAGAGCCTCGAAACCTTTCGTTTGGCTCATTGTCCACATAGCCTCATTAGCAGCCACTACTGCTCTTTGTACGCGACTGTCACGTACAGGCACCTCCTGCACCGTGCGCACTACGGTCTTCACCTGAGCGGACAGCTCGCGGAAGTCGTCTACCCCCTTCGCCAAGCGCTGGGCTAGTCCTGTCCCTTTTCTGTTTAGCATTACGTTTAGCCCACCTGCTACTACGACCTGGTTGCGTCAGTGGGCATTTTCAGCGAGCTCTTCTTTTGCTCGCTCCATGACAGCGCCCAATGTCCGTCCTGGAAATGTCTCTACCGCGGCGTTTTGTGACCCATCATCCTCTTTTCAATTGCCTCTGAGCACCTAGCTAGGTTTGAGTCGCCGGCGATAATCACACTTTCACTCTCTCCTACTGGCGAGCCCTCTCCCTGCATCCCTCTGTAATCCTTTTCCGCGTAGTTCGGACTTGACAAGGGTCATCGACTCCTGCGTTCCTGCTTTTCCCTTGTGGCCGCTTCAAGGTAGGTGAAGTTCTTTCCAGCTATCCCCACACCACGTTACACGCATTCTACGTGCTTTTTTGACACTCCCTGTCCTGAAAAAGATTACTCCTGCGTGTGTTGTGCCTAAAGCGGACGTCCGCGTATTGGACATATATATAGTAGTTCATTGTTCTATATCATAATCACCTGCCACCTACCTTTCCCTCTATCTCCCACTTCCCCTTGCCCCAGTGAAGAGCAGCAGGCTTGAGACACACTCTCCTGGCCGATCTCTCCTCCTTTCCCTTCACTGAAATCTACTCCACCTCCTCCCTGTCGTGTCACGTCAGGAGACGGCGTTCCATCGTCACGATCATTCTCGTTCATGATGGCGGCCCTGCTCAGCTTTTGCTGGGCTGTTCGAAGTCCTTTTTTCACTGCCTTCCGTGAATCATGCTCCGTATTTAGCTCATTTCTGAACTATTCGACCTGTTTCACATGCTCATCCTGGAAATGCTCCGTTTTCTTTAGTTTAGCATCAACATCACAGTGTCTGCCGATTGACTCGATTTACTCTCCATTCTCATCCTTCCTCTCGTCTACTTTGAGGGTCCCCCGCACACTGCACGCTTTACCGTCTTTCTTGCCATGTGTTGCACTTAGCTTATTTTCTAATGTAAACACCGAAGCTTTCAGAGCACGTGCCTACTGGCTAAGGCCGATAGGCATAGAACCTAAATCCATAAAATGCCGCAAATTAGTTATCGCCAATGTTCTAAAATTTAAAAAAATGCCGCACAGACGAGGTATTACACGTGTTCAAACACGTGGCCACGCTCTCACTCTCCTACCAAAGCAATATCCTGATACCAATGCACATACACTAAAACTAATAGCTAAATGTCTTGCCACTTCCAAACTACAATTTAAAGACTACAGAGACTTAACACAGGGATGGATGGATGGATGGATGGATGGATGGATGGATGGATGGATGGATGGATGGATGGATGGATGGATGGATGGATGGATGGATGGATGGATGGATGGATGGATGGATGGATCCCGTTATATTTTTACGAATATACACTTGATGCTTAACTGATTTCGGAGCCGTCGAAACATATGCGCGATGGTATGGATGGATGGATGGATGGATGGATGGATGGATGGATGGATGGATGGATGAATGGATGGAGTGAATGGATGTTATGAGCGCCCCCTTTGGAACGGGGCGGTCGGTTGCGCCATCAAGCTCTTGTTATTTTATTGCCTAATGTCCTACCTATGTTTAAAAAAAGAAAAAAAAATGGAAGAAAAAAAAAACACATGATGAATTCCCATAACCAATGTTTCTGAACCCCTATTGTGAACTTTCTTTTTGTACGCCTGCGTTGTTTGTCGTTTCTCTACTTTTCTTCTACCAATCTTCCAATCACCTCTTACTAATCTCTATTGCGCCCATGTTTACTTTCCCCCTGCTCTCGCTGAACACAAGGACTTCAATGAGGCCGCGCAGGGATGCGCAGAGGTAAGCGCCATCTGGTGGTGTTGCAAGAAACCCAGCGGCACGCTCGGCGAGACCATTATAGCAGCGCCCGGAAAGTCGGAAGAAGAGGCAAAGAAAGCTTCCCTTTTATAAGCTCCAATACGACCTTGATCGTGTGTCGGAGTAGTGTCGCAAACAATATATATATGAAGCTAAATGTAGAGAAATATAAATTCACGCATCTCGTCATTCTCACATAAACACTGCGCGCAACTGAACTCCTATTTGAGTTCCTCTGCCAGCTCTGATGTGGTGCCACAAGTGTACTTTGCTATTCCAATAGCAATGATTATATGATTTTATAGAAATGAATAACCGCATGCTTGGCTACCTGCGCTAGAACTTCATCTTTGACCCGACCTCTCTTCATCTAGCTCTTCGTTACTTTAATAGAGGCATTCAGTAAAACCTATTCAAAGAGCAAAAATGCTTTCATTCATTCATTCTCATTGTATTACTGGCCCCTTAGTGAAGCATATCGTCTAAACGGTTAATCTTACTAACTAGAGTACATGCCGTGATTATATAGAGTAAAAATAACAAAAATACATATATAAAATAAAAAGGCATTCTAACCCTCGAATAATTTGTAGTTTAGTGGATTATGCAGACACAACATGACATTACATTACAGACACAACAGACATTACATGCTCACAAGCACTGTAATGTCTACACAGCAGATATTGTTTATTTTTCAGCCATGTATACAGTGAAAAATAAACAGAGTGAAATAAGGAATTATAGTACATATAACTATAAGCTTCAATGCTAATAGACAGACCATTAACAAATAAATTCTATTGCTATTGCTATTGGAGAGCAGTTAAGCGCATTATTCAGCCTTTATTCAGTCCTTATTCAGCCATTATTCACATATCCCGAGGTGTTTACTTCGTGATATGTGAAAGAAACGGTGTCGTCAGGATGATCGTTCCATACTGAAATGTCATGACAGACAACGCTGACGAGTTAAAAGCCTGTATTTTTACGAATATACACTTGATGCTTAGCTGATTTCGGAGCCGTCGAAACATATGCGCGATGGTATTTCCAAGGGTAGGAGAGAGGGGCTGTTAAGATTGGATGTAGTCATGCAGCAGACAGTAGAACGGGTGCTGCTTTTAGCAGGTAAGAGTAGCATTTAACTTCCATCTCGTTCCTTTGCGCATTTACTGCGACTAGTAAAATACTACCCCGTCTCCCCAAAAAAGAAGAAGGAAAAAAGAAGGAAAACGGGAAATAATATTTTTGTAATATTTTTCACCACCTCAGCTTTGTTCAGGTTAGCGCTCAATAGCAACGCTGGCTTCCATACGAAAAATTTCTAAAAATATCTTTAGCCTACGACCGGGACACTTTTCTTTGTGTGTATGTGGTGGCGATCTTTCACAACAACGCCATTTTAGCGACTAAAATACCTTATGCAAATCTGATAAACTCACCTTGCGGAATGCTTCGGGCGTACATACTGGAGTAATTTCATTCTCCAGACTGAGTGAAAAAAAAATTCTTCCTACAAGACAGCGCGATGTTTAAAAAATTGGAGAACGATTAAGCTTCGCTTTTAAGAGTGGAACGAGATAACATTAAAAGATCCCCGATTGCTTCTCCCGCTCCACAGCAACTGCGACCTATACGTAAGCGTAATGTTTACCGGGAAACGCTGGCGGTGAACACTATGTGCGAAGGGGCGAGCGTTGTGGTAGAAACGCGGCGTCTTAAGTGGGCCAATCCCGGAGGTAGTGCACAACCGCACCAAAAAAAGTTGTGTCATTTTCAGGTTTCTGTTATTGTTTCGCACTTTTAATATTTCAGCCTGAAAAGATTGAAAGGCATGCGCTGTCGCCGTTTTGTTTCATTACATTTGTCTGTGGGCTGTTATTCTCAGATTTCCAAGGAATAACTTTGTCAAGAATGCAAGACAAGGTATACGAGCAACTTTAGTGATAGAATGGTGCCGTAGTATAGCCCGCATATATCGCATGTCTTATAGCAAGGCGTGGCATATGCATATATCTAAACGTATACGGAAATTTTCGCTCATGGACAAAACTCTTCCGACGCCGACACCGGATTTTCTGCGACACGCAGCCCTTAACGCTGTCGCGCTAAGTTATTTCAATACGTACCGAAAAAATTATGCCCTTACATCTGAGTATAAGCGCGCGTATAAGCTCTTATTATTACCATTTACTTGCTGAAAATATTAAACAGCGCAAGAAAACGTATTGAAGCAGGTTTTCCAAAGTCGGGATGAAGGAAGAGCCGGTTACTATATATAGACTACACAGAAGCGCACCAAAGGTATATAAACAAGGCCCACGCACGGCTCTACCCCCGAGCTGTCGCTGCTTCACCATGCAGCGTGCACTGTTGAATCGTATTCGCGTTCGTTTCCAGTACTTTTCTTTGGCATTAAGTAACCTGCGTTTCTTTGAATTAGGATTTCGTATTAGGACGCCTCGCTATAGTGCGCCTATTGCTTGCAGGGTTGCTCGTTATTGCGCTGTGCTTGCAGCCGGCCGGAGCCTAAGTGAACTGTGAAGTCCTGACCTTACACTCACCAAAGCAGTGCTAGAATTAATGCAGTGCACATAACGCGAGCGAGAGAAAACACGCGCAACGCCCTATCGTGAGAAAAACTTAGTACGTGCTGCGGCGAACGGAACGAAGGCCAGCGCGTGGAACCAATTGAGTTCCGACGTTCAACATGCCGACCACGTTTGTCCTCCCTTTTCACGGGACATGCTTGTGCGACCTGACTTGCCCAATTTCGTCTCGCACACTCGATGCCAGAATACAATGCGAATAGAGCAACCACACTTCTCATTAGTTGCGTGCAAGGAGCTTTATTAATCAGCTTCGACGAACAGTGCGCAGTACCATGCAGAGCTTCAATTTTTCACATGCGACGCTATTATTCTTGAGGGGTCTGCAAGACAGGGGCATTTTATATAAATACAAGTTGGGTTTAGAGGCATGATGCGAAAATTCGAGGGTGAATGAGTAATTTTTCAAGGCACACAGTTATTTATATCAGTTGATGAACACCTGAGGGTATTTGATAATGGGGTTTAGTTTGATGCATTTTTTTTCTACTATTGTAATGATGAGGTTTCTCACGACAAACTAATATAGAAAAGGAAGTAAGATTAGTTGGAATTCTTGCGTAAATTGTCAATTCGTTCCTGTTTAACGCTTACCTAAGAACCGTAAGCAGCACGGCACTGAAGTTCATTATTCTGGATTTATTGACGTGCATTCGGACTCACGCATAAGTTAGGTATTACAGGACCAGTAGTTTTCCAGAATTGTATTAGCGATCGTATTGACGTGGCCATCCGTGCCAAAACAGCACGTGAACAATGAGATACGCTGTAATGGAGGGCTAGGCATTACTGTCGACTATATATATATGTACAAGTATATATAAACGAGAAGAAAGGGGGTTAACCGAGGGGCCCGATTTTTATTAGTCATATCATGAGAAGCCAACAAACACTGACACCGAGGATAGCATAGGGAAAATGACTTGTGCTTAACAAAGGGAACGAAGAAACGATAAATGAATGGAAATTAAAGTGGATAAAAAAACAACTTGCCGCCGGTGGGAACCGAACCCACAACCTTCGCGAAAGTTGTGGATTCGAATCTATTCTATACGCAAAAAGCGTTTACTTCCTCATTACCGTACAGCCGCGGGTGCGCGAAGGCGAGCTTTCTGGCTCTCTACTTTTTTTCTCCCGCACAACCGGCACCGCCGCGGATGCGCAGAGGCGAGCACCATCTGGTGGCGACGCAAGGAACCCAGCGGAGCGCGTACCACGCTGTCACTGGTTGGCCTATTCGGCAAGAGAACAGCCAGGCGGCAGCCGCGGTTACGAAACCCAGCGGGGTTCGCAAAGATAAGCTTCACTTTGAAAACGAGTACCATGCATGTCCTGTCCGACCTGGCTGGCTGGATTGCAGTCCCAACAGATGTAATTTCTATACACAGGTGCAGCTGCTGTTGATTATGGTGACTTCTAGTGGAATATCCTTTGAAATGTGGTGGAGACAAATAGTTACCTGGCCTGCTTGAGCTAGTCAATTCCTGCTATATATATATATATATATATATATATATATATATATATATATATATATATATATATATATAGTCATATAATGAGAAGCCAACAAACACTGACACCAAGTACAACACAGGGGAAATTGCATGTGCTTAGTAAATGAAATAAA
Source organism: Dermacentor albipictus (assembly GCF_038994185.2). Taxonomy (NCBI): domain Eukaryota; kingdom Metazoa; phylum Arthropoda; class Arachnida; order Ixodida; family Ixodidae; genus Dermacentor; species Dermacentor albipictus. The sequence continues at coordinate 22,865,579 of NC_091823.1, forward strand.
GTAATGATAAATTAATGGAAATTAAAGTGGATGAAAAAACAACTTGCCGCAGGTGGGAACCGAACCCACAACCTTCGCATGTCGCGTGCGATGCTCTACCAATTGAGCTACCGCGGCGGCGTTTCCCCATCCACTTTCTTGGGTATTTATGTGTACTAGTAGACCCCTGGGAGTGTTAGCCAGCGCCCCCACTCACAGACCTTGGCGGCGGACGTGGAACGTCTTTTTTGCCGCAGGCGTCACGAGAACGTGATCTTTTCGGGTGAAGGCAACTGGTCAATAAACCCACATATGCTACCTGAAGGCATCAAAGTTGCCGGATTCGAGACCCTCGTTACGTAATAAGCGAGAAGAAAGGGGGTTAACCGAGGGACCCGATATTTATTAGTCATATAATGAGAAGCCAACAAACACTGACACCAAGTACAACATAGGGGAAATTGCATGTGCTTAGTAAATGAAATAAAGTAATGATAAATTAATGGAAATTAATATATATATATATATATATATATATATATATATATATATATATATATATATATATATTGCAGTCTATCATTTTGCCCATTTTTTCCCTATCTCCTCTGTATCTTGTAAAGTTACTTACGCCTGTAACGACCCTGGCCCTATTTTTTATCCTCTCTTTTGTCACAAATGCTCTAAACGTCTTGCTTATCTCGGCCTCTGACCAGTTATTGCTCCCATCAGCTGTTAACCCCGGCGCTTCGAAAAGGCGGAAGTTCCGTGTACGATTCTGCATGGTTGGGTGATTATCTCGGTATTCGGCTGCAATGTGCTGAATCGTCTCCAGATACTTTTGTGCAGCAGGCACATGCCTCAGAATATTTGCTCTTATATATTCATGTCCTCGCATAACCAGCTTGGACCTGAAATCTCAATGGCGTCATTGCGTGATCGTGCAAATTTTATTTCCTGATTTGTTATTCGCCGACTTTGTAAAAACCACCACGAGCATTTTTTGATGTGAAAGCATCAGATGGACCATTGAGCGAAAAAGCCTCGCGTCTGTCGTCTGTAGCAGCGAAACTGCACCTAAGCTCCCGTTGCCATTGGCTGTGACGCTACGTCACGAGCGCGCCTCGATGGAGAAGAGCGGGCGAGAGGGAGCAACTGCTGCTGCAGTAGCGCGCCAGGTGTTGCTTGAGGAGAGAGGAAATCCCCACGACGCCGCGTCACCCCCCTCGCTGTCACTCTCATTTGCTCGTTAATTCAGGGTTGCCAGGCTTGGCGACTTCTAGCCAAATTAGCTACTCTTAGAAGCTCCTGGAGACCGAAAATCGTGGTTGGCGACTTGGCTACTTTATGGCTACTTTTGACGGTGGTAATTGGTATAGGTAGTGTCCAAATCGCACTGCTTGCAATGGCGCCCTAGGAGCAACAGCTCCAAAAGTCAGGCATCGAAAGTCGTGCCATTGGGTTTTGCAAGTGGCAGAAGCAGATCCAGGGGCTGAAAACATATCATAGCCGCCATATAGCCGGTGGGCCTCTTCGAATTGTCGTCCTGCGCTGTCCAGGCTTGCCCGAAACGCTTCATACGCAACGCACATTGGCTGAAATCACGGCTCCTGGCAGCCAGGCACTCTCAGGGACGGATAATTGAGGATGTCCATTGAGATTCTCCATTGGTGGCGTACAGCAGCTCTCTTCAACTAACAGGAATGGACTAATCTCAGAGGCTATGCTTCTGCGTGCTGCGTTGGGCGGAAGCAACAGGTGATGTCGTAGTTGCACCCCACGCGACGGCTACCTCGACAGCGAATCTTGAATACCATGTTTCTTGGCGCCAGTAGCGACTGTAACAACCGAAAACGCGTCATGGCAGCCATGTCATTACAGGTGCCAGTGTCTATGCGAGTTTCTTATAGGCGCTTGCGCCTGCATGACAGGGAGAGCACACAACATGTGTGACGTCATACAGTTTGCACGGAAACATTTGGAGAGAAGTCAGAGTGCAAGGACGCGGTGCAGTGAGTTTATTGTAGTGAAACTGGCGACGCCGCCTCGGCTATGAGAAAGCACGCAAGTGTGCGACGGAAATGATCAAATAACGTCAGTTAGTAATTATAAGCTATGACACAATACGTGATAACGTTTGTTTTCTTCTGTTGTTCTCGTTTGCCACCAGTGCAGCAGAAAAGTATAATTCTCTTTCGCTTTTTCTTCTTTATTTTCGCGTCAAAAATTGACAATTGTTCGTTTGTCGCACCGTGGCTACTTTCCCGGCTACGTAATAAAGCTTTTTCCATTGTTGGCGACTTTTTTGGCTACTTTTTCTTCCGAAGACCTGGCAACCGTGCCTGCTATACGCGCGTTTCTTGTCCGCGCAAGCTGTCGTGTGCGTTCTAACCACGTGGTTCTAACTGCTCTTCGGCGTAAGGCCAAATCAAAACGCTCCAAGCGTCCTGCTCGCCCGCGAGGAGTTCATAACTCGAAGGTCCGCTTCACAACTCATATGAAGTGCTTAGATGTACTCGGACTTCTTTCTCTAGGTGTATGTCTTCTGGTACCCGGCCTTTGTATGAGCTCTTGGATTAGGCAATAGTCATAATAAACATATTTGTTACTAGCACATGCGTTAGTAAGTTATTCTACATTCATCTTTTCGGCAGCGTGATTAATCGGCAAGCCTGATATTGATCCGAGGCCAGGATCACCAATTTATTTTCTTTGTATTTATTTATTTATTGCCGGCACGAATGCTACGAGTTCTTTTAATTCTATCGCAACCTAAACGCATGCACTGAAATTCAAGGGTATGCGCTGCAGTTGTTCGCGCATCGAAATGAAAGCGGACATGCATGAGTTGTCGGTTGCGTTTATAGGTGGCGGGTAGGATATTAACCTAGGTAGGATATTAGGCAGCATAGTAGCAAGAGCTTGGTGGCGCAACCCACCACCCCGTTCCGAAGGGGACGCTCATTACATCCATCCTATTGCCGCTCCCACAATCCGTAGCCGGTCGACCACGCGCTCACTTTTGCAGAAGTTAGTAACGTGCATAGGATAGTTGCGCTTCTTTTTTGCTTGAATAGCAAACTTTAACGCACAGAAAAATGGAAAGTTTGGCGATGTGGTATAAAAACGAATTCTCCATGACGTTTTGCAGACTAGAAAAGCAATCAGTCAACACAATAAGCCAACGGCGGTTCATGATAATCGTCAGCTCCACAACACCAACGAATGTTGAATCGTAGCATAACGAGTGCTAATGTCTAATATCTAACGAGGCATGCAGGATACCTTGATAAAAGTGGCGCCGTTATTATTGGGAACGTGTCCATCCCAGCAAGTTCAAAGAAAGGCGGAATGCGGGCATTATATGTTTAATGAGATATCATTAGAAGCGTCAAAAAAGTGTATATATATATATATATATATATATATATATATATATATATATATATACGCGAGAGAAAAGGGATACCGAGGGGTTCCATTTTTGTTAATCATGACCATATAAAGCCAAGGAAAGCACCGGGGAAATTAGCTGTGGTTGAAACTGAAACGCACAAATTAATGAAGCAAACTCAATGAATTATGGGGTTCTACGTTCCAAAACCGCTTTCTGATTATCAGGCACGCCGTAGTGAAGGAATCCGGAAATTTCGACGATCACCTTGGGTTCTTTAACGTGTACCTAAATCTAAGTTCACCCATCGAAATGCGGCCGCCGTTGCCGGGATTCGACCCCGCGACCTTGTGCTCAGCAACCCAACACCATAGCCACTGAGCAACCACGGAAAGAATTGAACAAATGATCCATGGTTTTACTGTGCCAGTAAATATCGGCGCTTGCGCCATATGTACAAGTTTATTTCATGTATGGTATGCAACATCGGAATACTGCACTACGTGAACAACATACAACATTGCGAGAAAACTTCCTAGTTCTTGGGTAATCACATCGTTAGTTCTCTTTTATCTAAACATGTGCAACAGGTGCACACTTAGTCGCACTGAAAGAGATAAAGCCTAGCAATAAATAATAAATAAATAAATGTAGAAGCAATCAAGTGCAAGCAAGGAAGTAAACAAAATAAACGATGTTCATGTACGCATATTGTTAAATAATAGTGCATTATTAATTTTCTGTCTCTTATGTATATACAAATGCTAGCACTATATGTGAATACAGCTCGGCAAGAGATGACTGTCGTGACCAATCGATGGCGAAAATATGACCGTTATACCTGGTGGGGGCAACTGGCACGGGAGGCAAGCTTTGCATGAACTCAGTATGTGGGTAGCGAAACGCGACATATTTGTGTATGCGTGCATGATTCAAATTAAGCTAGCCACATTCTATTTATTTATTTATTTATTTGCTGCGTCCACATCTTCAGTGTATCAATAGAGAAGTGCGTTATGCTAACGAGGCCTCGCTCACGCAGCATTCTAATATCTGGTTACTCGTTTATTTCTAGTGCCTCAATTTGTCAGCGTCTTTCCAATAGTGCAACCCGCGCAAAATAAGCGCGGTTTTTCGCACCTTGCGCGCTTAGCGTGCTCTTTCGCGCGCACGGAAATCGTATTTCCCGCGCTTTATACAGACGACGCATTGGCAAAACCCAGCGAAATTATTCGCGGAGCACAGCTGGTTTCTGATGAGCACTGACGAGCGCTGTTGGTCTATTTATTTTACTACCTAGACTCAAATAAGGACGGTAGTGCATATACCGAAGTGCATTTACATAAAATGTAGCACGGAAACGGCCGCAGAACGTTAATTTGACGCGTAAAGTCAGAATTGTCTCGAAACTACATTGCGGAGCGGACGCGGCCTCTGCGCCGTGCATGGCTGTCCGCGGACGGATACAGCCACGGTGCGAAAAACTTGTAAACACTGTTTTCCCGTTGGGAACGTGTTGCTCCAGCCAAACGGGATTTTTTCGGCAGTTTTTTTGGCCGTTGTGCTATGATCGCCTGGTTGCGCTGTGCCTCGCTGGATGTAGAGTGATTGTTCACATCGCTATTTCATCCTGCCAAGATGTAGTGTGCGCCGAAAAAAGGAAGATCTTCTGGTGTGCTCCGAGCTACCTGCCGAGTTTTGACTTGTAGGCCTAATTATTTTCACCGAGGGAAATGGTGCTCATCCAGCTGAAGTTCCCTGCCGCTGACTGTTTGGCCAACATGAGAGAGCACTGAGGGGCTCTGGTCTGCCCACAATGTCCGGCAAGATCGCTTCGAGGTAAGCGGTAGTTATTTTTAAATCCCCTTGTAATCAACCGCCCGATATCCGCAAAACTAGACGGCCATGTTCAGACGTCGCTTAGGCCTAGGTGTATCTGTTTCTTGCGAGTTTTTGTGGTTGTGATCGCACCACAGTCCGTTTAAAGCAATCTAGAAGGTCCGTGGAAGGCCTGCGAGCACCCCCACGGTCGGGGTTTGCGCCGCCAGGTCACAGGGCCGCGGCGCCGACTGCGAAGTCGCGCTAGCCCGACGAGTGAGACCTTGGCAGACGGCACTACGTGTTTCGCGAACGCTTAGCTCTAGCTGTTAAAAAGCTCCTTACTATCTGCGATCTTTACTGACCGCGCTGAATTTGATGAGTTCTGTCGGACATGCACGGCTGACATCGTCGCCGGTCCGGCATTACTCACCGAGCAGCCGCGTAGGTCGGCGCCACCGACCGCACAGCAGCGACAAGACATTCAAGATGGAGCTTTAAAAGGACTCGTTTTTGTTGTGACCGCTAACAGATTTATCTCTCGATGGCAAAATGGTGTCTCGCAGTTTAGCATCGCACGGTGCCTACATGCTCCTGCTGACAGCATTGAGGGGCCGCTGTGTTTTAATCGAGTAGCTTCGTTTTGTAGCTGTGAATGCAAGTGAAGGCTGTGATCGCTGCTCGCGTCTCACGAGCAGCTGCGATTTGCATGTTGTGCACTTCAGTGCACGAAACCAGCTATGCAATTGGTTATCGCACGTGTTACCGATGTGGCGTCAGGATATTGAAGCATTTTACGATACAAGAAAAAAAAAATGCACAAGCGGCGAAAACGGGGAGGAAAAAAAGAGTGCGAGCTGTGCTATTTGAAACCGGTCCAAATTCTCGTCGCAACGAGAGTCTGAGACGACCGGGCTTCTCGTTTTCGACGTCTCGCTTCTCTAGGAAGGGAGTACTGTCTAAAAGCTTGGACACATTCACGAGTCGGTCTTGTAAGCCCGGCTTGGCAGGACGGGCGGGCAAATGGGGTGATGCCCGAGGCTTTCGCAAACGAGGCCTGCGGTCACGGCGTAGTGCGCCGCCGCATTGCTAGTAGCCGATCTCGTGGGTTCTTTGGGTGAAATTTTGCTGAGCACCACTTGGCATCGTCCTGGTGTCGGCGGGTTCCTATTTGTGCTTCTAGATTCCGTACTTCGTAGCCAGCGAGAAGGCTTGGTGGCAACGGCGGAGAGCGCGGGGCGAAGACGAGAGAAAAAAAAAAAAAATCTAGGCAGTGACCTAAATCTCGTCTCAACCGGTGTGTGGCCATGCTGAAACGACTGCTGTGCGTGTGACGTCAGGTAGCCGAGTGCGTTATTGGCTTACAACGAGACACCTTGCCACCTTGGACTGCTGGTCCGAAATCCATCGATCCAACAGTTCCCGTGCCTCGGTGATGTGGACTCTCTGCGCAGAAGTGGACTTCGTTGTGTGCCGACTGTGCGGTGCTCCGACGTGTTTTACCTGCCTATTTTGAGGCTGGTGCATTTGCTTGTGGTGCTAGCCATGTGCCTGTGTTTGTGCTGTGGTCAACAAGCTATTCCTTGCTTGACCGCACGTGGTCGCCCTGACAAGAGTAAAGTTTTGATGGTGCCTAGTTCATTTGTCGTTTGTAGCTGCATCCTGTGGAAGCTTACATATGTTGCATGCTTTGGTCTGCTTTTGGAGACGTCATGAACAGCTGTCTGCCCGTTGACCTTTTAAAGCCAGCCTGCATTATGCTTTTGTACCGTGTCATTGAGTGATGTTAAAGTCGATGACTTCTTGTTTCAACGTACATTTGATACCATGCAATGATTTCAGAATAATGAGAGATCAAATAACTGTCAGCATGTTTAACATCTAGTCTTGTTTAAATGACCTAACTGGAGCTTTTATTGCTGTGCACGCACTAATCTTGCTTTGATACTCGTCTGCTATTTAACTTTCAGCATTTTCATTCACTCTAGAGAGATAGAAGTGACAGGTAAAAATGACAGTAAGATTTGTGTGCTCTCGTGTAGTCATATTACACAATTGTTTACTCAAAACTTACAGCAGGGTGCTTGTAGAACACCTCATTTAATTAAATGTATTAAAAGTTACTGTTCATTTCCACTTACATTATGGGCTGCAAACTCGTATTACATTTCGATTTCTTCAGGAATGTAGTTGTTTCTTGCTAAAGACGATTGTTTGATCGATCCCCCTTTTTCTTTCTTTTATTTTATTGTTGCTTAGCTAAGATTGAGTGTATCTCTTTCCTAGTGCTTTAAAGAATACATTCTTTTGTCTGCTTGTTAAATATTCTTAAAAATTACAAGAGCGCACGCTTAACAAATGGCATTATGCATGCATTTTGTATACATTATTCATGTAAAATTTGTAAAATATGTTGCGCAATGTAGAACAGGCAAGCAGTTCAGTGTCTTCATAGTGATAGATTGTTAGGGTGTTTGTGAGGACTTTTTTAGATTCCTCTGGTGATCAGTTGCACTAATTCTTTTGCTTTCTGTACGCCAATTGCAATGAACAAATGGTATTATGTAGCCTATTACTAGTTGTCCGAGATGTGAGCATTGGCATTTCACCTGCTCTAGATCGAAACAGGTTAAGCAGATTGGTTCATCGCAATTTTGTGCCTCGTCAAATTCGACTTTCTTGTCATACTAGATTCCTTGTAAGCCCACATCCTATTGCAACAAATATTGCCTTTGCCTTCTTAATTTTATCTAAATACATGGTAGGGTGTAGCTCTTGTCATTGGCACTTTGTATGTTCTCTTGATTCTTGGGTGCATGGATCGGATTACAGCAGGGCCTGGCTTCCCAGTGTTTTAAAGTGAAGGGAACATCAGCAATATATAAGGTAAACTAAAACATTTGCCATGACACACGCATTTCATACTAGTAGTACAAAGAGTACAGTGGGGAAATTTAAATTTAGAAACTCCAAACTTAGCATTTGCGGAGTGGTTTGAGTCGGCCAGTGCAGGGCTTGTGTCTGCTGCTGCTATTCAGCACACTTCACACTACTTTTATCTGCTTCACATTGTCTGAAGTGCAACAAGGAAATGACACACAACGTATCACACTACAGAAATTTATTTCTCAAGTATTATACTCAACAGTTTAAGCTTTTGAATGTTGCAGTTGACATTTTCAAGGCGATACAGCCCTACAGATATGAGCAAATATACATAAAAATGGCTGAGACATTATCCAGTCTTTATTGGATAAAAAGGGATAAAAAGTGGAATTCATATTGCAATGCAATTACTTGCATTGTTAAATATGACCATTAGATCATGTCAGTTTCACTGTGCTTTTTCTACATGGAATAGTTTTCAGTGCAAGTTTTGATTACTGTCGAAACCTTCGAATGGATACGAGTCTGATTTGGTACAATATTGATTAAGCTACAGATAAGTTGAAGTGATTCTGCATGTCTGCCATAAGTTGGACAAGCACACAATGACTGTGCTTTCTTCCAGGCGGGTATAGCGGAGTGGCCAACGCATGAACTTGTTGTCAAACAAAAACTACTGAGCAGTCACACAATTCGCAAAAGATGTCACTGCTGTCTTTAGAATGCGAGGATGTGTGTACACCGGTGATGTCGTTTACTTGCGTCTGTTGTTACGTACTCCTGTTTGTGGAGGAGACATGGTGGCTGCCAGGCTTTATTGAATCTAAGCAGACATTTTTTTTTTTACTGTTAGCCAGTAGGAATATCCATAATCAATTTGGACTTGAGAATGTAGATTGAAGTGCCATGCTTAACCCTTTTACGTACATGGACACAGGTGTCCCTGAATTTGAAACACGTCTCAATAAATATGTTTTGGATTATGACATTCCCCATGAAGTCCTCCAGGTTGCCAAGAAACCACAACGGCTGGCCCCGTGGTACGATTTCACACAGTTGTGCGACTGGACATTGACTCATTTAAAAAAGAAAGACACCCCACGCGAACACATTACACAAGGATTCCGTGCACTTCAGGACAAATATCAGAATAACATGCAATATTACACTGATGGCTCTAAAAAAAAAGATCACGTGGGTGTGCGGGTCGTAGCGGAAAATTGGGAAACAAGTATTCGATTACCACAACACGCTTCTGTTTTCACGGCTGAAGTTTACGCTATCTGGGTTGTTGTTAAAAAGATTATAACTGCTAAACACAAACATGCAGTCATATACACTGACTCTTTAAGCTCACTGAAGGCTCTACAGTTGAAATCTGAGTGTGAACCCCTGATAGGAGACATTTTAAACATGTTGGTGCTTAACGAATACGGGAGGTCAATTCGTTTCTGTTGGGTCCCAAGCCATGTTGGGATACCAGGTAACGAAGCCGCTGATAGATGTGCATTGATGGCAGCGCACAAAGATATTACAAACACGAAGCTCCCATATAATGATAGCATCCGTGCAATTAGAAACGCCTTCACGGTAAAATGGCAACGCGAATGGGACCGTTGTGCCGACAACAAGCTACATCTCACGAAACCCATAGTTGGCAAGTGGGAGTCATGCTATCATCAGGAGCGGTTCATCGAAGTAGTTTTATGCCGACTACGCATTGGGCACACACACGTCACGCACAATTACTTACTTACCAAAGGAGACACACCAACATGCGAGAAATGTCAACAGCCACTAACAGTTATGCACATATTACTCACATGTACGCAGACTGAAACACACAGACGAACACTTTTGCACAAATTATATCAACTACACATACCTTTACACCCTGCTCTAATTTAAGGTGATCCGCTAGTCCCATTATGTGACGTCCGTAAATTTCTACACGACACTGGATTTTTACATAAAATACAGATTAACAAAGCCTTTTCCTTCATAAACTTGATTTTAAAACACCTCGTGTTTGGCGCAGCATAGCCTCAGCCGCTTTTGCGCCATTAAACCCCATTTAACTAACTAACTAAATATGTTTTTCCCCTAAAATCCTACTGGCAGCAAATAACAGAAATAGTGAGCTCCATTATTGAAATGTTTTATTTTGGTTGGCAAAACTATGACAACGTTGAAGAAACGGTGCCGGCACGTATAGGGGTTTTGCACTGTTGGTGAATTAAGTACTTCTTTTGAAGATCTTCCTCATCAGTGAGGTAGAGTGCAGTTATCAAGATATTTAAAAAAAACTAATCCTTGAATTTACTTGAGTATAAACTACTTTTTTATCAAGAACGAGGCATTGGGATATATGTGTCCTAGTGTACTGTGACTGAATGCTGGATGTCATTTGGTGGCGTTAGCTTGAGGGTGCACTGGCACATTTACGTGATGATTGTCCCTGGAAATTAATACATTTGTATATTTTGTGCCCTTATGTGTGGCTGCTTTCATTTTAGGTAGAAGATTCTTTTATTTTGCAAAATTGTGATTGTAAAATAATGCGAATTTCACCTATTGGAAGGAGATGTTATACAGGATTTATTTGATGACAACAGCAACAACAAATCTTCTTTAGGTCTTGATGAGGAGTATTTGCAATTTTTGGAAAAAGGTGTTGAGAACATTGGTACAGAACTCAGCTTAGGGGACCCTAAGTAACTAGAACATTCAAAGCCACCAAAATAACGAGAGAGAGAGAGAGAGAGAAAGAGAAAGAGAGGTATGCCAGCAAAAAATCTCGCAATTTCTGCTTCCAGAAACTTTTCAGTCAAAGGGTCAATGTTTGGAAGGCCCCAATACAGGAAGATAGATTGATAATTTGTCTGCTCATTTTCATATGTACATTAGGGAGATAAAGATAAATTTTTGAGATTCGAGGAGTCAGTTGGATTCGTTTAATGGCAATTGGCAAGTCTTTTTAAAAGAACACGGTTTGAAGGTTGAGACCAATTCGCTGAGGAGTGGTGCCAGTCAACTGAATTTGGATGCATCAACTGCCCATCATTTGTGCAGATGGAGGCCTGAATTATGCAGACTGTGTTGGCATACCACTTGAGGAATGTTGTGATCATTCTGTAATGGCTGCATTTTGAGCAAGGAGTGAAACTGAAAAGTGCATAGCATGAGATCTAAAACAGTGACAAGGAATCAAATTATATCAATGCAGATTATGTGAAAAGTTTGTTGTGTACCTGGCTTGTTCCTGCGTCAGCTGTCCTGTCTTGGGGTGCAGAAACATGGAATGTAAGCTCTTAATCCCTTCAGGCGCATTGTACATAATTGTATATACCAAACAGAAGCACTGATAAAAATATTGGTACTTAAGATGTGTCACAAACATCTTTAGCACTCTTGATTAGAGCTGATCTCCAAGTTTGAATCAGTGTAAGGTGTTTTGGTAAATAAGTTGGAAGGAGACATCTGGGTGTTGCATTTGGTATCAGTATTTCATCATCTAGCGGGTCCACCTCTTTCTTTGTTTTTCTGAATATTTTACACCTAGCATATAATTAGTTGCTAGATTGTAGCTTTCCAACTATACGAGACACTAAATAGTTTATGTTCTCATATTTGACGTTCCTGCTGAAAGGTCTAGCATGGAGGCCACATTCTGCAAACTTGACAAAATCCACTGAAGAATGTAAAATTTTTAATCTATTTCTGCAGCAGTATGCTTTTCATGATTCTGAGGATGCAGTAAATGTGCTGAAACCAATTTTTCGATTGACGGAATTGATTGTTGCTAGAAGGGCTTAAAGGAATAGACCATTTTATTTCTTATGCAATTATTTGAAGCATTTGCAGTTACCTTTCAAGCAATGACTCTTTGCTATTGCTGATGTTCTTCGTTGTTGGCTTGCAATTTCCAACCCCTCAATTTTCGATTATCAGCCTAGAATTGAGGTCATCCTAGATATGAGTGAATGTGGCATTCATTCTGCTGTTGAGCCCAGCATTATGAGTTATATGTTTTGCAGTAATGGTTGCATCCAATTGAAAATATTAAAAAGCTATCTTGCTGTACTTCAGGCGCTTTGAAGTCGCATATAGTGCATTGTTGCATGTTGTGAACAAGGCACCATTTTAAAATGTTACTTTTTTTAGAGTATATCATTAGTGGACCAGCTGTGCCAAATTGTGACAAGATAAGCCCTTTATGCCATTCTGCTCAGAAGCAGCATATTAGCAAGACGTTGCACCAAGCCTGTGCACCAAGCCTGTGCTAAATGAAGCATGAAAACGAAAGCCTCCTTCCATTTATGCTGCCTCCATAGTAAAACAAAATCAAGCACACTGTCATTGTTATCTTCATCCTTAAAGTCAGTGGATCGGCTATAGCCATGGATATAGCTGATGTCGGTTCTTCATTCACTGTTATTGCACTTCTGTGCATTTCTCTCTGACGGATGTTCCAATATACTGCCACTTCACGGTCTTTTTGTTTCCGTTATGTTACAGATATTTTGCTGTGGAGAGATATTGATGTATACAGTACTTTGGCTACTCCATTTTTTCTATGCTATACAGCAAGAAGTGCAGAAATAAATGACAGTATTAAAATGAATATGAATGAGAAAATGACAAAGGTGCTATCAGTTGCGCAGTTTGGGCTGCAGTTTGCCATAGTTCATAAATAGCTCTTAAATGGTTTCATGATCAGGACGTAAGGAAAAAATAGGCATTTTGCCTAAACATCAGATTTCTAAGTCAGGTAGTCAGGTACAACTTCAGAAGGCAGCAGTATTTTAAAGGCGAGTGCACATGAACATCCACCAATGGGCGCACTCTAGACTGATGTCATGAGCCAGGCGGTGACCCCGCCGACAGAGAACATGCCAGCCTGTGCTTCAAACTTGGGCCGGGCCTCTCCTGCCTTCTTAAGTTGTACCCGATTATAGATATAACCGAATGCACTCACTTTTGAGTGCACCATAAAGCAAGTGTCACTATTGTCTTGAATGGCAGTCTCCTAATGCAGAGTGACACTCTCTCAAATTGACAATAAAATAGCCCTTGTGAGAGACGGGTATAACTTGCAGGAAGAAGGCATGCAGAATTCTCCCAGATAAGAAAAAGTACTGAACTTTGTACTTTGCGTTGTTGACAGCTATGTATACAGTCTGACTGATCACTAAACGCTAGACTTTCCATTGGACCAGCTTTCTTACATTATGTGTAAAGTGTAAAGCTTTGTTTATTTATGATTTGCTTTTGCCAAGTGTTTGTGGTAAGGCGGTTCTAAATATGCACTTGATCGAAAATATTGATATGCTGCGAAGCATTCACCGTTAACAAGTCAAGGTTTATATATGGGAAGAGTGAGATATGCTGTCTCTTAATAAACAAGGGAAGGCAGGAAAAGGTGCGTGAGTAGGCTTGTAATTACATTGTAGCTAAACAAACAATTTTGTCAAGCCGTGCAAAAAAATGACTTCATTCTCCTGACTACCGCTGCCTTCATATTGCACGCAAACATCACACAAGCTTTTCTCACTACCACTGCTTTACATATCTTCTTATTCGTTCTTGTTTTTGGGAAACACATAAGAAGAATAACAATTGCGCTATGAAAATGATGCTCCTCTGGAAAGATAAGAAAACTCTCAGGATGCTCAAATGTCCTTATAATGATCCAAGGCAAAGTAAACCTCTTAAATGTCTGCTAGTCACATTGCTTTGTATTAAGAAAAAAAAAAAGGAAATTCTATGAACACCTGCTTGTTACAAACAGCAGAACTTGAGCCAGCCCTCAAGCAGTTGCAACACCTTGCGTTTTCTGATAGTCTTTTCTTTATTTTTGTTTCTTTTGTACTAGAAAAAACCATTACAGAACTGAAAATCTAGGTTGAGATGTTGTGACTACATTCTAGCAATTGACCACTCATTCTGCACAGGGCGCGAGCGCTATGAAAAAGCAATTGATGTCATTGCTATGATTAAGGGGGAATGACACTTACAGTGGCGAGAACACATAGTTAATGAAGGGAAAATCAGGCGTCCACCCATTCATAGCAGTTGCTACAAAGCAAAGCCATATGCGTTCCTCGAAAGAAAAGCTTTGCAGTTGAAGAAAAATTCGTCCTGGTCCTGGACTGGAACCCGGGACCCCTGCCTTTCCGGTCTGATTTTCCCTTTATTAATTATTGTCACCACCTTGCAGGTTTCTGCAGAACTATTACCCCGAGAACACATAGTTTTTGATTATGTAGAATTCGGACTCCTAATAGGACTTTGCACTATATTATTTAGCAGCCATAATTATGACTGCATGTTCTACATACTGAACCAATTTATCCAAAAATGTGAGATCTGCTTTTTTTCACTTAGCAAATCTGGAAGAAAATTAAGCAGGAAAGAATGAAGGCATCATAACTGGAAAGCATTGAAATTTCAGGTATTGGTGTGACACCAAGGCTATGCCACTATGTGCAATGAATGTGACAGATCATACTTCATAAATATTGAACAGCATTGGTTCCCAGTTGCTTTCGTGCTAGAGCCTACGCTATTTTAATGAAGCATCATTGTTTTTGGGGTAGTTGACCAAAGCTATTTGACAGAGTATGTTGCTCATGCATTTGAAAAGCTTTATTTGCTACATTTAACTGTGTATTCCGTGAAACACTTCTTCTGTCCTTATTTCTTAAGGGCCAAATTTCCATTTATGCTGTCATTGAAGGGCTCTGGTTACTTTAGCATTCATTAGATACTTGAGGTGTTTGTTAACATGGTCTTCATATGTTAGTTCATTTCATGATGTTTTTGTGAAGGGCTACAAGTTCTAGTTTATTGGTGTGTGCCACTGCTCATCGTGGTTAATCTGCCTTACTTCAAGGTTGCATTGCTGTATTTTGTAAAGGTTTCTTTAGTACTGCTGTGTTGTTAGGCTTCCAATTCTTAGGTGTGGCTTTCTTTGCCGTTGTCTGTACGGAGAATGTTGGATCTGGCTAGTATCCTGAATCTTCTGATGGAGTATGTAATATCATTGTAATCTTCTATATGATTCCAAGAGGGCAAGTGAGTCTGCATTGTGAAGCTGCATTTTTAATAATTTTAGTTGCATACAGGACTTTCCCACAGCATTCCTTGCTTGAAGAGATTCTTTCCCCCCTTCAGCAGCTGTGTATTAGAATTTTAAATTAAATTTTGACCTGTAGAAGCTTTTTAAGTTTCCTTTTTACTGTACTCTAATTATGGATGTCTATTGTAGCTGTTTTAGATAAAGTTACTCGGTGATCGTTAATATAGCTGCATTTTTCTTGTTTTAGTCATGTGAAACATCTGGTAATGTTGCAACCTGAACATGCTTGTGTGGCCTTACTACATCAAATGTTACAGATGAGTATAGTTAATTGTTTGATGCGATCCTCCTGCCTTTCTAGGAAAATTGCACCTGTGGCTTTGTGAGATGTGATGCGGGGTACCTTTGTGTGAAGGGAAGTTGCAGTGGTGAGTTGAATGACTAAGAAGCCACAAATTCTGTCATGATTATCGAAATGTGACTGGACAGACCTCTTGCTTCCTCCTCCTCTTGGATGGTTTTTAGAGATGGCTATTATTTCAGTCGTGGATGTTTCAATCTCAAAAGTTGCTCTTGTGTGGCTTCCTCTCTTGCTTTTGACCTGTCCAAATAATCTTTATTAGATGGCATAACATGTTCTGGAATCGCTTTTCATTAAGGCAAAATTGGTAGTAGCTGTGAGGTGACAAACTGCAATGCTGGCACATAGTGGCATGATTACTATTTTACATTGCCTTGCAGTGATTGTGACAGCAAAAGTCATCAACAATTAGAAGATTCATGCACTTCACTAGAAACTAACCTGAAACAATCACCCTCTTGTATCCAACACCTGCTTTTAACTTATCTGAATGCTCTGTAACCTACCAGCATCTCGAAGCAATTTGACCATTTGTTGTACCAAAAACTTGCATACCCTTCATGTGAGTAAGCTTGGCTAGGCTTTAGTAATGCTTTGTTGCAGAAGGTTGTTCTCGATGCTTCCAATGGCTTTTTTAATGGTCGACCTTTATATTGTCAAGCCTGTTAAAATTTAGCTGTCATGGACTTTACTCTGCTCAAAGCATTTATTGTACCAAGTGTGATTTTGTTTCATGTTGTAAATAGGAAGTTAATTTCAGTTCTGGTGGGCCTTGTGTATTACATTCTGAAAGTCTCTGCATCTTAAACCTTGACAGTATTTGCCGAAACTAATATAGGCATTTGCACCTTCTCATTGTGAAGCCGTGCCGGAAACTGATAATGAAGGCCGATTAGAAAAAAGAATAATAGAGATAGAAAGGAAAAACAATGTGTGTGTAGTTACTGGGGCCACAAGTCCGTC
The DNA here is from genome assembly GCF_038994185.2 of Dermacentor albipictus. Lineage (NCBI taxonomy): Eukaryota > Metazoa > Arthropoda > Arachnida > Ixodida > Ixodidae > Dermacentor > Dermacentor albipictus. Next base: position 22,882,061 of record NC_091823.1, read on the forward strand.
TGTCCCATTTGCAATGTGATATAGAGGCAGTGCATTGCGTACAGAGTACAGAGTGTGTCTGGTACAATTAGTCGGGGACGTGCTGTTTCTACTGCTGCATCTGCTGTCGGTCTTGCAGTATCAGTCCTGCGGGTGCAGCAGCTGGCTGCCGCACTTTTATCTCTCTTCTTTGGGCCGCCGAGGAGACGCTTATCGGACTGCCATGCCGACCTCGTGCCTACCTATGCCAATTCATGCGCGGTGCAAAGGCGAGCACAGAATGGTCGTGTGCAGAATACAGGGAGAGCAGTTGTTCTGTCCGACTGGCTTGACACAAGCATTGCATTGTTTTGTAAGTGTGCTGTAAACCTGACCCATCTTGCTTGCATAGGTTGGTGCTGCTCCGACCTTGACCATGTCTTGCTTGTCTATGCAAAGGAAACAAAGCCGCTACATGCTTGTTCGCAGATGACTCCGGCGTCTTGCATTCGCACCATTGAAAGGCTTTGGGAGGCAACTGTTGTCTTTGCCTTCCTTATTTTTCTAGTGCCAGGAACTCCACGGGTGCTTCAGGGTCATAATTGATGTTTCTGCCAAACTGAGCTTCAACTTGTTCCGCCGTTGCCTGTTTGAAGTAACTTTCAATACTGCTTCACCGTGTCACTGGCACGGAGACAGTATGGAACGGGAGCAGGCTCTATGTATGAGGCACATGATGCAGCTGGGATGCGGAAGGATGCTTAGTTCCAGTGGCTTCTTGTCACAGAACATGTGCCCCCTCTAGGAGTATCGTAGGGAACACCCAAATTACATTCAACAGCACACAGTGGCTAAGCAGACACCCTCCGTGTAAAAGTCCTCAGTGAGACTAAATGTTTGACGGGAAGGCTGTCATATTCGAACATCTCATATTCGAATCAAGAGATCACGAGTCATCATTCTTTAAAAACGAATACTTTCTTCCCTCTCATTTTGTACACAACTGTACATATTAAAAAAGGAAAATATGAAGTCGAGCTAAATGGAAAGATTCGGCTTCTGTTATAACGACTTCACCATTCTTAGCGAGAACAGGGCTTTTGTATGCAAGACAATGACAAAAATCATGGTGGTGATTCATTATTGACATCCCCTTTGAATCTGGGCCGAGACAAATAGTCACCTAGCCTGCTTGAGCTAAGCAGGTAATGAACACATGTTTACCAACCTAGCAATTTGCCTACATCTCCTTAGTCATTTCTCTCTTCCTTAAACCTCTGTGTCAACTTTGCAGTTACCTATGCCTGTGATGGATCCGGTCCTATCAGTGTCTTTCTTTTTCCCCACCAATGCTACAAACATCTCTTGCTTCCCTCGACTGCTGACTGGTTAATGCTTCCATCCACTGTAAATTTCAGTACTTCAGGAAGGTGTACATTAGTTGCGGGTCTCGTTGGGTGAATCCCTTCATATTCCACTAGGATGTGCTGAGCTGCCCACATTTGTCCTTCAGCAGACACATGCGTCGTCCTGTTGCGAATATTGTCTCCAGTATGTTTTTGCCTTTAGGCAATCAACCCGGGCCTCAAATGTCAACTCATTGCCCTTTGGACTACCTCACAGATTTTCTCTTCTAGTTATTTTCTTGCCATTCTTGTAAATTGCCATGATCTTTTTTGTTTCCATCCTTTACATCCAATTGACTGTCCCTGCTTCCCGCAATTTGTCTTTGATGACAAAAGGAAAGGGGAGGGGAGGGAGGGCTGTTTGAGTAGGCGGCTGTCGGCCTGGTTTGTGCATGCAGGGAACGTGGCAGGACACCCAATGCAACAACTCGGTGATGTATGGCCTCTGTTCCCGTACTTGCCAGATTTGTTTCGTTGATACCCGAAGCTCAAGGCGGCCAACTCCGATTAAACACTTCTTGCAGTGCAGAGGCTGATACGCATATGGGTTTAGCGTTACCGTTCTAGCTGAATGTTTAAGGCGAGAAACGCGATTAGCGCTGGCGGTGACACCTGGTGATGCTGCTGTGCACTGGCGGCTTGTTTGTGTAGCCGATAGGTAACCGCTAACAGGCATGTTAAATGGCGCTAATCCGCGCTGCTGCTCAAAAGCACCAAGCTCGACCACAGGTGGTGGCGGCAGCGACCGCTTTCCGGTTACGGCCTGGGTCGGAAGAATGCGCGCTCACCAATGTTTTCGCACGCAGTGTATTCACTCACACTCATGTGCACTCACACTCGTCTGCACTCACTTCTACTCACGGCCGTTAATACTCGGGAATATTTCTTTGCCGGTGGAACGCAAAAATCACCCGGAGATGTCACGCGACTATGCCTGTGGCATGATTGCGTAGTAGCGCCTTACGCGGGGTGCATGAACAGTCCTGTCAGCCGCGCATAGTAATTAACCTGACTAAAGAACGTGCTCGCGCTTCGACTGTTCGCGCCCTTTGAATCGCGTCACTCTCACCAACCGTTTTTGGGCGAATTGCTATGCTTGCGAAAGCTAAGATTGGAATAAGCCCTGTTTGCTTGTTGATAAATTAAGCGTCTTCAAGAATAAGGCATATACCAAAACTCTGACATTTATTTCAATCAGCCGGAATCGCAAGTGATCCCAGTCTGGAGCATCCAAGCCGACTGCATTCAATTCCTTTTTAAAGCGCCTGTGCGCTCCTTCTCAGCCGCCTCACTTGAGAGAACGGCTGCATGTACAGAGGTAGGAAAGAAAACGCAGCATTAACTGAGAGCTCGTTGTACAGCTGACAGCGCTTCGAAATAGCGTTTTGAGCTGTGCTCTTCTGCGCGCGCGAAGACCTCGCGCAGCAATTGCAACCTAACCCGACGCTTAGAACGTCCGGGTGTGTTTTGAAGCTCCAGCTGCAGTCGGAATTACATCTGTTGTAGACCTCCAGTGTGTCATTACAGGGCAGCCGGTGGTGTTGAAATTCACTTTTAGTGCACTTTTAACACTGCAGTCTTACACTTTTACGTTACTTCGTCATTTTTTATTCAGCTTACAAGAAATGCTCCGCTTTTTTTTTTTTCATCAGAATTTTGTAATTATGGCTACAGCTATGAAGTTGCACTTTAGACTCACTTCAGACTGAAGCTGTTTCTGGCTTCCCCCCCCCCCCCCTCTTTTTTTTCTTTGTTCGCTGTTTTGCTAATGCGCTCCTCAGTGCGAGGAGGTTATAAATCAACCGCCAGCATGCAAGCATATACCTGTCAGGAGTACCTGTCAAGCGTGTGTTGGGCACGCGGCTGTTGCTGCGTTCTGGGATGTTGTTCTGGATGTTGCTTGCGTTCTGGGAGTGCCGTGAGCACGAGTCCGGAATGATCGTAGCATGCTGTCGCTGGCACGAATTCGCGTGCAGCATCCAGACTGAGTGTTTTGTATTTGTGTTTAGAGTTAACAGCTGCCAGAGCAATGGAGGTATCTGCACTGTTTATTGAAGACAATTCCTAATAAAGGTGCATCTAAGTTTTCAGTTACATGTATCATAGCTATTATGTGTCTGTCATTACTTTTAGAGAGTACCTCGGTAGCGTATTACTTTATAACTGGATAATCGTAGAGTAGGAACAATGTGTAAGAAAAGTGAACGGCGGCCCGCCTCGGTCTGAAAGCGGCCCGCCTCGGTCTGAAAAGACCGGGCTTCAGGACGCTAATAAAGTTTTTTGAATGAATGAAGAAAAGTGAACGCATATATGAAGTTTATATTTTGTAAAGATTATTAGTAGAATTAAATCTGCTAGTCGTGCAGGATCTCCAGTGCTCTGAGCTTTTGACGTGTCGCTTTGTCCGTAATAGTTGTAGGGCGCAGGTAACCAGCCTGGAATGTTACTGGAGGAGTTGAAAAACAACGTTAACTTCCGTGGGAAAAAAGTTGGTACAACTCGTATCGCAAGTTATAAAGAAACCCCCGGTGGCCAAAACTAATCTGGAGCCGTCCACTACTACAACGTCTCTCAGTGCCCCAGTTTTGCTTAGAGACGTCAAACCTCATAAATCAATAAAGCGACGTTAACTTTTTTACCCGACCAGCAGTTAGACTCCGCACGATTGCCATCAATGCCGATAAACTTTTGTGATCGGCATACATACTGGTTTAGGAAATGCGCAAAGAAGTAAACTACTTCAGTTTTCCTTGTCACATATTTTTTGTCCAATTCCAGAGAGAGTTCAATTCCGACAGTTCATCGCGAATAGAAGTACGCATACTGCAAAAATAGGTTGACTTGCAAGTCTCGGAACTTTTTCTGGAAGCCTTTTGGTAGTTTCACCTGGGTTACGGCTGCTTCATCGTGATACGAAGAACCCAGCACATTCTTTCTTTCTTTCTTTTTCATTGTTCAACATTTATTCTTCTTTCTTTTAATAAATATTTGCTCGAGCAGTTGTGATTCTTTGGTTTAGGCAGTGACTCCAGATGTTCCTTGTGTGATTATGCCTTTATGATTGGTTAGATCTGAGTACAAAGGTAAAGGGACTTTCATAACTCCGCAATTGCTGCTGGAGTTTTCTTTTACTTTTCCCGTCATAGCGCGTAGCCTGCTGTACTGGCAGTCGATAAATCCGGATATATTGTTTGTCAGTACCAATAGGGTTGAACGTAGCCGAAGCTGTCGAAAATTGTTTTTCTTTTCTGCGTGAGGTAGAGGTTTACGAACGTTGTTACTTTGTGTTTATCAAAAGGAATCGCAGCTTGTTTATGATGCATGAGTGTGCCGATACAGGATCGCGCAAGTTTGAGTCTTACTGTACTTTATTTTTATAACGTCATGAGCGCTTGCTGTATACATACGACTCGTGCCTGGACCGGTTCGTGGGTCGGCAGTAACCAGCATGTAGCTGCGTCTTGTTTCTGCTTCACCGTTGCCTCTTCAGAAGCATTGCTAACGCCTCCTTGCTCTATCACGTCCGACAGACGAGGGAAACGTTAAAAAGGGAAGCAGTTATTTGTCGCCACCGTCGTGGTACGTTGCGTGTGACAGGTTTCCAATTAACGCGCTCCCGTCGGCCGTTGCACCGTTAGCGGGCACGTACTGTTCGAGCGGAAGCGGAAGACGCCACGTTTATTGCGCGGTGCAGCGGCAGGCTCGATGCGTTTGCCTGAAACAGTGGCGGCCCGCTTCCTTTGCATATAGCTCGCGCTCTTCTCTGCGCCGTGGTCTCATCTCTCACCACGGCTGTGCCGACCGAAAAGCAGTTGGCAAAGCAATGTCCTTCCCGTTGTCCTTTCGTTGACAGTGCGAGGGGGGAGCGTATGTAGCCGACGTTGTTTCATCGCCCCGTCTCGCTTTCCAATCGCCGCAGAGCTCTGCTTGCGTGCCGCGGTGATCGGCGGACAAGCATCATTTGTCGTCCTGCTGCTTCCCCGGCAATCGGCATTTGCGTGGGCCGCCGTCGAGTCCTTTTCTTAGTTCCAAATTTTGCGTCCCCTTGCTCAACAGCGATCGTCTTTCTTGGCCTGTGCGTCGTACAGCGACGTTTTCCCGAGAAATTGTGCCGTTTCGTTCATTCGTCTTCTGGTGTGTCAGTTCGAGCTGCAGTTCTGGTGTGTGTGTGTGTGTGTGTGTGTGTGTGTGTGTGTGTGTGTGTGTGTGTGTGTGTGTGTGGTCGCGGTGGCGCTTCTTTCGTCCACTATATATATACCGTCTTCCGTCCAGTATCCCGCATGCCTCCTTTTATGTGCCTTATCTCTTAGCGCCGGCAGATACACGAGAAGTCTACAAAATGTCTCCCCCTCCCTCATTTTTTCTTTGTTTCAACGCATCAGCGGGCGCGCGTCTATCGATATTTGTTACTCCAGCGCTCAAGTCGGTCTCGACGACCCGTCGCCATCTCTGGCGTTTTGCTGCCGAGCCCGAGTTAGCGCGTTCGATTCTTTTTGCAGCCGCGTTCCGGTGGGGGTAGTAGTAGTAGTAGTAGTAGTAGTATAAAACTTTTATTTAAAAAAAGAAAAAAAAATCACATTCAGGTCCAGTGGGTGGGTCCCTCAGTCCAGGGCCCCACTGGCGATCGCGGCACGCCGGGCTTGGTCGAAAAGGGCCAATTGGTCCTCCCGCACCGTGCTGGCTAGCCACACCTCCCACTGCCTACTGTTGGAGTTTTGCCCCATAAGGGGTGATTGGATTTCTTGTGGCCGACTCTGGCACGACCATGTGATATGGTCAAGAGATGGCCGCCCTCCGCACCAAGGGCAAGTGTTGGGATACCGGGTGGGGTGTATGTGGTGTAGTAGGAGTAGGTGTGGGTATGTACGGGTTTGTAGTCGGCGCCAGTCCCGCATTTGCGCTGAGTCCAAGGATGTGTCTGGAAAGCTATATTGTTGGGGTGGGATGCGGAAACGCTGGTGTTATTCAACATGGGCGCACTTTAAAGAACCCTAGGTGTATGCTCTACGGCACTGCGTTACGTCGTCTCACATAGCTCGTGTTGCCTGCAGACGTTAAACCCAGTCAGTCAGCCAGTGAATCAACCAATCAGTCAGTCAAATAAATGTTGGTCTCAATCGGTGACTAGCAGCGGGGATTTGCAGAAGTCCACGCGTGCGCTTTTTGCGCGGACTGCCGGTGAATCGTCCTGACGCGCGCGTGTTTTGCGCCAGTGATTGGAACAGGTCAGTTGAACGGCTGTTCTTTCTTTCCCGTTACTGCAGTTTCTTGTATTTTAAAAGTGAAGGCATTTCCGTTCACTTCGCTGCGTTCATGTCTGCTATTCGTCGCAGGGCGCTCAGGTGCAGCTGTGCACGCCCGCCCGTACGTCAACTCTCCGCGCGCACATTCGTTCCAAGTTTACGGTGTTATCATCCTCCTCTTTCTTTTTTTAAGGGTTGGGAGAGGTGCGTTACTTAAAGCACGATACACAATGACATGTACTAACAACGAAACACTAAGAATATCACTAGCTGAATCGCAAATACTACATTTCAGAACGGCGGCGGCGGTCTCTTACGGCACCGGTGTAATACGTGTGCCAGCGGCGACCGTGCAACCTCCCTCTCTGGTGTACTTATCATTTTGTGCGCTAGTATACCGTGCTGTGAACGACACCTCGACCATCACTGTGTCGAGCCGAATGGTTCTTCGACGTGTCGACCATCGCTTCCAAGAACCATTCGGCCCGAGGCGGGCGTTCTGTAAACCCTGGAGCTGTACAGGAGACGAGCTTCTGATTGGGATTTAACGCACGGACGGCAGCCTCTCAAGTGATTGTTGCTCAGATAAAGGGGCGCACATACGATTGCGTCTGTGTAAAGAAGGAAGGACAGTGTTTCGGTTTGGTGGAGACGTTGCAGAGGAGACTATCTTCTCCACTCGTTGTTTTCGCTATCGGCGCTTATCACTTGCAGAGCAACTCGCGCCGAAAAGCGGGCGCTTCTAGTAGCTTGACAAGGGCGGTATGTGTCGTGCGCCTTACACTTCCGGTCGATCACATTCGCGAGATTTGCTCGCTTGGGCGTATGTCGCACCGATTCAGTCTGCTCTTGTTACTTCGCAGGGGCATTTTATAGGCTATACATATGGATTCGCTGGCTTTGACAATAGATTGTCGTGTGTACATTGCATTATAAAGAAATTATAGGCTAAGGATAATTGCGATTATGCATATGGGTGTGTTTCTATGGGAATGGAATAGTTCTTTAAAATGGTAAGAGAAAGTAAAAAAAAAATATGAAGAGGAAAAAAAGTTGCTTTAAGAGTGGAAAGTTCTGAGGTGACTAGCATGTGTAACCACAATGCTGCAGTGTTAGCGAGGCGCGCAAGAGAACTCAAAGAAAGTACAATATAACACTAAAGACGTACAAAGGAGTTCGGGTTTTTCAGTACGCAAGTATACATGGGGACGCTATTTGCTCCTTGAACTGTAGGACTGTGCAAAACGATTGTTTCCCAATAGAGCAGCATTGTACTTGCGGTCCTCAATGATTATCCTTTTTCTGTCAGCATTCTCCGCACCACTTTGAGTTTAGGCGCACAAGAGGTTCTACGGCCATTGTCGAGCTAACAAACAAACAAAACATTCTTACCACGGACTTTATGTTAGAGTCATAGTTACTGTTTTCTGGAGATAAAGCAATAATGGTGGAAAATAGTGCACTTTGGTGTAAGGGAAATACAAATGCGGTAGAGTAAAGAAAGGAATTGACACAGTGGTCGGCTGTGATAACCACAATTTAAGGAGTTTCTGTGCTGACACGCACTGCAGCACCGTACAGGTCTCCATTTTGGCGGTAACATAATCAAAATGGGGTACATCGTCATTTAGTACGTCAACATCCTTGTAATGCACAGTTAGGGTAAAGGCGATTTTGTTGTAACGATGCTTTGGAGCTGCTGATCTCGCAAAATTCCCGTAGTGTTAGGTCCGAGAACGACCTACAGGGGCGCCGCGAGCGCCGCTCGCGTGACGTCAGGGCATGACTCGGGCCTGTCGTCTGCTGCAGTTGGTCCATTATAAACGTTGGTTCAGGCGGTGTCCGGGCGCCTTCTGAAGTGTTTCCGTTTGTTCGCTCTCGTTACCTATGCTTGTATACTTATGACGGTCGTCTCAAATCTATTTTTACGACCTATTCGTTCGCGTAAATTTAACCAGAGAGCTTATTTCCTATACGACATACATACCTCAGAGGTAACGCTAGAGTGCCAGCTGAAAGAGCCCAGCTCAGACCAGCCCACTGCGGGTTTTTCATGCGCGGATCTACTTTGCATCGGTGGCTCACGTGAACAATAAATGCCAAAACAAAGCATATGAGAATCCAGTTAGGATATCATACCTGCTGCGACGCAACAAGCTTATCAGAAACGCGTGCGGTATATTAATTCTACAACATGTAACGATCTTAACCCGCCAAGTTACGTTCGCTCACGATGAGTAGTTCATGGTGTAATAACGAATTTACAAATTCTTCACAGTAGCGCTCACCGGTAACACGAGTGCTTATCACGTTGACGTTTTGTTTATTAACTGCAAGAGCAACACTGCAGTTTAGATTCTACCATCACAACTTGCTTCTTTAACTTCTCAAAATTAGGCCGTTCTTCACCGGTTAACTTAATTGAGGCTCACAGCTGTTTGCAATATACGGAAAAGAATGTACCAACATTTATTCTCTTTTTTGTGCTACACACTCAGCTCACTTGAGCACTTAACTGGTGCTTGTTGCTTGAGGAACAGACATGACGAATCTGTTTGGTGAACTTACACAGGCTGATCGGCCCAAATGTTTGAGTGAAATGTGCCTTTTGGACAGCACGGCTGCAGCCAGAAAGCCGAAGCCTTTATTAGTAGTATTACAGTGTAGTAGTATGGGACATATCGAAGATATAATTATTCCGCGGTGGAGGTCGCCTATGCTGCGATATAGTGCCTCGAGTATACGTTAGGCATTGCAGTTGGCGCTGTAAAAACACCATCAGGATTTCAAGTCTAAGTTGTAGTGAATTGGTGGGTTTCGTTAACAATGCGTGCCTCGCCACAACGGCAGTATGTCGCTTCCTTTGCGTGAGGGGTATGCCATATTGATTGACTCTCGATCTTAATCACGAAACTTTTAGCTGATTGTAGTCATGGCATTCGTGAAGCATTTACATGACCCGCCGTCGTGTAACCGCCATGAGCAATGCGTTTTCTGGGTGCCTGTTTCAGAGAACGGTGGAAGTATAGTAGCAGGCTTTTTCATAGAAAACGTGCTTAACTCTTCTTTTTAAGCATTAATAAAGTGGCCATATTTGACTAGAATAACTCACCAGAGTGATGAGAATCATGATGAAATCATCGTTGGGCAGTGTCTTTCTAACATGGATTTACGATGTCGACGCCAGATACCAAGATTTCTCTTCCATGTAAAATGCAATGCCCCTCGTAGCTAAGTGCTAAGGGAATGTTAAGTGTTTAGCCGAGCATCATACATAACTCCACCTGTTGAATTTGCAGTTATTCTTTTTACACAAAATTAATGGACATACAAGGCGCATATGTGCATTGCAAAACCACTAGACCCCTTCAACGCTACGTAACTTGCGATATCCAAGCCGCAAATTTTCTCGACTTAGGCGGTTTCGAAAAAACTGCGGTTCAGGCATGGCAGCAGAAAGAAGCCAACATATACTTCGAAAAGTACGGCTCGACCCACCAATGCCCGAACATGCACAAAGGGAACGAGCGAGCGGCGTGCTGGCCGTGACGTCACAGGCGAGAGGGCGCCTCTCCAACTTCTCGCTGCTAATACAGAGTTTTAGAATAGGGGCCCCAATAGTTTGGGGCCTCATAGAGCTTTGCGGGTGTTAGCGTTGGGGCACGTAGGTGTGAAGAGATTTAGAATTGGGCTTTGCGTTTGCGGATAGCGTCTTGCGCTGACGGCGCCGCTGCGGCGTCAAAGAAAAGCTATTAGAAATAATTAAATAAAATATACCATTTTATGATAGGAATCGTAATGTTGACTTGCGTGTATTCGCGTTTAATTACCATGTAGAAGTTATTCTGTAAGCACCAAACAATTAGTTGCGCTTAGTTTTGAGCAAACCAACTTTACGTGCCTTCACCAGCCAAGCCTAGCCGTGTTGGGCCTACGAACCATAAAATCCACAATCGAATTCGGAATCAGCGGCCTCTAATGAATCAATCTTCATAACACACGCTAGTTGAGAGAAAGCGATAACCGCATTCACTTCTCCTAGCTTGCAAACTCCACGCGTTACCACGAATCGAACCCAGCTTGGTGCTAGGTTAGAGCCGTCGCTTCGATGGGTGCCGCCATGTTTGTGACGCAAAGCTTTTGGGGCCGCTATTTGGGCTCCCGCTAAATCGGTGAAATAGCGTTCCCAACAAATGGCATTGTCCCAACGCAAAACCCAAACGCAGTTTGCGTCTTGCGCATGCGCAGTGGCTTCGACACCATTTCTTTGGGGCCCCTAGTCTAAAGCTCTCTAATAGCGTTCGGCGCTACATGCCTGTCTGACTTGTGTTATTTACTATTTATTTATAAGGTTATACGTTTCCTATGCAACTGGTTCTTGCAGATCGAAACATGTGCGGGTAGGTTCCATGCCTTAATCGCACTGCGTGCGCACGCTATCACGTCCGCACAAGTGGGGGTGGAAATTTTGGCGGCTATAATAGTTCTGCGACGATGATGAAATCCAGGGTAGCAGCGTAGGCAATTACTAGACTGTTTATATCTTGGGACCTCAATCACGATTATGTGCCCAATGATCCCCCTTCTGCTTATGACAGGAAACACACGTCACTGAATACTTAACCGCCCGCGCTTAGGACGACCGTGCGCGCACCGTGAGCTGAGTCGTCTTTCTCAATAGCGAATTGTGTTTTGAAAGCAGTGCACTCGTCGTGGTTTAGACAGTGGACCGCGAAGTGCGATGCTGCTATCGGCCTCGCATGGCTGTCGCCTGCGCTAAGTGGCTGCGGCAGAACCCTGGCTCCTTGTGTAGCCCTGTAAAGCGAGCCGCTTGCCGACGTGGCAGGGGCGCGCCGCAGCCGCCAACTGCAGGTGGTCTGAATCAATTGAGGGCCGCACGGCTCCCACCGCGGCGTTTGTTAGGCGGCGGCGGTTCGACTCGCTGCTTGAATCACGGTGACGGAACACGAACGCAGTCCACGTCGCAGCCGTAGCGGGTGACACGGTAGCGGCGCCGCGTTTGTTAGAGAAGCTCCGGCCGGGGTTGTCTGCCGTCGCCTGTTGCGATCTGCGTCGTCCGCTGCTGTCGCTGACGGCGTGGCCGTCAAGTATTTGTTGCGCTGTGAGCCTATCCGTAGTGCGCTGTGTCAAGAAAAAAGAAAGGCATACAAAAGAACCTAAAACACTGCGTGCTCCTCCTCTTCACCGTGTTTGTTTGCGTGGACCGTGTGTGACGATAGGTAGCGAAGCGTGAGCTCTCCACTCGCCCCTGTCGCGTCGACCTCCACTCCAGTTGCTCCGTCGGCGGAGCGGGGGCGCCACTGTCCCACCAGGCGTTTAGTTCTTGCTTTTGCTGCTGTTGCTGAACTTGAGACGTGCAGCGGTCACGTCGTCGTCAGCGCATGTAGTGTCGCCGGCCGCCGCGTTATTGCGTACTAAATCCGGGAGAACTTCGTCTGTCTCCGCGCGATATGGTATTTCGGCCAAAACGCCTGTGGTGCTTACTGTGGAGCGAGGATATTATTTTCAGTGAAGCTAGCGTTCATATAAGGCAGATGACCAGTCGCAGCGGTGAAGTGGCTGACTTGTTTATCTGTCCAGGTGCGTGCGTTCCGTGCACTTTAGGAAGTGAATTATGCCTACCTAGCACCCCTGGTGAAGCGACGTGCCGCCGCGAAGTGCTAGCATGTACAGTTCTGTATTCGAATGACGGCAGCTGCCGCAGTTAGTTGAGCAAATAGGTCATGCGGTTTAGAAGAAAAGGGTCTCTTACGTCCGTGTCTCAATAATGTTCGCGCATACGTTCAGCCTAATGATGTCGGCTTGTTTTCCTACCTATGTATCCGTCAAACGACGCAGTGAGGCCTGTTTTGGAGGCATTAGGCAGCGCGACGTATTTCTTGAGAAGCTTTTTAGCGATGCCTCTGGAGTAAAAATAAACCTTTCGACAGTCAGTCAGTCAAGAACTTTATTGAGGTCCTGAGGGGTCGCAGCCGTTGGAGACCACACGCGGGGAGCTCCTTGGGCCGAAACCGTAGGCGATGCCCAAGTCGGGACGGGAACGTGGTGACGCTCCACCAGTTCTTGGGCCCTCTGGACGGCCTTGAGTTGGAGTTTGAGGTCCGGGCTTTTGAGGGCTTCTTCCCATTCGGGCTCACTGGAGAGAGGGCCCTCTAGTAACGCGGTACATTGCCAAAGCATGTGCGAGAGTGAGCAGTCTGGGCAATTTGCCGGGATTTCTGAATTGTAGTGGCTTAATAGGCCTCGTGACGGATACGAGTCCGTTTGCAGCATTCGAAACGTTAGAAGTTCTCGGTGCACTGGTTTGACGCATCGAGACTTCCTTTCCCTGCTGGGCATTGTGAGCTCGCTACTATTCTTTTGTTATCATTACTTCTGTTCGAAATTTAATCGGGTTCTGTTCTATGGGCAAGAGGTTGCGGCTTCGATTACATAGCCGGTAGGGGGAATCACTATTTGGGTAGACCACAAGAACACCGCTGTGCTGAGGTTCCGTCGGAGATGGTCAAAGAAGATTACTCCAAAGGTGGTCAAAATAACTGTACTCCACTGCGCACCATACTATAGCTGGGGTGGTCACCTGTCACTCGTGGTTTTCAACATTATTTGCGGCCATCATTCAAGCAACCCTTTGCGCTTTTGACCGTAAATGTGAGGCAGCTAACGTGCTAGCAGCGCGAACGCTGTCGGAACGCATTTCTAGATTGGCGATGAGATAAAGTCATGCCCTTAAAGACCCACAGTTATTTAAAATTCGCATTGTGTCTACGGTAACGGCAGACGAGCATCGACGCAGTGTTCGTGGCGGCGATGTGCGTGGCAGCAGGTTGTCGACTGCCCTCTCCTTTTTGTAAGCCAAAGCGTAGTTGCCCTCTACCCACTGCTGAAAGTCAGCGACCTCGACTGCTCTCATGTTTGCTGCGTCGCGGCGGGTATAAAACGGCAGCGGCTGTGGCGACAACTTGTCACTCCGAATCCCCCTCCCCGTCCCCCTCACTATTCTATCAGTCAGATGATTTTTTTTCTTTCCTCCTCTTATGCTCTCCTCTCCCTATGCTTCGTACATTCACCTGAGGAGTGCTGGCACAAGCTGCTTCCCCAACCCGCAGAGGTGGCTAAGGCCAGCCGCTCAAGGGTGTTCTAGAAGTCGCCGTTGTCTTGTTCACTGAACCGGTACTCTGTCTCTCCTTTCCATCTCCTCTCCTCATTGTATTTTTATATCGATGCTGGCACTGCTGTTCCACCGCCCGCTTCCGTTCCATCGCGCTGGCCGTGTTTTCTTTGTTCTATTGTTATTTCCCTCCCCTTACGCGCAAGTACACACACACACACTATCGCCTCGTCGACGCCTTCTCTCTTCTCGCGCTTCGCGTAACGGCCACTGCAATCGGGAAGGCGATGAAAGCGGATCGCCCTCCCGACACCCCTGCGACGGCGCGGCCACGATGTAGCACGCCCCGCGTTCTACTTAGTTCCGTGCAGCAGCGCCGGGCGCACGATTGAGGCACGCCCGCTTTCATTGCGGGAGCGCCTGTTCCGCTTTAAATCGGGAAGGCTAACTGTAACCGCTGCAACTCGTGCCGTCATTGGGGTGGCTCGGAAAAAAGAGACGCGCTGCCGCCATTTCACAGCCGAACGGGACGACGATGCTGTCCCCGCTCTTGTTCCTCATGTAGTCCCTCGGCCTGTAACCTGGCTAGATTCCTGGGCAAGCTTGTTGTTGATTTCGCACGTGCGCTGTATGCCCGGATGTGCTTTTCTTTTTCGTTGAAGCATAATGCGTACGTGCTTTGTGCATTACATCGCATTTTGATCTCCATGGTCTCGTGAGGAAGAGAAGACATTGATGGCTTGAACGCATACGCAACATGCAAGGAACAAAAACGACAGTTCTCCGGTCTTGGAACTCGGCAACCGTGCAGATGTCGAGGCCGCCAGCAGCGCTCTGTGCGAGGAGGGTGGGGGAAAAGTAATGACAAAAGGCCGCCAACCCGACAACTGCGGCTTGGCGCTACTTTTGTACGAGAACACTACCGTGTTCTTACCTCTACACCTTGCTGCTGGCACGTAGTTTTTTTCAGGCATAAACGGACCAATAAATCAATTATGAAAACATTTCTGACTTCGTCTACGCAGTAGGACGTCATTGGTGGCTCTTTACTGTGCCTGCGTTTGTAGGTGGTATGCGGCGAGTCTAAGGGTATAATGCTCTCATAAAAAAAGTATATAGAAATTGCGAAAGAAAAAGCATGCGCGATGTCGGGTAACGTCAAAGCGTCAAGAGGCACCTATGACGTCGCGCTCTACTCTCTGCACGGAAATTTCAACAACGCATAGAGCATTTTTATTGATTGCGCGTCAAATTTCTCATGCCGCGTTCCTTTGTTTTGTATAGGTTTGCGTAACGGAACCATTCGTATGTCACTTTCGCCCAGCTTCAAGATTGCCCCACAGCCTTTGACAGCTGCTCTGCTCTAACGGCATGGAATGTGCAGAGATTGTTCGCGTATCTGTGCTCATTTCAGAAAAAAAGAATGCATTGTGGTTATTGTTACTTATTTTAAATCTTGTGACGCACTAATCCAGACGTGCAAGCCGGTTCTGGCAGACGTTGTTCTTCGTCTTTGCTATTTGAGACGTCAGCTCGTGAGAGGGTACAAAAGATAGAACACCTGAAGAAACTGCCAGTCAGGTGTGACGTACGCATCCCAGCGGGTACTAAGTAAGAGCTGTCGTAACGTAGAGTTTCATGACCTCTGGCAATTCGTGTCAGGCTCTAAGTTTGCGAACCATGCATTGGTGTCGTCTTCCTTCGTGTGCCGAACTCCCCGTCTATTCACTGAACGCACTAGCGGTCGCTATGCTGTTGTTGCCTTTTCAGCGGCGACAACAGCGGTGACTTGTTTCCCCGCCTGTTTATTCAACTGCAGGATAATGCGCCACAGCGTTTATTTCTTTAATGTACCGGTTTGCTCGGTAAAATTGCTTATCGCTCCGTTACCTATAGGCGTTGCTTGTCTTCCTCCCGCTTCCTCCTATAAACTTTTTTATTGTCCCATAGTTGCATGCCATTTCGCCTCTGTGAATACCGCTTTGTGATGGCTTTCTTATGTCATACCCCCCCCCCCCCCCCCCCACCCCTCTCGCTATCATCTCGTGACGACGTCGCAGGAATGCGCAGCGCCACATTTAACGTGTTATCAACGAAATTCATCTCAGTCTCATTGTTTTGTGCTGCTGAGTTTTTGTACATATGTCTTTGGAATTAACGTCTATGTACCAGTCACGCATTTGCTCATTTTTCACCCGTTCGTGTAACGCGATAGGTTTCTAACGCATTCCTCTTCAACAGAGCCTCACAAGGTGTCGCTGCAGCTCCTGGATGCTTTATTTGATGGCAGTAGTACGGCAACCGCAAGAGGTGCAAGTTGTGATGAAATTGGCGTATATACATATTTCTCACCTGTACTGGTTTTCGAGATTTCCTTTCTTTCGCCGATTACGGGGTGTGCGCATTCATAATAGCCATTGTACGCCGCTTGTTATTATTCCTCTTCATCGGCCGCACGATGTAAGCAGGTCGCCTGTCTCCTTCTCAATGTTTTTGTCATCTCATATCCTTCGTGTTTTATTGCCCTTTGGTCGTTGTTATAATGTCACCGTGTCGCGGGAGCAGACTTGTATACGTTAGATACTGGAGGCGGCTATGTTATGTAATGTATAGTTGCAGGGAGCGAGCATGCCCACCTTTTCTGCCAGAAACACTTGCTATGCACCGCTGTTTTCATTCCTTTATGAAGAGCGAGACGTTGCTTTGGGAACGGTACCGCCATGCGCCTCGACTTACATAAGCGTATGCAGAAGGAGGGAGAGGGTTCCGCTTGACGTGTGACGAGGTCCTCCCCTTTTCGCGCCATATTTAAGTATCAGCGTTCTTATGTATTACTCTTGTTAAACCACGGCCTGGGTTAAACTTCTCGCTTGGTTGTTAAGTTCTATACGCTCATGCTTGCCCTGCGCTTGCGTCGTCACTTTGCGCGGATGTCGCTTTTCACCCTTTTACGCGACATACGCTTTACACATGGGACCACGGCGGTATTTCGAGTTGTCATTTGTTTTTGTCTTCCATGTTTTAAAGCACCACGTCGCAGAAAGCCTCTCTCGCTTCGATGACGCAGGGACCTGTTGAAAGCTCATTATGCGAAAGCGGATGACGACATCGTGTTTTCGCGAGCTCGCATAAGGAGCGTCTGTCGTATTTGTCCAAACGGCATGTTATTTTTAGATACCCGGTTATATGAGACCACTAATGCCGAAAAGGCCTTGCTTTCTTAGTGAATAATTGAGCCGAACCGAGAGGCTATATGGCTAGTTCTATTTTAAATAGTATAAAGAAGTCCATCTTGTCCTTTCCAGGCTAGGCTTTGAGTGATGAGACCTACTATTATATAAATATATAGTGTATCTTCTTTTTCGTTCTTATGTGGCACTTTTTCCACACAACACACGGAAAAGCACTACTGCCACCTTTCGTTCCGGACATTTTCTCCCGGTAATTAGTGTACAGACGGGAAAAGCTCGCAGACCTCGTTTCAGTGCGTACGGTTTGATTGCAGGAATGTTTGCATTTTGTACCGGTCAACCCCTGCTCTATGTGCATCTCACAGAACGCCTTTTGTTCGTTGCTGGACAGTCACCTTGGTAGGGAAATGTATCCATAGTCTTCACCCGGACAGTGCTATCAGAACCTTTGCATTGAATTATTTTTCAGTAAAACGGCACATTTGGACCAACTTGCCGAATTCCAGCCCAAATCCCAGCAAAAGCTGCCCGTAATATCGCACGTGTGATACATATGCCGCAAGCATCGTCTCGAGCTCCGCCTCGGCCTCCTTGTTACAGCTTCGGAGCATTCTTCGGTTCATCTGGAACTGGAACCAAAATTTTCGTGGGTGTTTTGCGAAAATGTTCTCGCTCCGCATCTAATCGCACTAACAGCTTCACGGTGCCCATCAAGAAGGCAACGTTTTCAGGAATGGCACTGTGGTGGTCCTTTGAGTCCGCGCGTCGCAGGAAGTGCGTATCGCTTATGTGGGAAGCCGCTGTGGTGCTTTCTTTTTTTTTTCCGCACTGTAGCTCGTGTCGGGACTTGTTTCTTCCGCCCACCTGCGCTGGCGAGCCTCCTGTGTGACAGCGCTGATCGCAGCCGTGCGGGCTGTCAGAAGGCAGCGCGTGTGCCTTCTAGCTCGTCGCTCTGTCTGTGCTGTGACACCTGTTGTTTGTACCGCCGATGTTCGCGAATTACGTGGTTGGGTTCGCTTCGCCAATGCAGTGTGTGTGCTTGATATTATGCTCTCCTGCTTGTGAACTGTTCTTCGCCGCAGTTCTTAGTTAGAACGCTTGCGCGAAAGCTCTCTCTCTCGTCCACGCTGCGTCGACAGAATGGAGGGTGAAAGACCGCTTGTGTGAACGGTTCAGGCATAATCAAACCTAGGCCCAAACAGTGAAACGTTCCTTTCCTTCGACCGCTTCCTGACCTTATCCGAGGCCTCTCTTACCGGAGGCCTCCTTCCCTACAGCGAAGGACCGATGGAGGAAGGAGGAAGCAAGCGTACTCTGGAAGCTCCCTTCGCCCGTCCTCACGTAAGGAACGGATTGCCATACGCCTGGGTTCGAAAGCATCTCGTATAAGCTTTACGCGAACACTTTTATTCAATAAAATAATGTTGGATTGTCACACATGATTTTTAAACTGAATTGCTAGCGTGAAAACGCGTAGACGCTTTCTTCCAATTTTATTTACTCAACGCGAGAAACCACCGCAGCCGAGCGCAAAACTTGACATTTTCCAGCGACACTAGCGCGCCGGCATTGCGAGACGCCACTCATGTCGCGAACGCGAATCGCGGTCTCTCGGAAGCAATAGAGAGTTTTAGATTAAGAAACGCAAGCGGCTTGCGTTCCCTAACCTAAAATTCTCCAATTAGTGGTGCTTCGCATCGTCAGCTTTCGCTTATACTGCTTGCGGGGAACGAGGATTCATCTAGCTTGCTAATCGACCAGCGGCGACTCAAGCGACGATGAAGCTTCGGAAGCCAGTGTATTCAAGCAAGCTTTCGACATCGTGTTTCGGCCGCCGGCCATGAGACCGGCAGTTACGCGTTTCGTTGACGACGTCGTTCGTCAGTATTCGGAAAAGGTGACAAGGCTCCGTTTCGGAAGTTCACATTTTAACAGCCTTTACTTTTGTTGATGAAATGCAGTTCCGAAGGCACTTCAGGATATCTCGACGTGTTGCCACAGAAGTGATCGCAGGCTTCCCTGCGCCTCAGATGTTTCCGACACAATCACGGCGGACGAGAGAAGCAGACTTGCATGCGGTGCGACTTCCATTGCAGCGCAGGAGGCTAGCAAGAAACACGAAACTTCTAAACACAACGCGCGCGCGAGTTCCAAGTTGAAAACGAAAAAAAAAAAAACGCGAGGAATGCTGGGCGTTTTTGGAAGCTGATGTGCGCTAGCGCCCCCTGCCGATTGCTCTGGCGTGAGTGCCTGTGTTTCAACCGCAGATTTCATTCTGTTGCCCTCCGCCGTAGCGGCGTGCTCCGGCGCAGAATTCGTCGGCCACTCCGAATCTGTCATCGGAATTCATTATTAGTAAGCACGTCATTGACGACCGGGTGACGGCGCACGCTACTATGGCGCCATCTCGTAGCGGGTTACCGCCGTGGAGCACGTCTAGTGCGGCACTCCGCTTTCCCCTTCACCCTTTCGCCATGCTCCTTCACCGCGTCCCCCCTCATGCTTTCGCTGTACCTTCCTCCTCCGATTTCCTCGTCGCATTCTCATCGCTATCGCCGTCTTTCACCCTCCGCTGCGCTCCGCTCGTTCGTTCTGCCGGTTACGCCGATGCGTCGTGAACGCAATCTTTGTGAACGCGTAAAGCCAATATATGCAGAAGAAAAACAGACTTGTTGATTGACCCCCTCCTTTTTTTTTCGCGATGTTTGATAAACTTTTGTACGGAATACTTGAAGACAATTGTGTTTGAAGGTAACTCCATTCTAATCTGACGCTTAGTGCATCAACTTGCCATTCAGAGGTGGGACTCTCGACACAGACAAACACCGCTTTCCTGCAATCAAGTGCAAGCAGTAGTCGCACAACTAATTACATAGTCTTTAGCTGGCCTTTCGAGTTTGCAGTGTTATTCATCGACGTCCTTGTCCCGTGTGCTCTTCGTCTGGACGTGGTCAGTTCATCATAACTACCATCGGAGCAGCTGTTTGTTTTCGCTGCGCAAAACTTGTGAATATAAAAAAAGAAAAGAACTTAGGCGGTGATCAAGGATATGTGCTCCTATGCGGAGAAGCTTTGTCTCGAGTTCTACGGATAACCTTTTCCCGCGCCCGCGAAACTCGTTCATGAGCCCCTTTGCGTGCCTAACCAGGGCCGGCTTCCACTGTGGCGCCCTCCGTCATGCAGATTATGAGCACGCTCTGATGCGACATTGCGGCGCCCCGCAGCAATAATAAATGGGCGGCCGCTCCCCGGGGGTTCCGACGTGTGCGCGTGCGTTCGTGCCCGCCACTGGCTGGTGGTCGCCGTGTCTGTTGCTGCACAGTGCCGTGCATGCTCCGAAGCGCCCGCACTTATACAGGCGAGTGTCGTGAAAAGCACGCCGCCCTATTTCCGTGTGCGGCTATTGTACGCCCCCTTTCTGGCACCGTTTTCTCTTTGCCTGCCTTTGCGGCAGTGTGTTGTTTGCGTTGGCGAGTATCTTTCGTTAGTGGATTGACGATATTTTCCTAGATGCGAGATAACGCCATATAAAGCCTCTCTAATGGCGTGTTTCGGGTTCGAAGCCCTTTATTCCTATCCTTTATATATATATATATATATATATATATATATATATATATATATATATATATATATATATATATATATATATATATATATAATGTGTGTGTGTGTGTGTCAAATCAGCACCTTCCAAGCGCACTCTTTGCTCGCTGTCCTCTCCGATTTGCAATAGCCGCAGTCATCATACCATCCCGTGATACGTGTTCATTCTTAGCGCTCTCACATGTTCTTTCTCTCGGTAGGCTGTGTGTACAATTGCGAAACCTGCAACGCCTTGAATATACCAACGTCGCTGTGTATACCCGCGCGTGCTCCCGTGTTCAGCGGTCATCCACGTCCAGCGGGAGCGGCGTCCCTGTTTGCGTTCCCAGCTTTTACAGTCGTCGCAGGCGGGCCGTCGTCAACGGAGCCTTCCAGAAACGCCGCCGCCTGCCTTCGTCTACTCGTCGTTGCCGCAGTGTTCGACGCTTCGTGCGTAGCGGCGCGCACGCATTATTGCCGCGTTGCCCAACGGCTCGCTGTGTCTTGTGGCGTCTCGCCTCACTGAGGTGCGCAGGTTGGGCAACGACGGTGGAGGCCCTAGACAGACGCGGCCGACTGCGCCCGCAGCCCGAAGAAGACGAGGGAGGGCTCAAGTTTCGCTTTCTCTTTTGTCTCGCTCCGACGTGAACGTGACGCGAGTGGGCACACAGAGTGAGGAAACTTGCGTTGGGACCATCGTTAGTCTCGTTACCGGCGTGTTACTAATTTCGTTATTTTGTTTTCCCTTTTACTTCACAGGGTGGAGTTTGGAGCATGTGATGAAAACGTCACCGCTCTCGACACTCGTCTTTAGCGTTGCCGGCTGTATTTTCGCTAACGGCCGGGTGCCCACTTTGGCGGGCCACGTTGGTGGCGGGCGCACTGCAGTGGCGCGCCCGAACGCCCCGCGGCATGGCTGCCCAAAGAGCAAAGAAGCCGAGCGAAGACTCGACTGCTGCCGGTTTCGCTGCCGCAGCAGCAGCAGCAGCCCGGCCCGTTCCAAATTGCGCTTGCCACTCAGTGCCGCCCTTGGGCCTTGACGATGGCCGCATGTGGTGGTTTCGTTCGCGCGTGTGCAATCATTTGTGGTCGAAAGTGTTAACGCTGATCACGGCAGCATGTTTCTTTTTTTTCCCGCCTTTTTTGTACGTCTTTTTCACAATAACCCTCTAAGTTATACCTGTCCGTGCCTTTGAAGTTCCTTACGTTTTTGTTTTCTTTCTTTTTTTTATGAAGAGGGGTTCAGGCTTCACTCACTTTAAAAAAGAACGCGTCTGTATTTCGCTATTCTATAGCTTCGGGTCCTGCAGCGTTAATGATTGTCACGTTCTGTCGTTGCTTTTGTAACCTTCGTATTCCGCAAGTGCTTGCACGATCATGTCAGGAAATATAGCTTTGATGTTTAGTGTCTCGCTCTTGGGCACCGCGCTGTCCGAAAGATGAAATTCCAGTTCCGACGTCCTCGTCTAAAACCAGCACACGTGGACGGTGCGTTTCCCGCAGATAAAACTGGCGTGGAATTGTCATGAACAGTGTTAACAAAGTAGTGCGGTAGGTTGTGGCGAAAGGTAACAGAGGCGACATAATGGTCACTTCATTTCAAACTTTATGCTGAAGCAACTGTAATCTGAAATAGCGTTTGGTTCGTCTTACTTTGCTGGAGTTTGCGGTTGGAATGCCATGTCAAAATTGTTTAGCGAGCTTGTTTAGCACACGTGCCCCCCGGTGCGTTCTTTTATCTAACCTTTAGAAATCGAAAGTTGGCGCATGAATTACCATCTAACACTGCACGCAAAAATAAGGAAATTCAGAATCCACTTGCCGGTTCCTGGATGAAAAAGTTGGCAAATTCATGTGTTCGGTACGCATTCAGTAATGGGTAGGGTAATGGTGCACCGGGAACTCGGTAATTTTACCTACATCGATAGTAATAATGCCCACAAATTTTGCATTAAATATTTTATCTTCATAGCTTCAAATGTGGCAAACGGGAACGTGGAAACAACGCCACAACTTGTATTCGTAGCGTGCCGCATTTATCTGTTGCACATATTTGTAATCCAGCGCACTCATTCTACTTCACTTTTAAATAGTTCAAACAACTTAAGTGTAAACTATAGGTGTCTAAGAAAAACTAACTGTAGTGGCACAACTTGTAGCTGACACGTAATGTGAATATACATGTAGCAAAAAAAAAGAAAGAAAAAGAAAAAGCCGTACTTCAAAACAACACTGTTCGTGAAAAAAAAAAAATCGCTTGTTGGTCTTCGATTTTTCCGTTAAAAGTTTTCTGATGGTAAAAGGATGCCAGAGCGATACTTGCTTCAAGCCAGTTTATACGGGCAAGCTCCTGAGGACAAATCGGCAAATGTGACTTCGGAGAAAGAAAATTAAAAGCGAAACTCATTATGCGCGCTCGGCCATACATGTTATGTGTGTTTTAGAGCATCTAAGCGTGTTGTTGATTCCTTCCTGGTGTTACCCTCTCCTTCTTCTCGGGGCTAGTTATAATACATTCGACTGATCGCTCTCGCGCCCTGGTGTGGAGCGCACAAATCTTGGAGCCGCCCTGAAACCGAACCGCAGGAACTTTCAGTTTGAGAGTGGGTACTTTGAGAGTTTGAGTAGAGCTTGAGGAACTATTGAGAGCGATGGATGAATGGAGTCGGAAGCGAGCGAGAGGGCCTAGTTTCCGCCTTTTTTCCTCCCCCTCCCCCCCCTCGCTGCCGGATATAAACACGCAACATGTGGAGCACGTTGGCGGACCATCTCGTGCGGGAACGTCGGCTCACTAGTTTCTTCTGTCTCTTGCGGACGGTAAGTCAAACCAATGTGTGAAAGTTGCGAAGTCAAGTTTTCACGTTTCCGCAAAAAAAAAAAAAGCTGAAATGAGCATGACGAGTTCATTTAGTCTAACCTAGTGTGGTGCTTTGTGGACCCTGGCGCGAAGTGTTAGTGGACGCGGGGCTGGTTTCGTAATTTTTTCGCTTGTTGTACGTGGATTGCACTCAGTACATATTCAGCCAAACTGAGAAAACGAATTGAATTAATATGAAAATTACCGTTTGCTCAAGTCTTTTCGACGCGCCTCGCTGAGTGCCTGACTGCTTGCTACAACAATCGCGTATCATAGACGGCACCTCCAAAAATAAATGTTGGAAGAAGTAATGTGCATTCACGTCGGTGACTACGGAGGTTGCACAACTGACTGCGACTGAAGACTTAGAGAATGACTCGAGGCGACCGTCGTCGACCCACACCGGCAAGCGCGATTGCCCAAGTGTCTCGCGATTGGTGCCGTTCGCATCACCTCGTCCTGCTCATGCGGCACTGATTTGTTGAGTAGGTTTGCGACTGCAGTGACGTTACTGAATAATTGAGCAGCTACCGACGTACCCAAAAACAATAGCTTTTCGACCAAAACGATCATTTTTAACCGGTCTCTCTGCCGCCTATTTGGTCACGTGACCTCTGATAATCGCCGGTGTTAATGAGCTTTTAGGCGTCGTGTAGTTTCAGACTTTTTTTGTGCATATTAAAGGATTCGATGGTAATCTCTTTGTCCTTTTGACAGACCCTGCCCCAAGCAGAGATGACAACGTGCGTGATGTTGGTGCTGGGGAAGAGGGCGTTGCTGCTGGGTCTAGTGGTATGTATGTGGACACTAAAAACATGTGCTGGGTGCAAAAGCCCACCTTGATAGATACGTTTCATTTCCTATGGTTGCGTTCTTTGTGCAAAGCTTGTTCCTGTAAAGTTCTGCTTTGTGCTATAGCACTGCTTTTATAGACGCTCAAAAATTACAGCGTACCTCAAAGTGCTGTAATAGTAACAACAGACCTGTTTTGATAGGCTGATAGCTGGGCAGGTTGGTATGAACTGCGCTGTGATACAGGGCACGAGGTAAGAAAGAACACATACGAGCACAGACTTATAACTGAGCTAATTGAAAAAAATGAAAGAACCTTTGATAGCGTACAACTATAGTAGGAATAAACTCAGTTGTAAGTCTACACTCGTCCGTTTCCTTTTTTATTTGTCTCCCATATCGTGCAGTTTGTATCAAGAATTGCTTTGCCTCACGCAGTGAGGTTATTTAACCCACAATGCTGAATCAATTTTAAGAAAGCAGTTAGCATCAAATTCAAGATGGAGAAAATGCAGCCGCTTCCAGCATAACATGCATAACGAGTTGCTTCTTATGCTGCCAAAAGCACCAATAATATAAAGTGAAATCAATTGCTAACAAGGAACTAACAAAAAAATGGTCAGTACAAATAATCATTGATACTTATTGTGTTAATGTTGCTTAAAAGCATTATCAAGTTAATAAAATGAAGAATAGCTCGAAAATCACGGCTATAAATTAAAGGAAATAACCGAGTTACCACTCCAAGATGGATAACATGACTGTTTTTATTTATTCACAGAACTCTGGAGCGATGGGAAGCCAAAGCTGCTCCAAGATTACTATGGAAGGTACATGCATCAAGTTGGACCTCTCAAACATTTTCAAGTAAAAAAAGTCATGTATGAGCAAATTGCACAAGAAATCTTCTAGGTGTTAAATATGTAGCCGACTGGAGTGCAATGGCAGACTAGATTTGAGACTGTGGCAGAAAGGAAGAGTTCGCCAAATTATCTGCCATGAATGACAATTTCGACCCAGAGGTGCTTAGGGGGGTCAATAGTTCAATAACTATGCGACCCTTGGCACAATTTCATGTGCTGGGACAGAAAACATTGATGTGACAGCCACCTCACACCCACTACTCACTGCAAGGGAATCAAATGCAAGGCCACAGGAATGTTCAGGGGAAGAGGAGGACTTGCGGAGACTCTATTGCACCCTTCTTTGGGCCTCAAGAGGAGTAAACATGCAGAATAACCAAACAGTGATTGTATGAGGCACATAAATATGTTTTTTTGAAAACCTGCAGCAAGTAGAATATGATAAGGAGAATAGTGGGAAGAGCGTGAGCAGCAAAGAGAAAGCAGGAGCAGTGCCATCAGGCACTCCTGGAAGCTCATGATCAGCAGATGGAAGCTCTGATCAAGATAACAAACATGTTGGGAAGTGCTGTTGAGAATGACATGTTGAAGCTGACTGAAAAAGTTGTGCTTTCATGTAGCGTATTAACCAAGGAGTTTTGCGGGACGGGTGGGGCCTTCTCATAGCATATGAAAGCGCCTTGTACATTTTGTCAGGTGAGGACAGACAAATTTGTGTGTGAAAAGAATCGTCACTGAGCAGTGTAAGAATACATCAATAGAAGATTAAATTTATTAGCATGTTCTGGAAACCATGTGTTAGGATGCATTCACTGTTTTGAGATCTGTGCAATAAAAAAAATTTGGAAAGAAATAATCTTTGTGCCAGTAACTAAGCATACACAGATATGCTCAACGACTTTGTTTCTGTTCATTTAACCCAGCTGGCACAGTGTTGCCGCATGTGCATCAGGTGCCTGCTACACTGTTTGTTTGGCAGCATTGGGCAAGATGATGTCTTACAGTTGTTCTGCTCTTTCTTCATCATCTAAAATGTCATCCATGGATAAGTCTCCAGCAACCAAGTACAAGATGTGTGGAATACAGTACACCGCTATAAACTCGGTTATGTTATCTACTGTTTCAAATTCCACGTATCAAAGCTATCTAAGCCTTTGTTTCAACATGCTGAAATCATTTTCAATGATCACTGTTGTGACACAGTGCTTGTTATAGGTGTTCTGGCGTGCCTTCACAGCCCATAATTTGTAAAGGGTGTCAAAAGATGTTCCCTGATTAGGTAGGCAGCATCGCCTAAAATGTGGTATTTTTTTAATGTTGCATACCTGCAGGAGTTCTTTACTGACTGTTGAAAGACAGGACACAGGAGTCATGAATTTTGCTTGGTGGTCCATTGAAAACGTCCTGAAACTTGCCTCTTGAATGGCATTCCCTGCATGTTTAAAGAAAGCTGGTCGTGACAGTTTGTGTATCTGGACCTGATTTTGTAGTTTGGACACCTTGTGGGTACGAATGTGCCATCGATGCAGCCAATCACCCCTGGAAATCCTGCATCCTGAAAAAAGTGCATGTTAATGCTTACATACATACCACCCATGAAATCCTACCAAAATGCAGTTCTAAAAAAAAACTTAAATAAAAAACTTTCAATGATGTTTGCAAATTTAAAAGTCACTTGAATATGTAGCCATGTGAGCATAAGTTACAGTGGGACAGGAACATGCAAAGGCACAAAAAGTGCATGCTCACAAAGGCTACCAGATGCATATTGCAATTTAGTTATATCGGCTAACTATAATGGGCAAAGGTGGTAATTATGAGAACCATATTTTCTGGTTGTGCGAAATGTGACATTTTTCCGCTGCTCACTTGCAGTCCCTAGTTTTGTTTCTTTGTGCCCCATCCCGTGCGTCAGTGCTCAGAGGCGAAGCCCACATTTTCAAAGCTCTTGCTGTTGCACCTTTGTCCTTGGTAAAATATATGATTTCTGGAGCAATGCTGCTGAGGAAGCCAAGCACTTTATCAGTGATACGCCCTGGGTCGATTCTGGCATGTTGAATAATAGCACGGCAACTTCTCTCATTGAAGCTTTGTTTGCACCACACCTATAATAAATATGAACGTTTATTACACAGATTACTGAATGCCTTCGCACCTGCTTATGTCAAACAGTGGCTGCATATAAATGCGAAGCGTTTCTTTGGGAACCTCGAGCACTCCGGCGCCTTGCTGGCGGTGGCTATCGAGCTGAGGCTGGTCGCAATGCGCGTGTCGGGTTACGCTCTTGCGGTTGCTGCGCTCCGGCGTCGGGGATGTAACGCATTAAGGCGCACATCATACGACACCCGGCTCGGATTGTTTGGCTACTGACTGGCTAGAGCCCGGTGGCGGCGTAAAACGACCGGCCACCTCGGGTGCGTAACGCCGGGTAACGGTATAGCCCCCTTGCGAACAGCGACTCGAAAGTCCGTTGCCCCACGACCGTTCTTTTCCTATCGCCAGTCAGCAGCGCGCCGCCGACTTGTTCCTCCCGACGCTGGCACTGAAAACGCGCGGATACGTCTTCGTGATGTGTTTGTGCGTTCCGCTGCCATCACGGACAAACACGAGGACGGCACGGAGCCGGCGCTGCTTGCGCCACTGACTTCTGTGATGGCGTCGTTGTGGAAGTGCGAACAACCAGTGCCGCGCCCGTGGATGCCTCTCTTCGTGATATCTGTGTGCGTATATGATTTGTATATTTGTGATGTACCATAGCCAGTACTGGTTCGCACGACATAGAATCCTACGGTGCGTGGGATATGCCTGTCTTTTTTTTCATTTTTTTTTTCACTTAAGTTCTCTTTATTCACCAGAAGATATCCCGGCTGGACTCGCTGGGCTAAACGCTGCAAAGAAACAGGCTTACGGCGTCCAGGAGTCCGATATGCGACACCATATGGCCCTCTGTCCTCCATGTTTGTCACTTTCTTTTGCGGGCCGAAGAACTCGTCAAACATTTCCCGCAGGCACGCCTGAAATCATCGTCCATTCACTGGTGCTGTCGCTGCTCGCTTCTAAATGCGATAGCAGCAGTGAAGGTGTCGCTAAAGTTGCCACAATCGATGCTTGACTCGCCACGGTGAACGTCAATGACAAGCAAAATGGCAGATCTCGAAGGCGCTCCCGTAAAAAAGACGGAACGCGCCAGGGCGCTTGGAAACCGAGGAGAGCGATCTAAATCAACCACCCGAATGTAACTGGGCACCCGATTTTAACCAGTCGAATGTAAACGGCTCTTGCAGAGCGCTAGAAAGCGACCAGTCGAATGCACCATTAGGAACTGAGCGTAGGATGCGACCTGACATGATCAGCGCCTGGCAGGCAGGCGCTGGCACGCGTTTTCCTCTCTCTTTTTTGTGACAGTGGAGAGAGAGAGAGTCACGTGCTTGCAGAAAAGCCTGAAACTAATCATTAAGAGGAGTTTATCTGCCTGCCCACCATGTCAGCATCGTTCAAGCTGCCAGCACAACCCACCGAACTAATCACCCCACGCCTTTAAGCCTTTCATTCGCTATGCTACCTCCGAAGCCTAATGGATGGCCGGTGCTTGGGACGTCGTCCGTTTTCTCCTCTGGCGTCGTCTCTGTGCGCCCGTTCACCTGCCTGCTCACAACTTCCCTTATCCGTCGCCGTCCTCTTTTCCTGGTAGGAGAGGTATTGGAGGAAGGAGGGGTCGTTCGAAACGAAAACCAGAAACGGAGGGGAAGAGGAAAGGACGGCTCTATCGTCCTGCGACAGCCCGGTGGAGGAGAGCAGCTGCTCGCGCCCAGCGTGCGCCGGCGCAACCTTCTCGGTTTGCTGCTGGCTGGGCTCGCTGTCGGCGACCGCGCTTTTAAGCATCGCGGGAAACGCTTGCAGAGGAAGTCTTGTGGCCGCTCTCTCTCCTGCACGAGGCAGGCTCATCTTGCGCACTCGTATCGGGAGGATGCGCAAGCCCGTCCCGTTCATTGTTGTTTCGGCCGGACAGGCGGGCGCTTTCGTCCTTGACTGGAATGCGATACGCTTCTTGCTGGGCTTCCTTCTCCGTTTGCGCGTTTCTCGCTCGCTGCGGTTTCTTCCCCTATCGCTTTGGTTCTCTCCCCGATTGCTGCGGTTGACTGATTTTCTTTGTTGCTCGTGCGCGATTACAAGCTTCCGCTAATGTAGCGCGCTGGAGCTCGGAGGGCGCCTTACGCTTGCGCTGCCCGGGCCGTTCAGTAGCGCAGCTGCGAGGCAGAACGAGGGCCATGGCGCCGGCAAAGACTTGGCACTTCGGGACACTGGTTCGGCTTCGCATTCCCGTTAGGACGCCTCACAGTGGGGCATCAATGTGAAAGGGAATGACTGACGAATTCAGGAGAGCTAGTTACCTGTATTTTTGCTGTAAAATTGAGAAAGCCGAAAGGACAGATTTTCAACAGTCGACCTACTGGCAAGTACGAGGAACGTTCCAAAAGTAATTTTCGTCATATTTTTGAAAGAGAAGGTGGTACACCAGGTGAAACAGACAATCGCCATAAAAATCCACGCCCGTTGCTGGTTCAGCGACAGAAGGATCATCAGCGGAGGAGGAATGACGCATGCGCAGATCGCGAACAGAGTAACAGCAGACCGGCGTGTCCGAGGTTATTCGAGTACAAATCACGATGGCCGACATACGTGTGCTGACAACGTGGTCGCCACTGGAAGTGCGTGCTATTATCCGGTATGAATGTGCACGTTGGACTATTGTATCCGTCATCCGTGAACGCCTACAGATCGTCTATAGTGAAGAGGTCGTGTCTCAGGCCTTGAATTGCCGGGCACTGAGTTTTACCAGAGTGGTTTCTTCAAACTGATTGCACGTTACGACAAATGTATCAATGTCGGTGGCGACTATGTGGAAAAAATACTACAAAGTGTAGTTCATGATGCCATGGTGTATTATTTCTTGGCAATAAAGTTTCCAAGGACGAAACTTGCTTTCGGAACGTCCCTCGTATCAGGGGTTGATGTCCAAAGTGACATTGCTGCCTTACTCACCGCTTGATTACAAATAAGTGTTACATTTCACATTTGACCGCCATGTACGTTACCTGCTGTGGCACTGTCTGTTGAGGTCACCGTAGGAGATGGCTGAGTTGGCGCAGGCAAGTCAGCTGTTTTAATCTGGTTGCCACGGGAATTATTTATCCCATGAAGTCGAGCTGGCCACCATGCCCTTCGTTTCCGCGACGGCGTTTACTCGTTAGCCATTAGCCGTCTTTCGAGTTCCGAGAAAGCTCGCATTCTTATTTTTGTTTTTTTCCCGCCCTGAGGGTTTCTCCTGTTTACGCATTTCTACTTCAGTTTCCGCCTTCGCACGTTCATCGTCGTTATATGGCATGAAACACTTGCCCGCGAAGAGCAACCTGAAAAGGCGATAAGAAAGTACGTATAATTCTTCTCTAAAGAATGGAATTTGGGGAGATCGTTATGGCAGGCCAAACGGCACGCGGCGGTTTCCCTAGGTTCCAGCGCACTCAGAACGGCAGCAGTGACCAAGTCTTTGGCATGTGGACGTCATCGAGGAGATGTCGCACGAGGGCGTTCTGTTTTTGTTCGCCCCCCTCATCTTTTCGACGCTGTTTCCAGCCGCGGCTCCGTGATGAGGGCGCTCACTTCCTTCGGTCGCCCGCAGTGTTGGCAGTGCAGCCGTCGCCCATTCGTCAGCGGTCGTTTTGTCGTGCGATTATGTTAGTTGCCCTGAGGCGGGGCTCTACGTGCAGCAAATTCACTTTTATGCATGTAGCTGGCGCATGCGTACATTTATGATAAAATCGTGTTGCGCGACGCTGTGACCGCTCGTCTACCAACGCAAGATTGTGTCTGGCTGCAGAATTTCTGGTATGTCAGGGAGCTGTCGGCAGCCTGCATGTCGCGCCACTGCAACTTAGGCGGCGTAAGCAGTAGCGAAACGATGTGGATGTCGCCGCAGGTTGTCCCGCAAAGGGGTCGGATACGTGGAGGGATGTATATGTTGTGGTCTCATTATTGTTGCAGGGCGATCGGGCAATCAAGAGGCAATAGAGCAATCAAGAGTTTCGCATAATTCCGAAGGAATGCTTGCTTGGTGCACCCGCAATTTTCGACGAGCCGCTTCTGCTCCATGCGTGTGCGTGCTTCGGATGCTCGCCGTGTAGCAAGATCAGGTTTCGCGCACCTTAACTGATCACGTAAGCGGAAGCGCGCGTTGGCGTACTTTCCGCGTGCCTAATAGTGTGTGCACAGTTCGGGGGGCCACACGGGGGCGCGGGACGTGCGGTTACCGCCGGCCCACGCACGAACAGGGTTCGCGCTTTTTCGTCGGATACGGCTCGCCGATCAGTTGGAAGCTGCGCGGCGGCTTAATTAAGTAAAGGTCACGCCGGTGTGAATGTTCATTGTCGGTCGAGCGAAGGAACTTGTGTCTACACGCTTTGCATCGCTGAGCTTAATCCGCCCACGTTGCCACGACTTCTGTTTCGTTTGAGCGGGCTTTGTTGAAACAGCGGTCTCACAGGAGAACCTGAGACTGCAGTCGAAGGCGAGTGCGTTGTGGGTGGCGGACCTCTAGGATGTCCTTATTGGAATGAAGGAAAAGGTGATTGATGCCTGTGTTCAGGTTTAGCCGAGATATTATTTAAAGTGAGCTGTGGGGAAGTTCAGTTATGGTGACGCTTGCGGGTCATCGACTGTTTTAGTGGTGAAATATTTCCTTGATAATTATAGAAAGAAAACGGAAGAAAAATAAAGTAAAAAGGGAAACTGATCCCATGTATTATAGCCGAGGTATTTATTTAAGATGTGTTGGTGGGGGTGGGGGGGGGGGGGTGAGGGGGCTTCATTTATGCTGCTGCTTGCGGCATAGGTGGTCTTTATTTTGGGGATCACTGGAGTTCGGAGCATTTTTTGTCATTGTAGAAGAAAAGTAAGAAAGAAAGGGGTGGCGTGGATCTGTTATTGTTCAGGCAACTAATTGCGAAGCAATTAGCGTGTTTAATGTACCTGCAAACCATGACCGTAACCATAAGACTATATTTTTACACCGTAGCCGACGACACGGTAGAATAAAAAAACAAAAAAAAAAACACAAGAAAACTGTTAGGTATACTTAGGTATGACTCCGACGTTTATCAATGAGTATACAGCAATGTCAGCACCCAAATATAGCTTAAGAGTAATCTTTATCTTGGGCCCAACTCCGACGCGGCCTATTCCAATGCATGTAAAACGCGGAAACGTTTTTCTGAAATAACCCCTGGACCAATTTTAATGGAATTTGTTGCATTTGAGAGGGAAAGTTAAATTCTAGTGACTGTTCGATTTAGGGCTTAAATTCTGTTAAACGAATTTTCAACAATTCGAAAGTTAGAAAAATATAGAAGCACAAAGTTTATAAATTAATAGCTCTGCGTCAAGAACAGATATCGCGGTTCTGTAAACTGCATCCATTATATCATTCAAAGCGGGCAAATTCGTTATGTCAATTGATACCTTACGTGAATCCATTACGTTGTGTACAAAGGTTCTGCAAAAACTGTTTTTCCATATAACTATTTTTTTGGATTCATGTGTAGCATATAAATTTTGACACAGAATTGTGATATCATGTTTCATTGCGGAGTTAGAGTTGTAAACTTGATGGTCTCGTTTTCTGAAAAGTTGCGATATTTGCCAATTTTTAATAAAATTTTGATGACTTAAATAAAAAAAAATTGGAAACCAACAGTCACTAGATCTTAAGTTCTTCTTTTAAATGCAACAAACCTTGTCAAATTTCGTGATGTGGTTGCCGAGAAAAACGAATTCTCTTTTTACAGAATTCTCTCTCTGTAACACTGCTTTGACTGCTTTGTTTTAGTGAAACGTGG
This sequence comes from Dermacentor albipictus, assembly GCF_038994185.2. Classification (NCBI taxonomy): domain Eukaryota; kingdom Metazoa; phylum Arthropoda; class Arachnida; order Ixodida; family Ixodidae; genus Dermacentor; species Dermacentor albipictus. The sequence continues at coordinate 22,914,980 of NC_091823.1, forward strand.
TTTACATCAAAGGATGAATGTGTTTCTTTTTCTAGATATGACTATCTCGGTTTATCGAAAGTAGAAACGTGGTGGCGGAATAGCTATTTGTGTCCGTTCTCGGTTGCCGTATAGTATAATTCCCGACCTCAAGATTGTGAACGAATGTATTGGTCTTTAGTGCATGAACACTCTGATTTCGCTTGTGTACTGCCCCGCCATCTGGATCCATGTGTAATTTTTTTTAGAGTTTGCTGAAAAAATTATTTAGGCTCAGCATTGAACTCAAACTAGAAATAATTCTTATGGGCGATATTAATATAGATGCTTGCCCGGACAACCTATAATATAGGCGTTTTCAGGAAACTTTTGAATCATATGGGTGTTCAAATGTCATCGACGGGCCTACTCGCATTACACCTACAACCCAGACAACGCTTGACCTCTGTATGACACATTTTTCTGCTGAATATATTAGAGCAGGAATCTTGATGTGCGATGTCAGTGATGACTTCCCTATATATACCGCCTCTTACCTTAAAACCTTAAAAGGAGTCTATTCAGAACAAGATCTCAAGAAATTTGTAGAATTTACCTCAGGTTATTCTACAACCAGAGGTTAATTGGGACGAGGTGGCAGCGGAAACTAATGTAAACATTGCTTACGAGGTTTTTATATCTACCTTCGCGTTCTTATGCGACATATGTTTTCCCACTTGTGAAGTTTAAAAAACACAAATATGCTAGAAAGCCTTGGATATCTCATCACCTCTATAACAGGATAAAATGTCGCAGCAAGCTCTTTCAAATGTTTCTGAGCAGTAGAAGCGAAGATGATTTTCGGTCTTTCAAATCTGAGCGTAATAAATTAAATTATGATATTAAACGCGCTAAATAAAAATATTACATGAACAAGTTTTTTTTGCAATCTTTGGGCAAATTCAAATCTCACATCGAAAGCGATCAATGAGGTAATGAGCGAATGCTGTATCGCAAGAACAGATGAATTTCAACATAGTGGATTATCTGACGTTGAGGTTGCAAACACGTTCAATTTTCATTTTATTGATGCTGGTGCGTCCTCGCAAAATGATGCACTGGTCTCTTGCATGGAATATATATTAAATCGATGTTGTTCTACAGTGTTCTTGGCGCCTACTGGTCAGCACGAGATACAGACCATAATCTTATCGTTGAAAGACAGTTGTGCTTCTAACAAAGATGACATGAAAGTGAAGCCGCTGAAAGCCGTCAGCGAAGTTGCAAGCACGCCTCTTGCACATATCTGTAACTTAATTTTTTTCTAACGGCGTGTTTCCAAATAAGATGACGCTAGCCCGAGTGGCTGTCACTTATAAAGGTGGCCCAGTTAACGATATGAATAACTACAGGCCAATTTCCGTAATTTTCGTCTTCGCGAAAATTGTTGAGCGTGTAATTAACAGAAGACCTTGTGGGTTTTTAAACACGTATGAAATAATAGATCAAGAGCAATATTGTTTCTGCAAGAGCAAATCTTCAGAAACCGCTTTACTTGAAGTAAAAGAACAAATACTTTACAAAATAGAAAACCGAATGCTAACTCTAGGTATATTTCTCTAATTTAGGAAGGCCTTCGATTAGGTGCAACATGTTCTTTTCAAAAAGCTACCTCTCTATGGAATTCGTGGGGCCGCATTATCCTTAATAAAAAGCTATCCCATTTCTGGAACACAGTGCACAACAATAAATTGAGTTAGTTCCAAAGTTCAGTACATTAAATACGGGGTGCCGCAAGGATCCGTCTTAAGGCCAGTTTTATTTTCACTGTATATCAATGATATCGTAAATATTCAACAAGGCTGGTCCAATATTATGTTATACGCGGATGGTACAAACGTGTGCTTCTCAGGAAGAGAAATAGGAAATCTTTTTGAGCAAGCTAACGTCTTGTTATAGCAACTAAGTTTGTGTCTAAATGCAAATAAACTCCAATTAAACATAAACAAACCTAAGTATCTAGTGTTTAAGTCGAATGAAACAATAATCTGCCTTCAGCTACAACTCGAATTTCAGAGGGTCAACTGCGAACAGGCACCAAGAACGAGATTTTTAGGAATTCCATGAAAATACGCCCTGGTCACCGATGTTCTCAGAAACAATATTGCTCGTGCAGTAGGTGCGCTAAACAGGTCGCGATATTTGCTGCCGATAAACGTGAAGCGCAATTGCAACGCGCTTATAGATTCTCAGTTAACTCATTGTTTCCTGGTTTGGTCGACAACTACACAATCTAACTTAAGATCTATTCAAGCACTTCAAAACCGCGCACTGCGCGCAATGGGAAACATAGGGCGTACTGAAAACGACTAAACCATACTATAACAAATGTACAATATCAACAGCATCAACACTTCACACTTTTACAAGTTATTCCTCTAAATTTCGCGGCAATTCTGGGAATTCTGTCCTTGTCGCCTTACCAATGTCCCGTGTCCACTCTTGCGCTGGTTACATCAGCATGGAATACTAACTAGCCCGGTCTCTCAGCTTGCTTCAATTCTGGGAAGACAAATGTTCCTTCCAAAGCAAATGCCATGGCAAAACGACAAGCTATAACCTCAGAAAATGTCTGATAGAAAAACCACGCTGCATAACAAAATACGGAGATCAAAAACTAGCAGTTCAACTTCCTAACCTTCTAATCGACTATCTCTAAGTATTGGACATGTTAAATTCTGAAATTTCAAAGCAAAGCTTTAAGAAGACGGTAAAAGAATGGTTACTATCTGAAGACTAATACAAATGTTAAACTACAAGTGTAAAATATTTCGCATATGTTCTTGTGTTTCACATGCTTAGCAAACTGTGTAAGATTAACCTCTTTTTTTTTCTTTTTACGTGAATTGTGCGCTTAAGTGTTTAAAAATTGTACTAGTTTAATTTCATGTGTGCTCTCCTGAATGCCTGTCATTGCCATATTGCTGCCACTGTACGGGTTCATAACTATTACACACAGCGCGCACTAAAGAACACGGACGAAGAATAGACAAACACGAGCTCCGAGTTTTTCAGCGCTCGTGTTTGTCTATTATTCGTCCGTGTTTTTTAGTGTGCGCTGTGTGTAGTTCAGATGTACCGACTCGCCCAGCTAGCTACTGTACTGTACCTGTGGCATAGCCTAGCCAGGCAAATGTGTGCCTTTAGCCGTGTCCCCTAAGACAATCTGAATATTGTCTTAAATAAATCAATAAAGATAGACATGTATTTAGATGTTAGCGCCCGAACTAAAGCTTCCTCTTAAGCAGAGCGATAGAGGGAGAACGTTATCGCTCGCTTATCGATTCTCTCTCAACGACACCTGAGACGGCTGTTAATCGGAAAACGACAATTGTCGTTTCTGCCAGCTCTTTCCGAAATCACCTTTGCCTGCATTGGCCATCTCTGAAGCACTTCGCATAGTTGCCCACTCCCGTGTCTCGGACACCTCTTCGTCCGTCTCTCTCGTTCCTGCCCCTCCCCCCTCCCGGCCCCTTTGTATCTTTTCCGGCAGCTTTGGGACAACGCTCCGCTGAGCTCGTTTCAAGTGACATCGCGCGTGTCGCCTCTGGCGGGCTTGTCGTTTAGGGGCGCGATCGGAGATGTTCAATTTGCGTTCACTTTCACCTAACGCGACTTGCCTCGGCCAGGCGGTTCGCGTGAGGCGAAACTGAATGCAAACTTAACGCGCGTTTCGAACAACGATCTCCGATCGGGCCCTATAGCTTTCCGGTTATATTCCTGCTCACTTCACTGATCGCTCCCTTCGAAAAAGCAAGGCCGCCCGCCTATGTTTTCCATGCGCCCTCTCGAATGCCCCTTCCCTCATAGTTCCCATCTTTCGCCTAAGACTTCCTTCCTTTCTCCTTGCTCCAAACGCATCTTTCTGGTATCGACAGTGCAAGCATCGCGGCATACATTTTAAGCGCGTTTTGGCACTGGTTTCTCTTTGTTTCCATACTCTGTCCACGCGCTTCTACGTGTTATTCTTTTGTGTTAGTTTTCTTGTTTGTTTGTTTCTCTCTCTCTCTCTCTCCAGACCAACCCGCAAGCGCTCGCAAACGACCGAGCTTGTTTGGGGTGATGTCGAACGCTCCTCGAGACTTCGTCTCCGTTCCGTTTTATGCTGGGCCTTCGAAAAATGGGGCGCTCCCTCCGAACGCCGGGCATCGACGCACGCGGGCACATTTCGCTGCTGTGCCGCGCCGCCTCGCTTTGGAATGGGCCGCTGCCCTCGGAATAAGGGCGCGCGGTTGCTCTCCCCGCTTTTATAGGAGCGTTTCTTCGGTTTCATTTTTCTTTCCTCTTTTATTTCGCCCCTGGGCACGGTTATGGTCTCACTGCTGCCTCAGATTCGGACCGACGCGCTCCGTATTTGCTCTCTTGTTTCTGCTTCCTCGTTCGCTTTCTTCTTCGTCGATTGTTGTCGGGCTCTCGCTGCCGGAGACCCCCCTCTTTTGTGCCCCGCTTGCGGTGCTCTTCGGTTTCGCGTGTCGCTACACTCAACGCTGTCCGGATTGGGGGCTCAATCCCATCGTCCGTGGTCCTTTGCCAAGATTGGAGTACGGCATGAATTCGAAGGTAGCTGGCCCATGCCCTCGTCCAACTTATTTACGCTGAGATCGTTGATGAAGTGAAGAACTGTTTCTCATCGAGAACGAGGGAAAGGGTTTATTTACAGAAACTAAATCAGTCTAACATGACTGCTTGAGAAAAAGAGAATTAGTCCAACAGGACTGCATGAGAGAAGTGACTCAGTCTAACATGACTGCTCAAGAGAAGTGCCCTCAGCATTCGCACAACCACAGTTTTTATACACTCGATCCGCCGGTCCTACGACGCGGCGACTGTTCGTTTACTCATCACCAACTCGCCGCCGCTCTGCAGATCAGTTTACGTACACAAAGGCAACCGCGCTCTGATGCCCGACGACGGCGTTGGCGGGGTGCCGTTCCGGGAACTATCGACGCCGATCGAGGGTCGCTCGTTGTTCCGTGCCACGCCAAAGCGTGAGACGCACCAAAATACGTCGTCCCCACGGCAGCTTGTCCATGCGTGTCAAATCAGCTCCGCGTTGGGGAACTCCGGAATCATTGTTCACACACGCCGAACTAGTTCCGTCACAATGTCGAAGGGGCTGGAGGAAGGCGGCGGATTCCAGCGCAAAGGCCGCTTCTTTGAACGCCTCCCAGCTGCAGCGACGGAGAGGGAGAGGTGCGCGTCGTGTCGCCCTGTCGTAACTGTGTGGCAATCTTGTTTCGCAGCTCGCCATTCTTGACAACGCCAGGAATGAAGAGAGGTCACTGTTGGCCTACGAGTGCATGGATAAGATTGTTGGAACTGGCGATTTTTTTACTCGGCGGAAGTGTAGGTCAGGCCGGAATGTCGTGAGAACAATTATTCCGCGTTATCATCGATGCGTAACCAATCCTCGCACTTTCATTCGGCGGTGTCCTTCACGCCGAAACATAAATCACGCACCTTGTGATTGTAGGCGTACCTGGAAATGCGAAAGTGAGCTCGTGCTGCGATTCATTTAGTTCGCGTTCCACGTCAGCCCGATATGATCAAGGCAATATTGTGAATTGTACTGCGTCTTCTAGAACACGATGTTTAGCTGAAGCATTAAAAAATAAAAAGAAGAAAGAAGGAAAGGTAGCTTTTTTTTTTCTAGCTGACGGTCGATGGGCTGTTTGAGCTGCGCGAAATGTTGCACGATTATTGCTCGCCGAGCGTAACATGTAATCGCGCGATTATCACTCGAGAAGCACCGAGAGAGCGAGAGAGGCTCTTCCTCACTTCTCCGGGTGCCTCGACGAGAAATTTCCTCCCTCCCTATCCAGCGGAAAACCAGGGGTCACGCTCTCTTATGAAACCCGCGCTGGTCGTTTTCTTGATCGACCGGTAATTTAGAGGAGGCCAGAGTCAGTTTGGCGTAACCGATACATGGCGCATGTTGCGTGGGAGGCCGATTCAGCGAAGGTAGCGCTCTCCGGCACAGTCTCCCTTCCCTTACTTTCTCTCTTGCCTGTTTGACGAGGACAACGAGGAGGAGCGCGGGCGTCGTCGTCGGCACCGTGCAACATTGCACGGCGCACGTGTTGCGATCGGGTGCGTTGAAACGTGCTCCCCTTCCCCCTCGGTAACCGCGTGCCCCTCTGCTGCTCTCGAGAAAATCCCTGGCCGCGCCCGTACAGCGCTAAACATAACGGCGCCGCGGCGTCAGCGGTCGTTGACAGCATCATCGACGCCGCCACAGGCGAAGGGCGGGGGGGGGGGGGGGGGGCGGGGAGTTTGCGAAAGGGCCACGTGCTCGCTGCGGCGCTCTGTGTGTGTCGCGCCCTCTCTCCGTCCTCCCTCCCTCGGCCATTGGCTGTATTTAGTAACGTGGGAAAGAAGCCTACTTTCTCTCCGGGCGGTGAAACGAACCATTGGCATTCGGAGAACGCGACGAGTACTTTGCATTGTGAGCGGTTCCAGAATGCACGGTTGCCTCGCTCGTACTGGGCTTCTTGCTTTGAGGGAAGCCCTGTGTTGTCGCACTTGTGAGTTGAACTAGACGTTGTTTCTAAGCCCACTTGTCCGTCGCGCATAATCGTGTAATTCGGGCGCTGTTGCCCTTCCCCATATTTTCATGCATAATTACAACGAGTATGATTTCCGCTAATGTCACTGTTCAAGCATATTAAGTTGCAGCTAGGCGGCCCGTCAGGCAAACCTCTCCAGGGTTCATTAAAAAAGCCTCTCTTTCTCTCTTTCGTGCGTTGAAGACCTTTATGATTAAAAACAGCGCTCCGCCCGTTGCGTGTACTTCCATGTGTAAATCACATTTGCTACCAGGAAACTGTACTGATCCATGATTTGAGGAGGCATTTGACAAGGCTGTGACGTTATCGTGCATTTTTTTCCCCGTTGACTGTGGCGTTTTGCCGATATTTCCGAAACTGAGCCTTCGCGTGCTTCTTTTGTTCTTGATCTTTTTTTGCTTTTTTTTTCCTCCTGGGAAGAGGGTAGTGATGGTGGGGGACAGATGTGCGTTGGCTGGGCCCTGCGAAGAGGGAGCTGACAGCGCGCAATGTCTGGTCGTCACGGCGAGCACATCTCCCGAGGTCGCTAACGAGGCCAGCCGGTTGGCTCCGCGTTTTTCTTTCTTTTTCGGTCGTCTCATTTAACGCACTCGTCGATGCAGCTTGCGAGGGATTGTAGGGTGCTTCGTCGGCCTCTGTCCCTTCCTCCCTGATCGGTAGAGAGAGAGAGAGGGCGACCTGCTGGGACGACGCGAGTGCATGTGGGGGAGGAGGAGGCGTTCGCAAGTACTCTGCGCACGTGTGCCCCGTCACGCGCCGCGTTATAACGCGGTCGCCGCACTGCGCGCACGGGCTCTCGCTTTCCTTCGGTGCACCTCCTCAGAATAGAGGCTGCACGCGCGCGCTCCCTTTCTCGTGTAAGTATATGCGTGCCGTTAACCGTGATTTGTCCTTACCGTCCGGTAATTCGTAAAGGACAGTTGTTGCGTGGAACATCTGAACGGTACATTGGGACGCTATATGCTCGAGTCGTGGTCGCGCCAAGCGAAATTCTGTGCGGATCTTTCCATCGAGTTCAGAATCGGAACGGGGTTCATAAACGGGCATTTGCAGCGTGGGCGAATGGGCGAGGAGGGCTTTTGTTTCCAGGAAAGAAAGAACAGGGATTCCAGAAGGTCAGTTTAGTAGTTATTGGGCAGGAAGCGCACCATTGCGTCCGAGGATTCACTCTTTGAGAATTCGCGATGGCATTGGCGCACAGGCTCATTGGTTGGACTTCGTCGTTGCACGAACTTTACCGTTACTGCCGGCATGCTGTGTGCGTATAGAAACGCTTCGACGGCGTGTTTGTGTGCAGCTGTCGTCAGCCGGCGTAGCAATCTTCCCGATGGGGAAAATTTAACATCGGGGGCTCAAAATAAATCCACAGTGCTCCGCTACTGCTCCCCAGATAACCCCAGTGTAGTTTAATGTTACCAAACCGTGATCGATAGTTCGTTGAGTCATCGCAGACTGAGAAGAAAATACAGTTATCTATTTCTGTGCGCATGAAATGGAAAGTTCGACTGACTTCCTAGGGGAAACGTCAGTGTAAAATTCGCTTCCCTGTTAGGGTCGAGCTTTTCAGCTGTGCAACTTCGTGCTCCCTTTACTTGGTTTCTCTGTCGCAAATTTACCTTCACCTTCCGGATTTTTAGCTCGGAGAGGGCCGGGTGCTTATGGAGAGGCGCTTCGCGTCACTAGAGTGTGTTACAGATATGTTCTAGTACATACTAGCGGTCACTACGCAGCGACATGGTTGTCTGCATTTGCGAGAGAGACTGCTGTTGTAAAATCGGGGGTCCGGGCGCCCAACGAAAGTTCCATGGATGGTGTCGTGCCAGGTGCTGGAAGAACAAAGAGTTTCGAGCGACGTTGAAAAGAATGAAAAATAAAGGATTATATAAAAAAAAAGGTACATGACCGAGTTTTCAAACACGGCTCCAACTATGGGAGCACACTACATGCTAGCGTCTTTGCATGTCCGAGCGTCTCTCTCTTTCTCACAGCCGTCCGTATCCGCTTTTTATGCCCTTTTCTTCCCTTATTCCCTCGTTGAAGGAATTCACTGGCCAATCACAAACGCCGAATCGTTCACCACCTCTATCGCCCCCTCACGGGACTTCAACGCTCGTGTATCCAGCGTGGTGCTCCTGTCTTCAACGTGGTACAATAGGCGGCAACCACGCGGCAAACTGAACCTGCCGTCGACGCTTTTCCCCGGGAGTTCTCGACGATGACCCTGTCATCGATCAGTAGCCTCTTCGTGACGGTCAGGAGAGGCGACGTTGCTGTCTTCAAGCGAGTTGCCTTGAAGTGGATGATGAGGCGTGAACATCAACCGGGACTGCTGCGTGTCGCTGGTGGGGAATCCCCCAGGCACAACATCACCCAGCGTCGTCGCGCATGTCGCCGGAAAAGTTTAAAAAGAAAAAGAAAACGGCACATCCCACGTCCTGTGGGAATCGATCTTGTTCTAAGCAGTGTGCGGTGAGAACACCAAGACGTAGGCGGCTGTTTCTTGACCTACATGAAACGCATGTCATGACATTCATGTCGTGACCGATATTTTATGTTCGTCATTTAACCTTGCCATACTATGCTAATTTTGCTACCTAACAAGTTAACGAAACGACCATGAGAGTACCAAGACGTAGGCAGCAAGATAGATACTAGACAGTTTTAGGATAGCGTTTGTCGTTTTACGTACGTTAACGTAAGCACCTTTGCGGGTCGTTACGGTGTGGGTTTTTTTCAAGGTTTTTTTAGTTTACCGTACGGAAACGCAAACGTAAATAATATGTTTTAAAACGGCGCCGTCTGGTGCCCCGTGCCAAACGTATCCAAGCCAAGACGATGCATTAGCAACCATTCTGCTGTTGCTATGTGGACGCGTCTCGTTAGGCCTACGGGCTGCAGAACCGCCGAACGATCTCACAAAATGGACGCGCTATGCGCTCATAACTAACCTTTCAGTTGAGTATAGAGAAAGCGAAAGCTCATTACAATACTTACTGGCAGTCAGCGCGAGTGAGAGCGTAGCCATCACGAGAACTCACGCTGAAGCAGGAGCCATGGATTCCGCCATGTTCGACAACGCTACTTCTTGGCGTCCGTAAAGATTGCGAACGTTAAACTCGCCAGATAACGTACGTTATAGCGTACGTAAGCCGCAGAAACCCCAATAACGTTCCGAGCGTGCGCAGTGCGTACGGCTCTATTTCTTTACGTACGTTATGCGTTTACGTTCGGTCGCAAACGCTAAACCAAAGCTGTCTAAACTGTCAAAGTGGCAAGTGCTCGCCAAGAAATGCTTCGCACTTAAAAGCCGGGCGCGTCCTTCCCCTGCCCTGGCCCTGCTGAAACAAAGGATACGAAGCGGAGCTTCTATTCTGTTTTTTTTTTTTCCTTAAGCGCGCCCGCCCTGGCATGCACGCGCGTATTTGCAAGTTTACGCGTGCCGCGAATGTCGATTGGCGCCGGGCCGGCGCTCGTCGCTTGCGTGCCCTTCGACGCTGCAGTGCCCGGCGCTTGTTTGCATGCGCGCCATTAAGAGCGAGATGGCACGAAGGGGTTGCGCGCATACAAGGCGTGATTATAGAGCGTGGGCGCCATTATGGGCGCGCCGCAGCGTCGCAAATGCCGCGGCCCTGCGTTTGCCCGTCTAAAGTTCACTGTCGAGCTGTGCGTGTAAGGACAGCGAGCGGGCCCTATGGCAAGTCGCAGTTCGAACTCTTTGCCTCAGCATCGTGTGCGTTTCCGAGGGCGCGTGATACTTTGTAAAACGTAGCGTTGTCGGAGAGCGTTCCTGCGATGTGGGCTGGGTACGTGTGCCGACACGGAAGCGATCGAATCGCGACAAACGCAGAACCGTGCGTTTGGGAAGACAGCTGCTGGTCGTTAGTGCGTCTTCACCGCAACAGCTAAAGCCTGATGCTGCACTTCGCGGGCTGTGTTACATTACAGCGCGTTTGTATTCTTTTTCTTTTTTTCGCTTGATGTATTTCTTGTCACGTGGGCCTACAATCGCGATTAAGCCGGTCCATGGGAAGGTGTCATGCAAGATGGCTCTCGCAACGGTTATGGCGATCCGCTGCCGATCATTAGATTCCTGACTGAAGTGGCGGCATTACGACGGAGCGCAGCGCAAGAAAATTCCCTTCATTGAGCGTTAGTCACGTTTGAAATGACCGCAGACGATAAAAATTAATTTGCATTGTCCATCCCCTCATGGCTCCCGTCGCCTATACCATCGTGTTTTCGTTCTTTCTTCTTTCTTTCTTTTTTTCTCTCTTTTGCAAGGGTTATGCCAAAACATCAAAATTCTGCTAAGAAAACTTTGGCGAGGAATAGGATCTGATTAGAATAAGTTTAAAAGTATGTTAAAGTATCGCAAACACAAATCGTCACCACTCTGCACTGAAGCCTTCCACAATTCACAGCAGCGCCAGAACGCACAGCCTAGCTATAGTGGTGGAAGCAAAATTGGATCGAGTTGGGCTGCTAAGCACGAGGTCGCGAGATCGAATCCCGGCCACGGCAGCCGCGTTTCGATGGGGGCTAAATGCAAAAACGCCCGTGTACTTCGATTCAGGTTCACGTTAAAGAAACCCAGGGGGTCCAAACCTCCGGAGTCCCTCACTACGGCGTGCCTCATGATCAGATCGTGGTTTTGGCGAGTAAAACCCCATAATTTAATTTAAGGTTGGATCGAGGTGAGCGATGCACATTCGCCGTGACGCTCCGATTGCTTATCACGTGACAACAGTGTCGGACACCTGAAATGTCGAAGTACGCATACTTCGCATGACTGCGTATATAGTTCGCGATCAAGATCTAAAGTGCGAACATTCGTAAACTTGAGTTCGACAAAGGTCGGTGCGTAACACAGCAACACTCACACAGGCGATTAGAGCATGGCCGGGTGTCTGTCGTGTTTCGAATGTCTCGTTTTCTTCGCACCCCTGGCGGCTGTTGTTGGCGGCGCTCTGGAGCAAAGTCTTGCTGAAAGACACTCGGAGGCAGTTCAATGAACCAAGGTGTGAGACGGGGCTAATTGGTATTCCACATTGACATAACCAGCGCAAGGGCAGACACGGAACACAAGAAGCGACAAGGGCAGTGCTTTTCCTTGTCGCTTCATGTGTTCTGTGTGTGCCTTTGCGCTGGTTATCTGTACTATGAAACCGTGTTCAAAGTACATTAGATTGCACTCGAACGCCCGCCGTCCGCTAGAAGCGCACATACTCGCGCTAAAATCCCCTGAAATGGCAACGGTAATCGCAAGTGTAGCTTCGGGACGTCGCAGTGCAATGTTGGTGGTAGCCGATCGAAAAATTGTAGCTTCATGTGCGATTCACAACGCCGACCGTCATCCGCGAATCGCGAGGCGCCAACGTGCGCGGTCGCTGGTTGGTCGTGGTGTGGCGCTAGCGTGCACATACATTTGGCGGCTGCGCATGCCGGCGGTTCCTGTTCGGACACCGCAATCGAGGTCAGGCGCACGCTCAAAGTCGCCGGGCTTTCTCGTGCTCGGTGCGCGAGCCGCACGCACAACTGGGTTGCCGTGCCAGCTGCGCGCGCGCCTTCGCGTGGATGGACGCATGAGGTCCGGGCTGCGCCATGTCGTCGCTCATGCGTGGCCTGCGCACTCTCGCTGCGCGCCGCAGCCTTGGACGGCGAAGAAGAATGAAACGCGAGGAACGAGCAAAGATGTTCAGAAAGAAACGAAAGCTTTGGAGAAAGCGAAGCGCGCAGCCCCCTTTTCTCTCTTCTCTTTTTTGGGTCACCCCGCTGCTTCGCGACCGGAGGAGTAGACCACACTGCCGCGCTTTGGTCGCCGGTCGTTTCGTGCGCGAAGAGAGCGCGCAAATGGGCATTTGAGAGTCCCAACACAACCCACGGAAATGTACTAGCGTTGGCGTACATAGCTGTTATATACAGGAAGGCGTGGACGCAACTTGCACATTTGGTGACTGCATCTGGCGGCACCGTGTTCAGCGAAGGCGCGAACTTGCGTTGACTGAGTTGTATTACGCTTACCCTCCGGCGTGAATGTGTCGACTACCGGCATAACCGCAGTAATTTTGGTTTCGGGTGGTTCCGAGAAGCGCAATTATCGAATCGAATGCGAATATTCGAGAAAAAGGATCTTCGAATGTCGGATTCGGTACCGAATGTTCCCGATTTCGCGTTTGTCACCAAAAAGCCGATTTACGTTATGTGATGTATGAGAACAATGTGAGCTGGATGTCAGCCTCAGCGTCCGATAACGTGTTCTGTTGGGGCCTCCGGAGTACGTGCACAGACGATGCCACTCACAGGCTCAATGTATGAGTGAAACACAATACCACGCGTATTGTCAAGCTCTAAAATTGCGTTATATTGCGTGCTGCGGATAGCGCGTCTGCCCCTCCCAACTGTGCATTACCACAGGGGCATAAGTTTGAGCTCCAGTGGCGTTAGCGCACAAAGCTTTTTAAGGTGACGATCTCAAGTGGCTCGTTGCAATGTCTTATACCAGAAAAGCACGGCGTCTAGTCGAGTGGTGCAAAAATATCATAATCAGTAATGACTCATACCCCCATAAGCAAGCAGAGATACAATGCCTCATACCCTCCTAAGGCAGAGTCTACAAGCGCTCAGCAGAGTGAAGCGAACAGCGCATACATTATTGCAATCACCCATACAACGCACAGAACAGCATACGTTACAATAAACGACAAGCTCAAAACAAGCCTCTGAATCATCAATAAAGCATTGCATACACCCCCTCGGAAGTACACTACGGCCGAGGATGATCGCCACGCGAGAAACGAGGTGCGACATGCGAAGCGGCAGGAGCTGGCCGTTCGACTGCGAGTGCTGTTTACCCCTGCTGAGAGGATGCGACGTTAAGTCGAAGAGAAGCGTCGTTAGCGCGAGTCTGACCCCGCTATACGAGCGCGCGAAGTAGCAGCTAAGCGTGGAAAACGAGCAGAAGAAGCCCAACTGCGAAAGCAGCAAAGCGACGATGCGAGTCTTCAACGTAGAGAGGAGGCCGAAGCTCGCAGACAACGGCTCGTTATGTCTTGCAAGAAATCTGACCCCTCCGATGGTATGACTTGATGCATTACCAAGTGGGCAGCAGGCTTTCGCCTTCACGTGTTACAGGAGTGTAACGTGCTGCCGAATTTTCTTTTTCTTCTTTTTTTTTTTCGCCTTACGGCATGAGGGCGATGATAAGGTGGCCTGAATTGAATTCTGGTGTTGTAGGTGAGGTGGCCTGACGAAGAAGACATTTCGACGTCGGCGTAACGGAAAGGACGTAGGGAGACAGCAAACTCAGCCTAGATCTTTGAACTGCTGTCGCAGTGAAAAAATGAGCCTTCGCGTGACTTAAATGCGATTGAGAGTTTAGTTTGTGGCGTTACACGCAGAGGCGGATTCTGCATCTTACAGTTACGCTGCAAATATGTTGGTCGCAACCAAACTTTGTTTTTGGCCAAAGCTTCCGCGTTGGTGGTTGAGCGTGCACCGGTTTTGCACGTCCAGTAGCGTTGCGGAGCGCGCAGGATGTGCAGTCCCGCGTACGAAATGCGCCAGGGGGCGGCCAATTTCGTTAAGAGATAGGCCGCTGAGCGCCGTCCATGATGTGCTCGCTGTTACCCGCGCTCGGCCTTAACGACGTGTAATAGCGCCTCAGCCTCGCGCTTATGCGTGACCACGAGGAGGAGCGAGGTGTTCTGCTGCCGCATGTCGTGGTCCCCGCCAGTGCGGCCAGTGCGCTCCTTTCGCCGGGAGATTGGCGCGAGCGGCCTTTTAATCTGCCGCTTTCGGAAACGGCGCGTTTGGGGGTCACGCGAAGATTACGTGAGGCAGACCGCGGAAGCGGCGCTTCCGCTTTTCCTGTTGGCGGGAACCGGACGGACGACGTCTGTCGAGGTGAGGCCGAGCAGAAGCGCCCTGTCGGAAAGTGTTAGAAGCGATGTGCAGACAAAAATAAATAGGTGGGCGGCAATGAAAGCAAATTAGTGCGCTCGTTTATCCATCCAGCTTGATTTGGTGCTGCAACCCTTGTCATATAGCAGGAATCCGCATGACGCGTTTTATTGCCTTTTTAACGCTGTGTGTATATATATATATATATATATATATATATATATATATATATATATATATATATATACACGCACGCACGCACACCTCCCATTCCCGACAGACTCAGACTTGTGCGCGACTATATAAAGAAGGGCCGCGGAAGCGATACCATTCATAGTTTCGAGTTAGCGGACGGGGAATCGTCTCAGGTGCTCTAAAGGGCGCTGATACACAACGTTAATTTAGGACATAAGCATGTTTAAATGTTGCGCAGATTGGCGCCAGTGTCTCTCGGAGCGAAGTGAAGAATTTCTCTTGGTTGGGTCTGTATAGGTGGGTTTCTGGCGAAATTCGTAATACAAAAGTGTTTGCAGAGTATTATAATGAACGCTTGCTTTCTCGGTCGGTGTTTGACGTGTTACGAGCTCCTGTGGGGGTTAGTGAAGCCCTGTCGCTTTCGTCCTCGCTTATTCGCGCAAAATCGATTTCCTCCTCGCATTGCGCGTGCAAATAGCCTGCCCACGCTTCCCGCGCATTTTCGGTAGTGACGAGAATCGGCTCGACAAGCCGTGATCGCCCACGGTCCGGCGGTCTTTTCTCCGCAGCAAAGGTTTCGGAGCTTCTCATTGGCCGCAGTTTCGCGTGACGTCATGTCTGTTCATGCGATCACGAGGGCACTGCTCTTCTTTTCTGCGTGCGTGTGTGGAGGCGCGACACCGCGTCCGCGTTGTCTAAAAATAGCGCGCTGGTTTCAAAACGGGTGTTCCCATTTCGGGACGGCGTGCGTCTTTGAAGGAGCCACTTCTCCCGACTTTATTGGGATTCCTTTCCTTCTATTGTTAACCTGTTCCCGCGCTTTCTTTATGTTCTTTTACTTATGCGTCGGTGCTTCTTCCCCCCTTCCTTCGCCACTTCTGAGGAGATTGGTAAGCACTGTTGAATAACAGGCGTCTGCCCTGCTGTATAGAGGTGCGGAAAGGAACTCAAATTAGGCTATCGGTGCACAACATGGCAGCGAATCTCGAGTTGTTGAAACTGCGTGAGCAGCACGAGGAGTGAAGCTATAGCTTGAACAGTGTGCGTTTACTTATGCCAGAGTTCCAGCTCAGCTAAATGTAGGCAGGGATCGGCCTGTTTTGCTTTCGCTATAACCTCATCGCGATCAGTTCTGTAGTCGTTCGAAAGCTGAAGAAGGAAATGACCAGCCTGTAAGGGAATCGGGGCATCGATGGTCGCAACCTAATCTGAGCTGGGCACCTTCGACGCAGCGTTAGTATAGGGACATCAAGTCACCAGAAAGTGCCCTGGAGTCTATACTACACTGTCGCTCTCAAAATTAAGTCATTCGCAGCGTTATTAAGGTTTCATTTCACTTAAGGCTTCATAGCGTTTGACATGGAGCTGCTGAACTTGTATGCTTAAGACTGTCAACTAATGTGTTTTTGTTATATACGACCCCATTCACTAGCACTCGTCGGCCTTAGCCTAAATCTAGCCCGTCAGCTTTTTCGGGCACCGCGATCATCTCCGCATCCCAACAGGTGCGCGTGCTGCGTTGAAAGCAGCGCCGCGTCGTAAGTCATCATCTCCCGTTTGATTTCGTACACTCGCCCACCCGTCTTGACGGTTGGTGGTGCCGTGAAAGGTCGCGTCGAGCTTGATCGTGTGCGTCTCCTTCGGGGCGCTGGCGGGTAGGATTGTAGGGCGTTGGGATGCAGTCGCTGACGTCACTCGGCTTCGCCGTCCAATCCCGTTTCGCTCTCTCACCTTCCTTATATATACTCCCATCGTATCCTGCGCCTGGCGTGTAATCCTCTCCGGCCCCATAGTGAGCATGGGTCGCCATCCTGCGTTGGCGAGAAGAATGGCTCGGCTTGCGTGGCGCTTATAGGAAAGGCGAGACATTTACCGAAATGAGGCGCCCGTGCTGAAAGTAGTGCGTGGGAGAGTCAGCTTATGTTGGGAACATCCGTTCGGTTTGTGTACTCACTGGTAGCGCCTATTTAGTGTTCCTTTTCTTTTTTATTTCATCTTACGCTATCTTGTCTTACTATAAGAGTTGGTAAGAGTTAGGTATTGTATTGTACGAGGGTAGTTTCCTAATATAGCTCGTTATTAGTGACCATTTAAGTACTTCGGGAGAGTCAAAATTAGTCCCGAAACCCTCATTAAAGCTTCTTGAAAAATATAACAGCGCTAACACATTCAACCGCAAAGGAACAAGGAGTGGACACGAAACCCTGCACTACGCCGTTTTTCACAGCCCGAGCGTTGCTTCAGGATGCTAAGCCCTTGCAGTCACTAATGGCAGTCGGGTAGGTATGATTGCTAGGTTAGTTATTTAGTTGACAAATTGTTAAACGGGAAGAGATAACATCTTACACGGCCTCTGAGAACGCTGTTTCTTTCACACGAGTGCTTGGTATTTTTTCATTTGTTCTCCCTGGTGCACTTCTTTAGGAGTTCGTGTGTGTGTGTGTGTGTGTGTGTGTGTGTGTGTGTGTGTGTGTGTGTGTGTGTGTGTGTGTGTGTGTGCGTGTGTGCGTGCGTGCGTGCGTGCGTGCGTGCGTGCGTGCGTGCGCGCGTTCATTTAATTACACCTTTGCCCTCGGAATGCACAAACGTCTTCGTACGCGGAATCCAGTTCAGCATTTTTTTTAGCTCATTCTTCGTCCTCTCCTGCAAGCTGTCCGGACTTTCAGGACTTCATTTTCGTAATATCGCTGCTTTTATACTTGTAGGGAGATTAGTCGCATGGCAAAAGCGCGTCTTATATGCACCGGCCCTGTTCGCAAAGGTCTTGGAGGGACGTTGAAATCAAACACCGATTCAACCTAAATTGAAGCGCTCTGAAATCACCAATATGGCTCTCTTGCTCAGCACATGGCTTAGAGAGAGAGAGAGAGTTTCACGTGCCAATACCACCATCCGATTATGGGGCACGCCGTAGTTGGGGACTCGGGAATAATTTTTACCTCCTGGGGTTCTTCATTGGGCATCCAATGCACGGTACGCGGAAGTTTTTTGCATTTCGCCCCCATCGAAACGCTGCCGCCGCGGCTGAGATTTGATCACGCGACCTCGTGCTTATAGCAGCTTAACGCCAAAGCCGCTAAGCAGTCACGGAGGGTAGGATACGACTTCCGTAAGTGGAGAAATGACGCGTGAGACAAAAGTGGTGTCACCATGTTGGATCTGTATATGTAACCAGTTTCGCGCGGAGCCCACGATTTGTCAAGAGTAAAAAGCTTTTAGTAAAAAAAGCAGATCACTTCCTTTCTGAAAGTGGTTTTCGAATTGCTGCTCAACTCCTAATTGTCTCTGTGAATAGCCAGGAATCCAGAAGGAAAGCAATACATTGTGTTACAGCATATATTTACAACAGGCACTCCCTTGAGAATGCACACAATGTTTTACTCGTAAAGAACTAAGCAGCTTTCTTGTGTGGTGCCTGACGGATGAAGTCGTGTGTTTCATCTTTTAGCTTCAGAACGGGCATTCACTTGAGAATACACACAAACGTTTTTTGGTGGAAAACTAAGCAGGCTTTATATGTGGCGCCTTATTACTAATATTATGACATGTTTCAGCATTAACGTGATAACATTGATTTGAGAATACTCACAAGTTTTACCTGGCGTACAAATTATACTAATTTTATGCAGTATACTTACGAGTGTCATGAGGTGTCGTTGCATATGGTAACTACTAAATTTCGTATCTTTTTCTTTTTTGTAGACTATGCTTCGTAAGTTTAGCCAGCTTGGCATTGTTTCTATAGACAAATAATGTACCTGCTTTTAATTCTTGTTTTAATTAACCGATGATGGCGATATAATCGTTGAAATCGACCTCGGGTTGCTGCATGAGCGAAATTATTCCGCCATAACCGAAGCCGCGACAATGACTAGGCTCCAAATTGTTTGATTTGTACCCAAATTTTGCAGCAAATGTCTCCTGAAGTTCAAATGCACATCCTTCAGCATTCGCTGTAGCCTCCACTGCCGAGTTAGAGCCGACGTCATTCCGTATAGTATAAGGAATTCCGACGAAAGGGAAAGGAAAGGTTCCAGAGTTCAGTGATGGCCATGCTAGTTTCAAGTAAAGTGATGCCTTCTTGCGGTGTTCCTTCAACGCTCAAGAAACGGCGAGTACCGACAGCACTTTGCTGTGCCTTAAAATAGTATATCGCAATTATTCTGGTTCGCTCACCCTGCCAATGCGCGCAATGTAAACACCATAACACAAGAAAAGGTATTACAAAATTTGAACTATGCTACACCTATCGGCCCAAGTTTCTGCCTTATTGAAGAGCATGCTTAGCGAAGAGACGGTGCAAATTTGTATATTCTAGTACACCTGACGTGTTCCGGTGTGGAGTAGTGGTCAGGTACTGGGATTGTAATTCATAGGTCAATTCTTGCCAGTGGCAAGTCTCCGATGTTTCTACGTTTTTGGAAAAAGGTGCTGTTTATCGATCCTTATTCTTTTTAATTATATGAATATTGCCAATATTTCATCTGAAACACGTTATGTGTGAAATAATTCATCAATCACTCAAAAAACTTTTGATGTGTGCAAATCAGGAACATGCTAGAAACACAAAATACACTTGCACATCACGTACAAGCAGCATAGCAGTCAGTTTTCTTTTGAAACACGTTAGGTACTCGGAAGAAGATTTATCGGAGACTAAAATAAATTTCTGATGGCGCCAATGGGGGGGGGCACCGCTAACATGTCACCGGATATACATATTCTCAAGGATTAGTGCTTGTAAACGGGGAAAAGTGCAGTTTGGTCATTTTTAGTGGATACCTCATTGACGCGACTTCCTGACGGCGCGCAGTATGGGCAGTTGAGAAGTTTCGTGCTCGTTTGCCCTGATCGCCTGCATCAAAAACAGCCCAAGTGCGGTGTGTCTCGTTGTTGGCGACAGCAACGACGTCTGCCGCGGGAAGCTAGCTGTCGGTGGTCGCCAGGCTTGGCGAAGTGTCGTCGCCGTCAAGCGCATTTCTTCCGCGTTTTATACAACGCCGGCGGCGGCGCTGTTTCCGGGCCCCCGTCTCCTCGTCCTGCTGTGGAGCCCTGACCTGTTGACTCTTCATCGGGGCCGCAGAAGGCGACATGGCGTACGTCACGAGGACCTCGTTGCGTGCTCCTTCCTCCGCGCGCGGACGGCTTAAATTGTGAGCGAGTGGGCGGCGGCCTTCAGTTGCGGTTTTCTCTGCGGCCAGTGTCCCCCCTGTCACACAGGCAAATTTGGTGCCATCGCTATTGAGCGGCATTACACACATCAAACGCCATGAGCTTCTCGATTCGCGGTGGCCGAGTGGTTGTGGCGTTCCACTGCTGAGCACAAGTTCGGTACGGGCGAACTACAAGAACGGTCGCAGATTTGGGAAACTACAGATACAGAAACTACGGGTATACGCAATAGCGTTTGCGTAATACCGAAATAACGGACGCTGGTAGCGACATCTGTGACCCTTCGTCTAACCACAATGCCTAATAGCCGCGTTTTAGTATTCCATGAGTGTTCTTGTTGAAAAAAAAATCATTTAAAAAGGCAACGTGCTCGCGATTAGCCGCTGCCGTAAATTTACACCAGCAACGAATTGGAATACACTTGGTTACTGCAGTAATAGATCTGTATTTGTGCGGCTGACCTCAGCGCCACCAGGCGACGCCACCAACCCGACCGTTTCTTTCTTTCTTTATTATTTTTTTTTGCGGTCAAATCAAAATGTTCTATTAAAGGAAATAAATTAAGTCGAGCTAGATTGAAAGATTAAGCTTCCGTAATAACGAATTGTTCATTCGTAGCGAGAACGGAGCTTTTTGCTAGTGAGAAGATGACGGAAATGGAAAATTGGAGTAGCGCCACCTGTTGTGGACTTCTGTACCTTTCGTGTGACGTCAGCACTGGCCGATTCACAGAGAGCGGCATGGATGGAGGTCGCATGGAGGTTGCGCAAACTCGTCCGTATTGGCGCAGCTGGTTCAAATAGAGGGGCAGCGGGATCTTGCTGCACCACAGAAATAGATAGTTTTGTTTATTGATGGTGCCATAATGCTCCGCTTTCCACTACGTCCATTTCGTTGTGTTCACTGCTGCCCCTTTTCTAGTTTGCGTGCGAATGGATGCGTGTGCATCTCTCTCTCTCTCTCTCTCATTTTCTTTTTGTTCCCCCCCATTTCATCTTTTCTGCTATTGTAATCTGCTAAAAACTCCAGTAGCATCTCAAACCTGCTATTCGGCTAATCTCCCCGCCTATCGTTAAAATTTATCTCACCAGCGGGTACGTATTTTCACTACTGTTCGATATTTCGGCTTCCTTGTGATGCCTTCTCAAAATACACGATGGCAGTTCACCAACATTCTGAGCAGTCTACCTCGCACGACCCCGACGCAACATATCAAACCTTTGCGTTCATTACTGTACGTAACTTCTGGTCTGGTCGGCACTTCCGCGCGCAGTCGTCCGCCGCCCCTTGGTTGACCTGCCGCGTGTCGACCGGGCTCGGGACGTTGGGGCGAGGGAACCGTGGCGGGGCGTCCCTCCTCTGTGCCGCCGATGACCTCCCCCGCGGCAAGGTCGTTGTGCCGCCGCCGCGTGCTCGCGCTACTGCCCCGCTCCTGTTGCGAGGCGCGCGGCGGCGAAAGGGCCGTGCTGTGCGTGTTCGTTATCCGCTGCCCCGGAGGCGTCTCGGTTTTGAGCGTTTGAAAGTTTGTTTAACGTAAGGAACGTTATACAATGACAAAGTACACGCTTTTGGGACACGCCCCGCGTTTGCTTCCGCGCTGCTCATCCTGACCAGCTCGTCTCGCCGAAGGGTGTGTCTCAATTCACCACTGCGAGACTCGCCTTGGCTTTGAATGTCCTTGCGCTATGCAAGTCCATTGTCAGATACACCGATCTCGACTACTCACGGGTAGCCGCCTACGAGTGAGAGGACACGAATGCGTAAGGGGCCTTACAGAGGACGGGTTGGCTTTATCGAGCGTAGGTTTCTGGATCGATCGGCAACGGGCATGTGGGATATCGATCGGCCGTGGTTAATTCGCAGCCATAATTGGTGAAGTTTGAGATATATACACTGACCTGGAGCAAATGTAGCGTTTCGAAAATGCGGTTGTAGTCGGACCTTGCATGTGTGAATGACGGTGTATACACATCGCGGTATGGTCGGAGCCGAGATCCGTACACGGCAGCGTTGTGGCCGGTAATCATTTTCGACGTCGCACTTCAGGACAACGCCTGTCGCCGCTATAGTTGCCTGAGCGTGGCAGGTGAATGAGCAGGCGGGTGCGTTGCGCGGCGAAAGAACGCGCGGGTGTTCGAAGCATATTCGAGGGAGGAGCCTTCTGTGGTAGCGAAGAGTCCTTACTCTCGCATGCGTGGAAGGCGAGTCGCTAGACCCCTGGCCGCAGTCGGATGGGCGCTGACCGCTGGCTCTCGCGTGTGGTGCGCAGGTCGGCCGACCGACCCACGTGTCGTTGTGGCTATTCCGTGTATCGATACCGGATCACCACGACACGTCTCGGTGAGGGCTTTGCGGCGCGCCTGGTGGCCGTCGTAAGCTGCTGTCCTGTACCTATGGCTCCTTTGCTCCACTATAGACGACCGGTTGGACGATCTGTTGTATTTTCTGACAGGGCAGCTCGACCCACATGTGATCTTTATGTAAAATGAAGCTTTTGCTAGTGGCAGTGTTGAGGGAATCGGAACTTTTATTTTTATTTTCTTGCTCGAGTTGACGGCATGGTCTTTTATGGGAACAATCCGCAATTCCGTTTACGACTCTGTACGGATTCAGGCAAGGTGCGCGAGCGAATAGGTGTGATACAAGTAGGCTGTGAAACGGGGGGCTGTGGGGCAGGGGTAAAGGATGGTGAAGCAGGACTCACTAAGAACTCTCCTGGCATGTTCAGCTACTTCCGTTTCGGCAGCCTTCATTGCGAGCTGAAGGAAAGGAATATAAACAAGAAGGATCTCTCTCTCTTTTCGTATAACGCTTCCAGGATGCCGATTGGGTGTCACGAGGAGGAACCTGGAAATGGGCACAACTCGTTTGAATGATATGCCTGAACTAAAGAGCCGGAACTATCAGCGACACGCCACAGGGAGAGGTCTATTCTGATTGCGAGTACCGAGATCCCTGTGAGCGCAGTCTTTGTAAACAATTCTTGGTAATCCTTCTTTCACACAATCCAATCTTTGGCTCACCCAGTCATATTGTGAACGTGTCCCCGAGGGATAACATAAATGGACTAGGGATGGGGTCGTGTGACGGTATGGCAGCACTAACTAATATAATTTTGTGAACGTTTATTAGAAAAGAATGAAAAGAACCTGACTAACACCCCCTCCTAAGATGAAGAAAAGGACTGTTGCCCTTTTGAAACTGTAAGACACAAAACAAACATTTGTCGCTGCCCTGACGTTGACAAGTTCCCTTGTTCGACTCTGGTTTCATTCATTCATTCATTCATTCATTCATTCATTCATTCATTCATTCATTCATTCATTCATTCATTCATTCATTCATTCATTCATTCATTCATACCTCAAATACCCCATATGGGGTTTAGCATGGAGGGATGGGCATATCTAGGTCATATGTTCAATGAATGCCTTGAACGATGAATGACTGGAGGGGTGCACCTCTTCAGCAGGTAGATGATTCCAATCTTTCGCGTTTTGAACGAAGAAAAAGAAAAAGATGAGTGGCGGTGCGAGCTGGAGGGGGATAAACAGCCTTTGAATGGCTATGACGGGACCAGTTGCGATGTGCAGGCTTGATGTCGGTCTGGTGAAGGAGCTAGTGATAAAACTTGTAAAAGAGACGCAGTCTTGCTGTTTTGCGGCGGTGCTCGAGGGTTGGAAGGTTCAGAGATTATTTCAATTTAGTTTCACTAGTGTGGTAAGAGTAGTCAGAGTGAATGAACGTTGCTGCACGATTCTGTATGGATTCCAGTGCTGTTGCCAGGTTAGATTGGTATGGGTCTCACACTGAGCATGCGTATTCCAGTTTGGGTCGAACAAATGTTAAATATGCAAGTAGTTCTACTGAAGGTGGAACAAGACGTAGATTACGGCGCATATAGCATAGTACACGATTGGCGTCATTGCTAATGCTGCAAATGTGTGTGGACCAACCGAGGTTACTGGACAAGTTAATGCCTAAGTACTTATAAGGAGTCACAGCACATATTTCAGAACCGGCGATAACGTAATTAGCTGAAATAAATGATTGGCGATGGTGGAAAGTAAGCAGCAACGGTTATATTTTTTTTCTTTTTTTTACGTTGAGGGACATTAGCCAATTATTACACCGAGTTTCAGTGACGTTAAGGTCGGACTGGAGAGCAAGACAATCAGCGTCGTTAATAATAGGACGATATATTACGCAACCATCAGCAAATAAACGTGTTTTCAAAGAACAACCTCTCGGTAAGTCGTTAATGTATATTAATGTATATTAATGTATTAGTAATGTATATTAATGTATATTAAGAACAGTAGTGGTCCCAGGACAGTGCCTTGCGGCACGCCGGAGATATCAGGTGATAATTTAGACGAGCATTGGTTAGCGTAAACGAACTGTTGACGGTTAGTCAGAAAGTTGCGCATCCATTGGAGAACACAAGGGTTAAGATTAAGACGCGTTAGTTTTACGAATTTACGAAGAGCCGCTCATGAGGAGCCTTGTCGAAAGCCTTTTGGAAATCTAGAAAGAGGGCATCTGTGGGGTCATTTTGATCAAGGTGTGAGCTCATATCATTAACGAAGAGAGCTAGTTGAGTTGGACGGTAATTGGAGGGTAATTGTGGCACGATGACGATGATCCTTTTTTTTATATGTATACTGGAATTATGTTACCTATTTTCCAGTCTTGCTGCACCACTCCAGATGATTGCTGAAAGATATGACACAAAAATACACTAAAGATGTGCGCAGTCTTCTTAAGGGTTTTGGAATTCATTTATTCCATCGATGCCGGCTGAGGATGTTAATTTGAGGGATTCTATTAGTTTGGTGATACCGTATGACTCAAGTGTTATGGCTGGCATGGTTGGGTGGCTGAGGTAAGGACAGTCTGGGAGGTCAGCGTTAGGTTCAGCAGTGAATACGGAAGAGAAGATAGAGCTTAGTACTTCAGATGCTTTATGGTCAGCAACACGGTTATTGTCGTCGTCATATAGTAATAATTGTTTACGGTTATTTGGGTTAATGTATTTCCAGAATTGTTTGGGATTGTTTTGCAGCATGCTAGGGAGTGTTGAGTAAAAAGTTCGTTTAGCTGTTGCGGCCAAAGAATCAAACGCCTTTTCACTGGTGTAATATTTTTTCCTGGTAGGAGCGCTATCGAAATGTTTGGCTTTGCGAAATAATCTTTTCATTTTATTGTTTAGTCATTTTAATGTGTTGTTGAACCGTGGGGACAAAGATCGCTCGGTTAAGGCGATGGTTGGTATGTAAATCTCAGTGAGTTCGAAAACCTTATTTTTAAAAAGCGTCCAGTTGGCGTCTACTGTACGCTTCGGGAAATCTATAATATAGCAGCTATAAAGCTCAGTCAGTGCATTGTTAATACTGGGGGGCTATTCTGTAAGGGTCCACTTAGTGGACTGTCCATTTCGGCCGCTGATGATTGGCTAGGGCTGCTCGTCTCCTCCTCTCTCGTACAGCTGCATCCAATCAGAAGCGGCTGAAATGGACAGTCCACAAGGTGGACTCTTACAGAATAGCCCCCCCGATGTAATCACCTTTATCGTAAAGTGTTATTTTCTTTCTTGTTTTTTGCTCTGAGGTAGTTGCCAGGATAATTCTGCATGCAGTACTGAGTGATCACTTAGTTCTGGTAGATGTGTTACAGAAGAAACACTGTCGGGATGGCATGTTGAGATAAGGTCGATTATGTTAGAGCACCGTTAGTTTTTTGCGTTGGGTATACTAGTTGCGTCAAACCAAAGGTGAGGCAAGTGTTAAGAAAATTACATTCGAGGTTATTCTTAGCGTTATGGCTGGTTCGGGCCATGTTATACCAGGAATGTTAGTCGCCTAAGAAGAGTAGTTGCGCATGACTAAATGACGTCGTAACAGATTGCGGTGTCTCGTGGAAGTGAATAGTGAAAGAAGCATCTGCGTCGGGGGGACGATAGTATACACCGATAATTATTTGTAGGTACGAATAACTAACTGCACAATACAAATTAAATTTCTAGAGGTGAAGTGATATCGATAATCATCGATAATTATCATCGATTGTCATATCGATAATCGGTTGCGATGGGCAGCTATGAGAACAACTCCTCCAAGTTCTCACCAAAACGAGCATTTGCCACAGTAGCTCCATTACCCTGCTTCCTAACAGGCGCCTCCAGCGTTTAGCGTTGCGGGCTAGCGCTCGGAACAACACACTGCGATCGTCTGCTCTCCCGCCACTTTCGATACGGAGTCGCGGCCGGTTCAGTTTCATTCGAATACGAAGCACGGCATCGCCGGCAGTAGGACAGGCAACCTGATCGATGCCGCGCGTCTGGCTCATAGGGGGCGCCTGCAGCAATTCCCGCCACCTAGGTTTCTGCGAATTTCCTCCACTCGGCGACCTGATCGGCCGAAGGCCTTGAATAGCATACGGTGCGCCTACTTCCTCCTTTCCCCTTGCCTGTTTCATAACGAAAGACCGGCGGCTTTGCCGTGCGTATATGCCAACTGCTGGTTAATTTGCTGATCAGCGACGAGTAAACACAGAAGGGAGTTTCCGTTGCAAGAAATAGCGACGGACGTCACACTTGGAAAGCGACGGTTGAACAAAGCCAAAGATGCCGTTCCGATGTCTGCTCGCGTGCGCTTATGTTTACGAAAAATTGAAGCGCTCCGTGCATCATCGTCGACGTATATTGTTGTGAAGCGTGTTTAACTTACGTTGGGTCATTTGTCCGCTCTAGCGTCCCACAGCCATTCCTGATATTAACGCCATAATAGATGACTCTTTTCTTGTGTCTGTGCGTGTGCGTCTGAATCTCGCTTTGCGGAAGTATTTGCATTCCAAACTCAGCGGTACGCGGCCCCTGAAGCCAGCACTCGAAACCTTATTCAAGTCTGCCGGTTTACTCGGCGGATTTCAGCACCCTATACGGCTGACTTGAATTAATCACTCGAAAGGCGCGCCTTGATTGCATCCGACAATGCGCATCTTTTGGCCCTTGCAAGCGTTTGCTGTTTTAAAAGTCCGCAGTGTCAACGCTTCGAAAGCCTGTTCCTGTGAACATGGAAGCAAGCTTTGAGTGCATAATAGATCATCAGTGAGATCGCCGCATGGCGACCGTCGAACGGTGCTAGGTCAGGTTTTAATAAATAAAGAGCCCTATTGACAATGTTTCACTATCTTCCGTATGAAAAATGAGGCCTGAGTGTTGACATGTTAGATGTTTCGGTGTAGAAACGTATGTACACTGCTCGTGAAAAAAAAAAGAAAGAAAGAAAACGGTTTCAGCACTTTTAGTGATCTAGCTCGTTCCGTATTACGATTTGTTCTTGAAGTACATGCTAGCCGTAGAAATTCGCCTAGTTAGGTAACGGTTGAACAGAACCGAATGAACTTTGCTACTTTTACTTGAAGAAAAATTAAGTTAATTTGTAAGAATTGATTTAGGCCTTATAGTAATAAAAGGAAAGAACGGTATAGTTTAAATGCCTTAAAGGGAAGCTGAAACGGTTTTCAATTTCCATGAATTGCTGGGATTGGGAAGAACAGACCTAATAATTTACGGTTCCGAAATTTTTTTCTTCGTTTTATTAATATAAGGGGTGGAAATCGCTTTCTAAATCACCCCCGCGGACACGCCCCCATCGCTTCCCGGAGCGCCGGGTGAGGTGGTTGCCAGAGGAGAGAACCGGCGAGAGTGACGTCACTGGCGGGGACCGAGCTGCCAGACCGGCGTGCTGGCATGCCTCTTTCCGTCCTGCGCTTTACTAAACGACGCTACGAGAGATTTGCCGCCGCCGCAGCTCACGTTTGTTTTGCGATTTTCGTAAACTGTTCTTTTCTTCTGTGCTGCGTGAGTGTTTACAGCCAAGGGCGCCCAACATGCCTTCGTTCTGTGCATCATTCGGCTGCGCGAACACACGCGGGCGAGACGATGTGGTGTTTCACAGGTTCCCGAAGGACAAGAAGCTTGCAGCGCAGTGCGGTGAGGAGAGATAAGTTCGCGCCGACGAAATCAACTGTGCTGTGCTCGGACCATTTCCGCGATAGCCGAATAGCCTTACGACAAATGCGGAAACGCGTTGTTGCTAGCGTTGCTATACTCCGTTTCATACATCAGGTGCAACGCTGTGGGGCTTGAGATACTTCTTGCAGTGGCTGCGTTCGCACTTAGAAAAAGTTCGGTGTTTCTTGACCCGATTTTTGAGAAAACTTTTCATATATAAGCTCAGTTCTGAATGAAAAAAAAAAGAATTTACCCATAGGAACAATCCGTGTACTTATACGGCTGCTAACACGTTCTTTTAAATCAATTTTCTTTTCGCCATTCTTTAATTGCAGCCCGTCGCGGCAGCTTCACGTGCATGCTCGCGCGAGCAAACGCCGCTGGCACGCTGCGAACCATAGACGGAAACACGCGCAGTAATAAATTTTGGTAACCGGACTTCGTGCGTAGCTGCACAGCATTGCACCTGAGGTATGAAATGGAGTATAGGCTTACCTAGTGACATTCGACGTACGGTTATTTTGCAGTTATCATGTTTACCACACGGCGGTGCTAAAACTGCCTAATATCTTTATGTCAACACTAGCATGGAGCGCGCATACCGATTCTTGATCGAGCCACAATCGCAAAGTCGTCGAACCATATTGTGAATATTGCACATATAATCCCCCTGACCATCTCGATCTGGATGTGTATGATAAGCAACTTCCATGACTGCACCTTGCAGCACTGCATGTGCGCGCTTTAAAACGCGGCACTTATGTTCGCGATCGTGTATCAACGCTCAGAAAACCACGGGACTTTAGACAAGCAGCGGCAAGGTGCTTGACATCGCGGAATTGTATCCGTGTTCACAATCTAATGAGAAGTTAGTGCTTCGGCATTCTTCCAGCAGCAAGTTCCCAGTGACACTTTAGCGCATTTTTTCTCCCGTCATTGGAACGTGCAGCTACATGAAAAAAAAAAAAAAGCTTACGTAACAGCTAAGATTTCCAACGCGCGAGAAGGTGCACACATCGCTCTCGCTTTTGGCACACTCAACATCGTCGTTGCCGCCGTTGCCGCCATCGTTTTCCGTATCGGCTGTCGGTTCGAACATGTACGGCGAAAATACAAGCTGTCCGAGACAGCGAAAATGTTCCATAATGCTTACAACTCAGCTATGAAGCCAGAACAGAACAGCGTGCTATGCTTTGAAACGGCGGCGCCGACCGGCGATTGATTGATTGATTGAAAACTTTATTGTTCCGCCGAGCTGGGGTGCCCGCCTCTTAACCTACACGTAGGTAAGGGAGGAGGACGAAGCAGTCCCCGCGCGTTGAGGACGGTGAGTCTTCACGGCCTCAACGGCCAGGCGGATTGCGCGACGCTGGTCGTCTTCAGCCTCGCTCTGGACGGCGACTGCCGCCATTGACGTCACAGCGGCTCCGACCAATCACGGACAACAGCGGCGTTCGCGCGATACCCTGAGGCGCTGGTGCGCGTTTTCATGAAAAAACAGCCGCTTGCGCTTGTTTCCGCCCTTTTTGAACGAGATATTCGTGTTCAGGGGACTCAAAACTGTAGAATGCCACAGAGAACTAATTTTTTTCGAAAAGTGTTTCAGCTTCCCTTTAACACTGGAAGTTTACGGATACGTCACTGTGCAGGAAAGGCATGTAACCACCTCATAGGTTTAAGGCGGACAAAATGTCTTAAAATAAGGTTTACACATATTTGATAACTTGGCTCGGTGTTGCACAAAAGTGGCAAAATATCTGTTTGATGTCTCTCTACGTTATCGGCTATGCGGTGTTGTAAACAGTTATTTTTTCTTGATTTTCTTTTCTATAACTCGTAAAGCATTTGATTATGTGAATAAGAACTTTGATTTCATCACCTATTAGAATTATGACTGTTTTGAGTGTGAAATTCTCTTCAGGCTACCTCAGCTGCTGCCTAATGCGAGTGTTTATGCATTTGTCGTATATTTGAATGGAATTGTGGATTAGCTGCCGTGTTAAAGTAGCCCCCTTCAAGGAGTGTTGGCATAACGTTCCTGATTTGTCAGCTTTTATGTATTGCGTCAAAATAAACGACTAAGTCTCCTAAACCCTATAAAAATTACTGTCAAGCGTCAGAGTGCCCTAAATAATTTACTACGATGCTTGTTTCTACTAATGAGTTTGCGTTTTTGGCACTCACGATGTGGATTCGTCATGACGTCATGATACATTGGCTAGCTCCTGCAACCGCTGCCGCTTCCACACTCAGCCCAAGAAAAGAGTCGCAGCACTCTTGTTTATCGTGAGCAACTTCATATCTAGACCTACTGCTGTACGACGTCAGGGAAGTTGGCTTTGTCACGACGATACCAGGTTCCGCTTTTAGAAACTAACTTTAACGTGAAATTAGAATATGTTTGTACATGCCAAGTGCCCTTATTTTCTTGCGAGAAGCGAGTGGTAGAGTTGCTACAAAGCCGAGAATATATCTCCGCTTCGGATTCAACTGTGAGACACCTTCGGCAAGGCGCGTGTGTTTGTTCGTTGGTGCCGTATTACGGTACGGTAAGTGCGGTATACGGTACGGTATTACCATTCCTTACCAACTTACCGCGATGACCGAAGACGCTTCGGCTGCGTGTGCTGCTCGATGCGTACGGTAATGTGATAACGATGATAGTGGCTAACATTGTGGCTTTGCAGAATACAATTACTATATGTTGAGTGCGAAATATTCATTGCGGCGAATACTGGAGACATTTAGCCTGTCCGCTATTCCGGCAAACGGGGGCGATTTGGGTGGAATAGCGTAATTGTGAACACGATTACGCCGCTATCGAAAATTTGCACCTGCAGCTAAGCAGAATGTTGTAATTGGCTTTGTGTGTGTGTGTGTGTGTGTTTGTGTGTGGTTGAGCTTTGCACCACTAGCTGGCGCCACCAATCTGGCCGCTCACGTTTACGCCCCCGCTCAACATGCAAACCGCCCGCGCTTGGCGGAATGCCGGACGCACGCAAAATTCTAAACTAGAAAGATTTAGTTTGACCATACACACATTATTCTTTACGGAAGTGCCTGGCTACGGCAAACGTAGACGCCAGTCGCTAGGGCGGTAGCGACATCTTGCGACGCTTCGTCCTACAACATGTGAAACCCTGTCGTATTACATACGTGCTCTTGTCAAAGCAATATATAAAAATATGATTGATTGTTGTAAATTGCACTGCTGCCGACACTTTACACCAACAGACAAGTATAATTATTTACTGCAATATAAGCTCTGCACCCTTGGTGGCGCCACCAACCTCAAAGTGCTTTTTATGGCACTTTTTATTTTATGTTTTTCGTCTATATGATTTCCGCTTCTTTTAATACTCTTTTTTTTTTCATTTGGCCTGAGTATATTACTCGCCTGTTATGAAGGGTACGAGCACAAGTTCAGTTCAGCCCACGTTTACCTTCCGGTTAGAAGGGCTGCCATTCGTGCTGCCACTTCGTCGCGCCGCAGCAGGCTAGTTAAAGTTAACTCGTGCCTTGGTGCTATCATGGTGAAAAACACACGCGAGACGTGGCCATGCACGACGTGGACTCTGTGGCCGACGCCAGGTTCTCACTGCTTTGGTTGGGTGCGGCTCGGCTCGCAAAACACTGTGCGAGCCGAGCCTCACCGACTCCTTACCGTCTCGTATGCCCTATAGAAAGTATTTCCGTACGGTAAAGCACGTGCATGCGCAGTCCTCCACCGGTACGGTATTACCGCACTTACCGTACGGTAACTTGGCACTGCTAAAACTATTACCGCGCCGGATGAAAAATACGTGGATAGGGCGCTTGTGGAGCGAAGAGAAACGTGCGGAATGTGCGTATGTCACGAAATCAACAAAGAAGTATCGCGCCTGAGGGCGAGCAAAGCCTGTTGCTCTCGTACCGCAGAAGTGGGCGGAGAGCCGCACGTCGGAGGTGCGCGTTGAATGACGTCACCATGGCGTCACGCGGATGACGTCCTGGCGTGCGCGCGTTGTCGCCGCCGCTGCTCTAGGTCGCGCGTGCGCGCATGCGTGATCGGCTTTGTATACCGGAGCGCCACCTCTGTTCTCCTTCTCGCTTTCGGTTTTGCTTGTCCAGTTTCGGCTGATGTTGGGTCGCTGTCGTCTGCTGCTGCGGCGCGGCGGCGACGGGTTTTTCGCGAAAACGCGCGGTGAAGTCGAGTCGCGCGCAACTCTGCGGTGCTACGTCGTGGCTTTGCGCTTCGCAAGCGGCAGCGTCGATCTTCAACGCGCAGAGAATTTGGTGTCAGCAAATCGTGCGTCTAGTGGAAACGTTGGCGTCGCTTCCTATGAGGAAGAAACGTGTTCATTTGTGCATGTGCGTTGGTGTCGCCTTTCGTTTTTTCGTTTTCCTCGCGGGAAAGAAATCGCCCAGCTGGTCTCCGCGTGGTGTGCTGCAAGTTGTGACGGGTGGCAGTGACCTTGGAGACGCGAGGACGGGTGACCGCGGAGTTCGACGACAGAGTCGCCGCTCTGCTGTGTACGCGTGCGCGGCTGCGGCGCGATAAGCGGCGTGGTCCTTCTCTCCGCTGCTTCACGCGCGTTTGTATTTTGCGCTCCCTCGCCTTCTCCCCTCGAGATTCTCTGAGGCCACCCGGTTGTGCGTGCCAGCAGTAGCGCCGGCCGCCGTCGGATTCTGCCGGGGGAGCAAGCAGCAGTGTGGCGCGCGCTCGCCGTGTGGCGTCCAGTTTTCGGGAAGTCGTCATCGCCGGCGGTGACGTCGCTCAGCTCCCCGGTCGATGTTCTTTCTCTCCCCCTCGTCACGCCTGTCGTCTCTTCTCTGGAATATTCCCAGAGATCCACAGTTCGGGAGCGCGTGCGAGTGAGTGACAGCATTCGCTGCCTGGGCTTCCTTCAGCGTTGCCTCGTCTTCATCGGACAGTGGTTACTCGTTGTCCCCTCATTGTGCGAGACTCACTCCTGCCATTCTGTGCCCGGTTGTGCGTGACCCGTTTTTCAGCGTCGGCCGCCGGCGCGGCGGTCGTCTTGGTTTCGCCGGTGCCCGAGCGAGGGCGGTGGTGCTGTTGTGGTGTGTGCGCGCGTGTGTGTAACCGATCGGCGTCTCGGATTACGTCGCACAGCGCCGGCGCCATCATTTGTTGTTGTCGTCGGTGTTTACTTTCTTCGTAAGCGCTCCCCAGCATTTTCGCCGACTGATGGTTTGCTGCAGCGTCTCGTCTGGTCAGCTGGCCTGTGACCATGGCCTGTAACGTGACGTCGTCCTGGGGATACAACCATTTTGACCCCTTGTGGAACACCGGCGCATCCAGGTTTGGATACACACCTCAACTTTTCGGTCTTCATTACGTCACCAGCTGCCGTTCTGTTGTTTAGGTTTGAAGATTTGATTGTGTGGCCATCATGCGATGAAATGTGTCGCGCACTTGGTTGTCCGCCGCAACGCTGTATTAGCAGGGGAGGGACGGAATGAGAGTCACCAGGCGCAGAGACTATATAGCGTATGTTTGCGTTCGCGACTCTTCCTGTAAGCGCGTCGAGTGCACGTGACTTGCGCGTGCGTCTAGCTATGGCAGACACAACTGGGCGTATGGAGAGAACGCGACTCGTAGAATTGAATGAGACCCGGTGCGTTTCACTAGTGTCCCCCACGGATGTCACGCCTTTGAGTCTTTTCGCTGGGTCTGCTTCAGAACGAGTGCGTGGACAGGAAAGAAACGGCAGCTTTTGTACGACGCGTTTGTTCGTTCATGTTCGGTTATGTGCTTCTCCGCAGGAGAAAGCTCTAGGTCGCGTGAGACAAGGCAGAGTTGATCTGCCCGATTTTTGCTTGTCAGCTGGGAACGTGTTTGCGTGCGTGTCGCTGTCGCGGTAACAGCTGCTGTCGCAGCGTTCGCGCGTGCGTGAGGTGTGGTGGTTCGTCGTCGCATGCGGAGATTAACCCGCCGCGCGTACTTCTCTGCGTTATCACTCCGGCTGTGCAGTTTGATGTCGAAGGACACCCCGCGGCGGTGACGTCTTGTTGTGCGCCCGAGGAGGCGGCGAGAAGTGTTTACGGCGCTGCGCCAGCGCCGACGACGACAGATGCGGGCCGTGAGGGAGGGAAGAAAGTGTTGAGATTTCAGAATAATAATAAAAAAAAAACACCGAGGAACAGGCCGGGGCGCGACGGCACTGTATATCTTCTTCTGTGATATGTGCTATGTTAAACAGAGGCAATGAGGTGGAACAGCTGCCGTGGAAGAACAGAAAGGCTAATCACGCCGTCAACACTCACCCATCTATTGTATAGATGAGAAATTGTCGTACGTAGCTGGCTGTATAAGGATTGATGCGATTTGTCGATGTAATATCTGTGTAAGTACGAATTTAGAAATAGCAGAACAGCATTAGTAGTACAATTTAATTAGTTGAGTCTGCGTTTGTGCAGCGAAGTGAAGAAATTGGGAAAAGGAAGCTTACAGGGTGACTAAATCAAGCGAATCGTACTTGTCTTGGTAATGGAATACACGGAGTAACGATCTTGCAGCAAACTTTGAAGAGCGCGAAGAAAACGAGACGAAAGACGAGGAACACGAAAGACACAGACGAGCGCCGTGTTCGTGTATTTCGTGTTCCTCGTCTTTCGTCTAGTTTTCTTCGCACTGGTCAAAGTTTGCTTCAAGATCACGAACCAACTAACTCGCGCCAGAGTCCTACGAAGTAACGCTTTCTATATGTTAATATTCTGTTTAGTACCGTGACAGATCGACAGGTAGCAGGGGCTACCTTATTAAGCTGTCATTATCATTACGCGTCTAGGCAGTTTGCAAATATGAGTGTATCGTAGGGTATGTAACTGATTTAAGTGAACCACACTTGTTAACGCCGTTCGATCGATGCCACGCAAAGGGGCATCTCGCCAAGTTTTGTTATAGTTATTTACGCCGCCTGATGTGTTCACCCTGTTCATTAATAGAGAGTTATAAAGTAGGGGCCTCGAAACTTTGGGGATCCAAATAGGTCTGCAGGTGTTAGCGTTGAGGAACGCCGGAGTGAAGAGATTTGGAATAGGGCTTTGGCGTTTGCGGATAGCGTCTTGCGCTCGCAGCACCACTACGGCGTCAAAGAAACTGTTATAAACATTGAAATAAAATTTGCCATTCTATGATAAGAAGAGTAATCTTGTTTTCGCGTTTAATTGCTGTTTAGAGGTTATTCTATTAGCAGCAAGCAATTTGTTGTGCTAAGTATTGGGTGACCAACTTTAGGTGAATGCACCGGCCAAGTTAATCCACAAGGGTTGGGCCTACGAGCCATGAAATCGACAATCGAATTTGGAATCAGCGGCGTCAAATCAATCAATCTTCATTGCACACGTTAGTTCAGAGAAATCGATAACCGCAGTCATTTCTCCTAGCTTACGAACTTCACGCGTTGCCACGAATCGAGCCCAGTTTGGTCCTATGTAGGTTAGAACCGTCGCTGCGTATGCTGTAACACTGCTGCGAAGTTAGCAAGTGCCACTATGCGCACTGGTGTTTTTCAAGGGTGTGGAGCTGTAGACATGGGCTGCTGCTTCTTGGGCGAGTTGGTAATTCATAGTTTGCACATCGAATACAAGGACCGAGCAAGATACACAAAGATTCATACAGGAGCTCCCTATGGCAACTGACATTTTCAGTTGTTTCGGGACACTTCAGTTGCTAGAGCGCTCCGGTATGTGCTTTTGTGTGCCTCACTCTGTCCTTGTCTTCCAAGCATACCGAGCGCAGCTCTAACCTAATGAGATAGTTCGTGCGCCCTATAATAATAACATGTGCAATTACGGTGTGGTGTGCCGCATGTGGCATTTTTGAGAATCCGCACACAGCGTGGCACTCCGCAATTTGTGGAGCGCTCTGAACGTAGCTAGTGAACGTAAATAGACATTTTGCTAGCAGCGTTTGCGTGTGTGTTTATGGCTGAGAAAACGAAAAGCAAACTTCCCGTTTTTCCCAGTCGTGCGGGCAAGTGCCAATGTGACAACCGTCTGTGCCTTCGACCCCGTTAATGGCGCGCTGTTTTCGCCGATCTGGCATTTCCGGGGCTAGGTATCATGCTTACTCTACACCTGTGTCTACTGTTCAATGTACTCCTTCCGGTGGAATGGCGCGCCCGCGCATATTGAAACATATCTACGTTCGTGTGCGTGAAGGCCGTGCGTGAAGTCCATATTTAAGATGCTGATCATAGAATATGGCTATTTAAATACGATTAAATATATCCTGTGAACAAAGGTCACACGAAAAGAGACTCAGAGCGCAGTATAGTGCCACGACATTTAACTATTTAAGGAGGAGACATAAATACCCTGAAAGAAATGTTTATTTTTCGCCTAGATGTGGACAATACGCCGAGAATAAGCATGTTCAACGAAAAGGAATATATATACAAATACCAGGCCCTACACTGGAAACGAGCTTCACTCGAAGCAACCTGTGGCTTCAATTACAGCTTGCAGAAAGCTGTACGCAGAATCTGTCCTTTGACGGCGCACTTCCGCTCAGCGTTCACAGCAGATGCCTGCCGAAGAGCGGCTTCGCATGCACTGACACGGAACGATTTGTGAGGAAAGCGGCAGCGTTGAGGGCTTGTCTGATTTTCGCACAATCATTTAACGCGCACGTCACCGACTAGTGGTGCGTCCGTTCTTTTGAGTCTCGCCTTGTCGTAGGTAGAGACGCATGTAAGCTCAGTAGGCCGCACCGAGGCTGGGGCGTCGTGTTTGTTGGCTAATTTCTCTTTCTTTGTTGACCACAAGTGGCACGACACGGAGAAAGAAAAAAGTTTGGAGACAGCATTACGTCACGCAGCCAGCCTCGGCACGCAAACGCTTCGGCAAGCCCATACATTTGCTCCGTCGTGGCCCAAGACGTGGCCTCTTGCCTCTATATCGTGGAGCAAAAATCGAGATTTGCTGAGGCGTTCGGTTCGCAGTAGCTATGCCAGTATTTTTTTTATTCGGCGCGCGCTTGTTCAGCTGTTTTGCCGTGGCTCTGCCTGCAGAGTGGGAACAGTAAAACCAACAGCGCACTTCGATGTGCGATCACGTGTCGGGCCACCAGGTTTGCCAAACGCACCCCAGCACATTCTTATTCTTCTGATTATTTCAGTCTCATGATCCGGATCCGCGGTCACTACCTGACATAAGTAGATGTATTCCCTTACCGCTTCCAGTGCCTCGCTACCTATCGTAAACAGCTGTTCTCTTTCGAGACTGCTAAACATTACTTTAGTTTTCTGCAGATTAATTTTTAGACCCACCCTTCTGCTTTTCCTCTCCAGGTCAGTGAGCATGCATTGCAGTTGGTCCCCTGAGTTACTAAGCAAGGCAATATCATCGAATCGCAAGTTACTAAGCTATTCCCCATCAACTCTTATCCACAATTCTTCCCAGTCCAGGTCTCTGAATACCTCCTGTAAACACGCTGTGAATAGCATTGGAGAGATCGTATCTCCCTGCCTGACGCCTTTCTTTATTGGGATTTTGTTGCTTTCTTTATGGAGGACTACGGTGGCTGTGGAGCCGCTATAGATATTTTTCAGTATTTTTACATACGGCTCGTCTACACCCCGATTCCGTAATGCCTCCATGACTGCCAAGGTTTCGACTGAATCAAACGCTTTCTCGTAATCAGTGAAACCTATATATAAGGGTTGGTTATATTCTGCACATTTCTCTATCACTTGATTGATAGTGTGAATATGGTCTATTGTTGAGTAGCCTTTACGGAATCCTGCCTGGTCCTTTGGTTGACAGAAGTCTAAGGTGTTCATGATTCTATTTGCGATTACCTTAGTAAATACTTTGTAGGCAACGGACAGTAAGCTCATCAATCTAATTTATCAAGTCTTTGGCGTCCCCTTTCTTATGGATTAGGATTATGTTAGCGTTCTTCCAAGATTTCGGTACGCTCGAGGTCACGAGGCATTGCGTATACAGGGTGGCCAGTTTCTCTAGAACAATCTGCCCACCATCCTTCAACAAATCTGCTGTTACCTCATCCTCCCCAGCTGCCTTCCCCCTTTACATAGCTCCCAAGGCTTTCTTTACTTCCGGCGTTTTTGTAATGACACTTAATAATTGTGATTACCGATGCGTGGACACTCTCCACCACACAAATGCACCCTTTCCGACCTCAAGGGCTAGCGACAGCCTTATCTGCGCTCTTGTCAGCCTCGACCGCATTGTACGGGCGTCCTGACCGAACTGCGGCGGTGGAGGGGTTGGCGGCTTCTTCCGTTGACGACGACGAACGAGCCGGCACCCGGCGCGCGTCTTCTGTGCTGGCGGCCCGGTGCTGCGGGTTGGCGTGTGGGCCCGCGACCGCTGCAGCTGTTGCAACCGGCGGCGGGGAAAGGGCGCGATCCGTCCGGACGGTGGGTGCCTCCTTTTGTTTGCACGCCGCCGGCCGTTCAACTGTTGGTCGCCGGCGGTCTCTCGTCGGCTGCGCGAAATCGATCCTCTCCCTTGAGCACTCGCTCGGCGGCTCCTCTTTAGTAAACGTCGGCTTTCTCGGTCTTCCTTCTCCTCGGGCGGTTGCGCTGGACTCGCATTCGCGACGCTTTCACCGTTGGGGTAGAAGAGGCTGTTTGTTTTCTTCTTTTCCACTTCTTGGGGAGGACGGTCGGGGCCCAGTGACGATGGAGCAATCGTTTTTTTTCTTTTTCTTTTTTTCTTTTTTTTTCAGGGCTGTCGGGAAGACCTTTCTCGACAGACTGACAGATTGCGACTCCGACCGTGTAGAGAGAGAGCAGTGGTCGGTGGATGATGATTTCCAAGCCTTCTCAGCTTTGTTCGCGACGTTGCCGAGGCGGCACAGGCGCGCGATTGTTTTATTGCCACTTAAAATGACCGCTACGATTATTGTCGCGCACGCGCAGTTAGCCTCGTACCGGCTGGTTTAGTAGCTGACCTCCGCGGCACGAGCGTCGAACACGATTTTTTGGATTGCAGGTTCTCCCTAGTCCCGGGGCGCACGATGTCCCGTGCGCCTCGAAAAATCGGATAAGGGTGGATTTGGGCCAGTTCTTGCTATTTCGGCAATATCCCGGATGGGTTGCGCTATTTCCGTAAGGCAAGCATTTCTTAATCTTATGCGTGCCCTAATCATCGAATTTTGGCTCGGAGGAACGTGTGTGTGACGCGCAGCAGCAGTAGTCTCCTGAACGTTTTGGTAACTGCTTGGCGAAGTTTTTGTTTATGCTGGCCCTGCGTACGTGGAGGCCGCGCTAGCTAGGCAGACGGAGAAGTGCGAGCACCTCGCGTTATCGGCCATTGTCGCCCGAGGAGAAGCTCGGATTTCGCCGCTCGCCAGGATACAGGCTTCCCTGCGCCGCCGCACCCCTGTCTTCTCTGAAGGGACCGACAACTGGCTGCCACTTGTCGCGCAGCACCGGAACGCCGAAGCGTTGTCCTCGGGCGCCTTCCGCGGTGCGCGCAAAAAGTGTGCCACACACGGCCGGCGCAGGAAGTCGCCTCCTATACCGCCTTTCTGATGTGCGTACCGAGCGGTAACCGTGTGCTCGCATCCCTTGTTGTCCCCATCTTCTATTTTCATCATCAATGGCTAACGCATCTCCGTGAGCATTAGTTGGAACAGCGCTCTGCTCCCTCTGTACCTACTTTCAGTGTCTTGAGTTACCTAAGTATGACGCTGGATCACGATCCTCTCTAGGTAATCATTACATATGCACCAGTGCTTGCATTTAGTTTCCACATTCACCTCGTTCGGGCCTGTGCTTACAAGCCGATGGGGAGCTAGCTGCACGCTTGTCTGTCTTTGGTCAGTATTTACTGTGCGACCAGACGACTGCGTCATACCGTGTAGTGTGGTGCGGCCCGGTATTTCGTTCTTCCTGTTATAGCGGATGTGCTTTATGTAAGTCGTCCATGTAAAAAAAAAGTATTTTTTTTTTCCATTTTAGTGACGGTTGCCGACAGCAGCAGATCTCACAGAAAGATTGTCGCTTGACGTATAGCTCACATAGTAGGCTTCACCATTGGATTTCTGTGGCATTATAGTACTGGACACTCGCCTGGTTCAGTCAGAAGAGTCTATGCGGCGCACAGAATGCTCGCAGGTCACGTCAAGAAGGCTCTCAGCGCACTGTCCATTAGGGGATGTCAGGTATAACAAAGGAAAACTGAATTACGCGCGCAATACTTATTGAGCTGGGGATCGAATTCTGTATCCTTGGTTCTTGAGCCTAGCGCTGTACAAAATTCCGATTCAGTCACGATCGCATCATCGCCAGCATGTGCACCGAGGGGGCGCTGCTGCATCTCGCCAAGTATGACGCATGTCAGTGGGCTAACTGCGGCATCCGAACACCCGTGCCGATTCCTTCCCGCCGTTGAGCAGGCATAATATAGGTGTGCGGAAGCTGTAAGTAAGGTAGGGTGACGGTGTAACCTTCGCAGCGTTTGTCTGTTACAGCTGCTTTCGGGCTCAGGATATGCAGCAGATCTCCATGTAGTCTGTAGTATAGCACTGCGCAGCACGTTTCTTCCATGTGAGGGCTGGTGCGGTGTGGGGGGCAGTCTGCATAGAATTATATGCAATGCAAAGTTTGTCTTGCGTCACGCCTTGCTTCTCGAGACGGTGCGAAGAGAAATGGCGTCGATGTTCCATCAGTACACACTCAACATACATATTCAACACATATATTGTGTTTAGATGCCCTTCTTCGCTGTTACTGGTGCCACTTCATCACGCTGCGCACGGCGTAAAAATGCCTTCTATATCGAGACTTAGGCGGATGGGTGGTGCGTTTGTCAGGCTCTTAAACGCCCGCGAGCATTTCGAAAGCGGCCGAGTGCCGAGGCCATTCGCTTAGCCGCAGATGACAAACGTCGGAAGGCTGGTCATTAGCGGCGCAGAATGCGCCTCTGAAGACGCGACCTTTTCGTCGACGTCCAGTTGATGGATTCGGCCTCTGTTACTCGCGTAGCGATTCAAGCACGTCGACATGTTTCGCTCCGCTCTTTACGAACACGCGGAATTACCGGTCGCGTTAGCTTACTGTCTGTGGCGTTGGGCTGCTGCAAGCGCGAGGTGATGAGTCCGATCCTGGCCGCATTTCGTTTGGGGGGGGGGGGTGCAAAAACACTCGCGTACTTAGATTTAAGTGCACGTTAAACAACCCGGGGTTGTCAAAATTATCTCTGAGTACCCTACCGCGGCGTGCATCATAAGATCTTGGTTTTGGCACGTGGAACCTTAAAATTCAATTTTGGACACGCAGGATGCCTGTGGAAGCGCTGTGGGCTGTCAGGAATCGCTGTGTACGCATTTAGTTCAAGGTAGACGGAGTCTCGTCCAAACGGGTCCTGCCAAGTGCTTTAGGGAAAACAGAGGTCGCGAGTTTGGTGTAACTGTTGTTGGGATAAAGCCGATCTAGTGCTTTACTTCTTGGCGCCCTTTGAATGTCCGTCAGCGCTCTGTGTGTGCACCTAGGCAGTTTCGTGACAAGTTAATTAGGATAAATTGTACGCGTAGAATGTTGTGAGCCAGGAAGCTGGTGCGAAACGCGTTGCTAGGCGAAGGAGGTTGGTCTTATACGAAACGTACTGGGCCGCAGTCGCTTTCTGACGCAATGTTCATTGAGTCTCGAACAAGTTCCCGTCTTTCTCAGGCAAGAGCCACCGGGATATCTTCGCACCATGCTACCCCCTCATTAGATTATCGGCAAACGAGCGTCAAGGCCGAGTTAAAGTGCCAACGTTTTGCTCTCCGTGCATGCATACGGCGGCAGATTAAGTACTTAAAACTCTTCCGGTTCGTTTTCGACAAAAACTCTTTAACGGCTCTTGTTATATTTCGTGTGTCTGAAGACGTACGAAGCATGTAACTAGTGTGTTTGCCAACATCCGCTGCTCGGCAGCGCCACCTTTGCGGCCTCAAACTTCGGATATTGCGTTGTATTAGCACACGATCCCTGAGCCGTGGAAATGGTTGCGAGTCAGTGCTTTGTGGAATTTGTTGTAGACTCGTTAGCTTCCGATCTAAATTTTATGGCATGCAACGTTTTGCGTCGGCGATCGCAAGCGATAATTGATGTACCGTGAAAGACGATCGTCAGGCATCCATCTGGACTTCCCGGAACGCTGCGGTACGATTGCGCGTCGTCGCATGTTTTCGCTTCCTGCGTGTGCCCTCGGTTTCGAGGCCTAATGCGCATCGAGAGGAAGGTCGCGCCTGTGTACTCCTCCGAAAGGCAACGCTGCAGTGAAACTTCTCAGTAAAATCGCTAGCACCCAATCGCAAACTCGTTGTTCTCCTGTCCTGCTGCTAAATTTTGTGCTCGCCTCATCGTCGCGGGAGGCCATTTCGGAGGAGGCCAAACCCGAGGGGCGCTGCTTTGCGCGGGTATTCCTAGGGTGGGCGCCCCTGTGCGATGCGACGCGCACGGGCGCGTGGTGAGCTCTCCGTGTCCCCTGCGCAGCCGTGTCAGTAGGTCAGTCGTGCCTCCTCCCCTCCACCACCACCTCGCGCGCTCCCTTCGCACTGCGCCGTGCCTTTCTTTGCGGGTTCCTTTTTTTTTTTTCCTTGGCACAATGAAGGGTCTCGGCTTCTCTTACTGCTCGGGCATCCGTCATAGAGAGAGAGCCGGTGACGCCCCACGATCGACGGTTGTTTTTTTTTTTCGTCGCCGCCACCGCCGTGGGCTTCGAGGCCGTCGCTGAGCGCGTCTCTCTTGCCCTCGCCCTCTGACGTTTCGGCTTAGCAGCGGAGCGCGCGCTGCGTCCTTCTGAAAGTCGGCCACAGTGCGGGCAACCTTTCTCCCGCCGTCGGCGACTGGCTCTCGACTCGTCGCGGTTTCCTTCTTTCTTTCTTTTTTTGTTTTTGCGATATACTGCTTGCTCTTCGTGCTACGTGCGCTCCTGGAGCGGCGAGTCTCCCTGTCTGTCGCGTTAGGTACGAGCTTTTACATGCTTGTTCTTTTTGCGGCAAGTCCCGTTGATCAGACATCGCAATGTTCCAACAGATAAGCAGGGGGTGAGGTTGGTTGCGACCGCCTAATGCTCGTCTGTGCATATTTTGATGCATTCATCGCAGGGCATTCGGTCCTTTCACAGGTAAACACGGTTGCTACGCATCGCTTGCTGAACAAGTTCTTACCTTTATTATTCAAAGCGTGAAAGCGCAGCCTTTTGGCTCGCTTATCGGCCATCCTCGTACATCTTTTGTGTCCATTGTCATCGCCTCTTGTGCTAAGTCGGGTGTAGTCGATGGTGTTTTGGTATAAGCGGTAGCTAACGCATTGTTGCGGGTAGTGAAAGGCCGCCAGACTTCGCGAGTGTGTAATGCTGGTGCACTTCACAGGCGTTAGGGCACAAGCAAACTGCGTAATATATAATATTAAATTACATAATGATGTAATAAAGAAATAAAATAGGTACCCCTGCAATTAACTACTTTCACAACAAAGGCTCTGCGCATTACTGCTCGGAATCGAGTAATGCTCATAGAGCTCTTTGTTCTGACGCCTTCATATTTGTTGATGGATGCGTTGCTTCGTGCGATATTTCATCTCGAATAAATGTGCGAAGTCGTGCTGCGAGACGGCCCTGCAGCCTGTTTGACTCGACCATCTTTTGTTGTACGTGATGGAACCGTTGCGATTTCGGACGAAGGACATCAGCTTAGCTCGGAACGTCAAGACTGATTCTGTTGACTTTTCGCCGTAATGTTATCGGTGAAATTTATCAATCATATCCTGGGCTAATTCGCCGTGCGGCTAATTATGCGCTCCACGCAGATAAGCGAAGTAGAGCTGCACGTAATCACGGTTTCACCGGTAGTTGGTTCACAATATACACCGCAAGGTGATTATCGGTGAAGATTTATAGAGCCCGAGGGAAGAAAGCTGAGGTCTTTGTATTTCTTTCATCCGCTCGCAATAAAAAGTTATGTATGGAAGACCTTTTGTCCAGTGCAGTTAGCGCTTGCGTTTTCGCATCGCACGAACTGGGCGAGCGAAAACGCAAGCGCCGTACTCGCGCTGGGTTATCATCGGTCTTTATATAACCTTTGGCGAACCGGAGTGAGAAAGAAGAACGATGAAAAGAAACATGCGCGTAATGAGGAAGTTTGTCGAACGTATTCGTTCTTGTGCGCGTTCGTGGGAGGAAGGGAGTAAAAAGAAACGTTCGTTAACCATTCAAGGCCTGTCGAGCCTGGTAGTGTGCACCACGTCACGTGACACGGGGGGGGATCCGAGCACCGAAGAACCGGATCCCGTCATGCGCAGGCTGCTAAGCGCGTTAGCGGCTCT
The DNA here is from genome assembly GCF_038994185.2 of Dermacentor albipictus. Lineage (NCBI taxonomy): Eukaryota > Metazoa > Arthropoda > Arachnida > Ixodida > Ixodidae > Dermacentor > Dermacentor albipictus. Next base: position 22,959,139 of record NC_091823.1, read on the forward strand.
GCGAAGGCGCTCGCTTCGCGCCAAGGAACGGCCTTGGCTGGAGCGACCGCGTTTTCTTAGCGGACACCGCGGGAGCGCGCGAAGTCATCGACGTTTGTCGTCGCCGGGGCGCGGTCGTTCTTGAGGCGGCGCCGTGACCGCCGCCGGCGTTGCCCGTTCGAATGTCCGAGCCGCGCAAGCAAGCGGGCACCCGCGTCCGTGTTAGGACTGTCCGGCCGGCGTAGGTTGGTCGCGCTGGAGAGTGGGCACGAAAACGAAACGGGGGGTGCAGCGAAATTGTTTCTTTATGCGAAATAATTGGAAGAGGAAAATCATTCTCGAATTAGTTACCGGATTAGCGCGGCCACCGGAATTTATAGTCTTTGCTTTGCACGGCGGAAGGAAAAGTTGTGCATTTTCTTTCTTTTTACCTGTTCATGGTTTACCTCTTTCCCCGAACAATTGCAAAATGCACTCTTTAGAAACCTTAGAAGCCGCTTTCCTGTAGTGAAATGATAGCTCATAAGTGTCTGAAACGTTCTGTCGCGCATTACTCCCATTTTTAGAAGTGATGTAATGTTGTACTGTTGTTGCAATATTGAACTGTTATTACGCGCGTATTATTTCGCTATGTTCTGTATTCCTTGCCCCTACTGTAAATAAATAAATAAATAAATAAATAAATAAATAAATAAATAAATAAATAAATAAATAAATAAATAAATAAATAAATAAATAAATAAATAAATAAAACGTCTGCGTGATCGCAGCTAGACTGGTCTTACTAAACGAAATTTCCGCTGTACTTCGAGTCTGTGTTTACATTCGACGTTGTCTGTCGCTGCTCTATGTCGATGCTCGGTCGCAACTTGTCGCCTATTCTCTCTCTGATCGTTCATAATCCACTTGCAAAGCTCGAACCATCTTTTGCCTTAATCGTGAGTGCGTGCCCGTAGTGGCTGCAAAATAGATGCTAGAGAGCCTATGCGACGGGGTACCAAACATCGCCTTTTGCGTGCTGTTCTGGTGGTCCTCCTGATTGCTCGCATCCTCTCCTCCCTGACCGTCTCCAAATGATAAGCAGTAATGGCCGTGCGATTCCGGATACGGCGTTTCTGGCAAAATCACCGAACCCTTGTGAGACCGCCGACCAAACTTTCTATCTCGCTTTCTTTGCTTGATTAGATAGTTCTCGTATCCGTAAGCACACACACACACGCGCGCCTTTGTGGGCATGTAGGGTATGTTGAGCAGAACGCAGAACTCCTCCTTGCATGACGAAAATTGGGCCATATCGACCCGCGCTTGACCGCCAGTTTAGCTCAGTAAGATGGAAGCCACGCTCCACTTGGCGCGCGTCATGAAACGAACGCATTAAGAAATTGGTGGGTTTATGTTATTTGTTGCGTCTCTTGGGAACAGTGAGATGAGTCATCTTACTGAGATGAGCATATTTATAGGCAGGGTGTAAATAGCAACCAGTTGCTTCTGCGGCTTGAGCGTAGCTTAGTTTGGCGGCCTCATGTCTGTTCACTCGTGGCGTCAGTGTCATTGTATAGATCACACTGTCTAAGTGTGCGGTGCTTGTGCACTTCGAGACGCACTGAACAGCCGCAGGTTGATGGCAGCTTTCTCGGTCGAGAGGCGGCGGTGAAAACGTGTGCGCGTCCCGGCGATGGCCCTTTTCGCTTTGTTTCTTCGCTTAATGGGGCAGGCGTTGCGTGACTAAGCGACCTTTTCAAACTTGACGGAGGCCTCCTCCGCTCTCCCGACTCTCCCTCTCCGCGGCCTCTAGGCAAAGGGAGGAGGCGTACGATTTTTTCGGGCTGGCGCGCGCTGTCTGAAGAAAAAGCGGGGCTGCGGAGGGCCGCCTGTCGTGGACTATTTAGTGGGCCCTGAGTCAGTTGAGGAAGCGCGCGACCGGAATGTAGGAAGGACTGGAGAGGGGGAAGGCAGTGCGTGCCGGTAGTGGGTACCGGCGAGCTCGCTCCGTAACGGCGCAGTTCTAATTCGAGCGTTTTTCTTGCTCATTTCGAGCGCCCTCCACGAAAACGCGCCGCACGGTGCGCATCTCCTCGGCACCTGCGGCAAGGGGGGGGGGGGGGGCACAAAGGGAAGGGGCGAAGGTGGGTCGCAAATCAATAATCTCGCGAACAGGACTGGGCCAACCTGACGATTCTGTTCCGAACCTGTTTCTTTCCGCGCGATTAGTCAGTGGTCCCGAGCTACCTTTTGCCTACGTTTATCACCGCGATTTGCCTGTCGTGAGCGAGGGATGATGAGACAGGAATTCGATTGAGCGAAAGGATTAGCTACATTATGCCGGCAGCCTCTTGCACTGGCTTGCCTTCGCCTTGTGAGGTTTCATTTGTTATCGATGATTTCACAAACACTGGAGCAACGCGGAAAATACGTAGTAGTCACTTGTAGCATTGCAGGCTAACTTCTCTGTGATGGTATGGTAGTTCACGGTGTTCCACTTTTGGGTCCATTACTTCTATCTATCCATGTTCTTCTTTACTTCTATGTTCTCGCTACCAGCGGCACGTTGGTGACGACATGCGGCGAAAATTATTTTTTTGTTTTTGCTGATAATAAACCTGCCGAAATCATCAGTTTATACTTGCGACCACAATATGAAACCGCCACGTTGTGGCAAACTGTTACTGCCACCGTCGCCACCGACCTGACGGGTTTGCACGGGCTGCTCAAGTGGAAAAACGCGCGTGTCCGAATGATCCAATCCGACGATACGTAGGAAGGATTTATGTGGTGTACGGTTGGTAGTTTCTGTGCACGTGTGTTCCGCGCTTCAGTTAGCGCGTGCAAAGCCGACCGAAGCAGCAGCGGTGTGCTGCCGAAGCTCCTGCAGCGAGCGCGACGTCTTTTTTTTCTTCCCTCACCTCAAGTCGGCAGGGGTCATTGCCCGAGAGGAGCTTATGTTGTGGACTGTTTCTGCCCAGAGCGCAGCGATCACGTAGTCCGTAAAGCAACTCGATTGTGTAACTCCCTGTGAATGACATGTATCAGGGCAGATAGGCGAAAAGTACGTTCCTCAGGAGTGGAATACGGGTTAGCAGTGTGCTTCTCTTCAGCGTCGCCGGTCGTGGCTAGTTATATGTGGAAATCGCTTCCGAGCACTGTGCGGTTTTCGGGCACGTGCATGTTCTTTCCCCTCTCCTCCTACATCTGTGCTTGGTTCAACTCGCACACCTATGACTCATCCGGCTGAGTCAGCCGCCGTTCTGTGCCTTTCTTCGAACCCTGGCACGGCTGCCTACAGGAGGGAAAGGGAGAGAGGGAGGAGATGCAAAACGTAGGAGGGCCTCATTCTCCATCTCAGGTGTCACGTGTGCGTGCACGCGCGTTAGCTGTCGGTGAAGAAAGTGTCCCTGCGGTGTCGTCGTCATCGGGAAGCGTGTGACGGTCTTTGTTGTTAACGAAGCGACAGTAACGGAGGATTGCGACGCGGTATTTGGCACACTTTATCCCTGTGTGTGTCAGTGGTCGCCGTGCATATGTGCCGAGACTGTGGACGAGCTGTCGGGGTGGCGACCCACTTTTTCCCCTGCAGGTGAGACAGTTCGTAAAATTCCGCTGCCGCTCACTGTAGTGACTTCCATACCCCTTTGGGTTGTAATAATGGCTGGTGGTTATTCGCCAAAGCTGTAAATATAACGAATTCCGAGCATTTGCTAAACGATGCTCTAACATTTATGAATTGGTTTCATTGCTTTTGTTCTAAAGTTTACCGGTGAGTCATCCACCACAAACCAATATCTCGCTCATTTCTACGCGGAGGTCTACATCATGACCGCACCATAATGAGAGCAGCATTCCGGGCAAGTTGGTAATCCATTGCTTAAATGATATTGCACGACATAAAAACGACACGGACGTGAAACGCACCATAAAGCCACGTATTGTTAACAAGGAGCGTAGCCCGTGGAAGACCCGCCGTGGTGGCGTAGGGGTTTTGGCGTTGCGCTGCTGAGGTCCGAGAACGCGCGATCAAATCGCGGCCGCGGCGGCAGCATTTTGCAGGATTGTGGAATGCAAAAAAGCGCCCGTGTACCGCGCAATTGGGCGCCCGTTAAAAAAAAAAAGGCCCATGTGGTCAAAATTTATCCGGAGTCCTCCACTACGGCGTGCCTCACAGCAGTAATATGGTGGTTTTGGCGCGTAGAACCCCGGAATTTAATTACATTAATTTAGCCTGCAAGATTTAATCGCGACAGAGTACTTTCTGACCTGCCTTCAGTCTTCAGACCTCAGGAAACGAATCCCTTCGCGCTGTTTTGATGCCGAGAACAGGACGCGGAAGTACTGAAGCACAATGCTTGTAATGGGTTCTTTTTATTGTTTCTTGCGGTATCGCCACCAAACAGCGTGTTTTTTTGCACGGTGCTTTGTCTTCTATAGCCGACAGGGGGCATATAGCTGTTTTTCTGCGAAACTAGTATAACTCGGATTTAACGGAACCACATTTTAAAATGCTATATAGGGTGGGCAGGAATGGAATACCAGTTATGCTGCAAACACGATAAGGTGTCAAGGAGTAGCATGTTGGCGGAGTATTCTTAATGCCCCTTGATTGCTTTTCATTTCTGAAGGTTCTCTGTTGGCCGAAGTACCCTCCGTTGGGAAATGGTGTTATTTGAACGTTTCGTTTGAACAAAAGGAAGAAAGCTTTGACGCGCGTTGCCTTGTGATTTCCCGGACGGAGTTCGTCAAACGTTTTCGCCAGTCCTCTGCTGTACCGCCACCTGTAGACGGTGTTGTGCCGCCTCGCCCACTACACAGCGAGAGGCCGTGCAGTGCCGGCGTGAAAGCAATGGGTGCGAGTGCGCGCGCTCTCTGATTGACCAGAGCAGGGCGGACTCGGATGACTTGATTGACCCGGGTTTTTCCTCGGTGACCTTGCTGGCGGGAGCAGGCTCGCCCTCGACGCGAGGGGCGCCCGCAAGGTCGGTGCCGAGCATTCCGAGCATAATTCTTGGGCTGGGCCTTCTTGCTGCCTTCTGTGGCGGCCCCCTCTCGCGCTGGGCTGCTTGCATACTTGGTTGGTCCTTTGTTGGGCCCCCTCTTTCCTCCACGTGTGCCACACCGACAAACGCGTTCCTGCTAATGGGGGTGGGTGGGCGGGTGGTAGCGGGGGAATAGGGATGCATGTATGTGCCTCCGGACAGTCCCTACGTTATGTGGGAGTGCTTGGGGAGTCGCTCCGCACTGCTGGGGTGTTTTGTCTGAAAGTCCGCGTACACAATGCGACAAGCCGGGACTTTAGAGAGTTGGATGTTGGAACTTCTCGCAGGAACTCACGCTACATTGTGGACATTGGCTCAGGTCCCGAACTCAATGAAGTCGTTTTTCTTCCTGCGACTCGCTAAAACGACTTGTACACCCACTGCTATTTTCTTACGTATTGTTTCCTTTTACATGACTGCGATTCACCACCGTCGTATTCACGTATGGGGTAGCAGTTTACTTCGTGTTTGCATGTGTGTAGTGGGGGGCTAGCGTCGCCGGCGTAAAGCGCTCGCCAGTCGGCGCTCTCCTGTAGCTGGCAGTTGCGGTCCCGCGTCCTAGTGTACCGTTTACCGTGAACACAGTGTGATGGAACGGTGACGCAGTTCGCAGTAGGGTACAAACAGCGACTGATTTTGGCGTGTGTATTGCTCACTTTGCTTGTTTGCCTTCTACTACTACGGAGAATGGTGAAGTGCATGAGATGTAGATTGGTTCTCACACGACAGCGCAGAGCTATCCGAATGACCGCGACGCTATGGAAATTGCCGAGGGCGTTGGATTGGGAGACGAGCCTCGCTCGCGCCCGTATGCTGACGTCTGCGTTCCTCACTGGAACAGATGTGCGTTAATGCTTGCATGGCGCGATGCGTGCGATAAGCCTGCAGTATCGTATTCTATCAGTGCATCCGCGCAGCAACGCCCGGTGACGGTGACCGATAGATAAAATGTCAATGTACACTTATTAGGACGGGGTCGTTGACGCTGCGCCGGTTTACTGCGCAAATAGGCAGGACTCGCGTAATCACGCAGCATGCGTGCCAATGGTTGTCTTTGCACAATAAATAGGCTTTCGTTGATCGCTGAAATTTACTTAATCCTTAATTGACCTAAATGATGCGTCGCAAGTTTTTTCTACGTTAGCGGTCACGCACACTCTTCTCTTATTATCCCTCTGCCAAGCCGTGCGTGTGAACGCCAGCAGCGAGCCCAATCCTGTCGCGCGAAGTCCGTTCACTTCACGCGTGCCGCTGGCCTATAGCTACACCAGCCCTGTTTAGGCGGCAGAAACTGCTTTGAGATGCTCATTTCGACTCCGGGACAGCGCTCAGGTCAGAACAAACAGTGGCGGTCAGTGCGCGCTGTGAGACCGCGGGCAGGTACGTAGGGCGCCGGCAGCTCGCCCCCCCCCCCCCCCCCTTCGGTGCACCGGGAAAACGCGGTCGTTTGTCGCGCGATCAGCTCGCGCGGGTTCGTTCAACCCGCAGGTGTGACGTCCGGAGCGCACGCGGACGCAGCCGGGGGCCGAAGCCTCAAAAATGGCGCGCATGCGGTGCTCATACCGAATGATTCCCGGCGCCTTGCTGCGCCTGCCACCCCCCCCCCATCCCCCCCCAGCATTTATCTGCTTGTTGAGGTCAGGTTGATGTTCCTTGCTTCGGCTGCAGTGAACGTCGCTGTGGTGTTGTGAATCCTTGAAGTGATGCGAGTGGAGTCCGAATCGGTGCCTGCTTGCTTACGCTCAGTTTTAAGCAATCCGTGCGTTACACAACTTGGTCCTGTTGGGAGGGGCCCAAGGAGAAAGCGAGAACGCGCCAGAAGCATCGCCCGCATTTTCTCTTCTTTTTTCCCCCTGTTATTTTCTGATCTATTTTGTTTGTGCTTTCCCTTTGTAGCGCTCTCTTTGCTTTGTTTCGTACTTCTTATTGTTCTTCTTTTTTTTTGTGCTACTGTGTCACGAAGATGAGGAATTAAGAACTTTAATTATCCGAATCATAGTCGGGGGAACGAACTCCGGGTCAAGAGCTGAAACTGCTTAGCGAACGAAATTGGTCGGTTGGTCATAGCACATTTGCAATATGCCGACCAGGTTTTTGCAACTTAGCAAGCTCTAAGGCGGTTGGGTGACAATGTTTAAAGCAGTATGCATTGTTACAAAGCTGTCGATTATTGGGTGCTTCTGTATGAAATCGCAAACTTTCAAACTATGAAGTACATTGGGCTGATTCGTTGCGATCGTGGCGGCAAATAATGCCTCGTCCTCGGGGACTTACTTGCGCGTATTCTGCAGAGTTCACGGTTTTATTAGGTGTTACTTACGCGATCACTTTCTTAAGTTCTGCTACAGCTGCCTCTCTTCTCTGTTAATGTCGCCTTCTGGTAGCAATCAAGCTACTATCTTACAAAGCCTTGAAAGTGATTGAGAATCGTCGTCTGTGGCCACGCAGCGTCGTTAGCTCCGTCACAGAACTAACGTCTCTGGAGGAGGATAACGAGTAACACGCTACCGAATTTGAAGTTCCAACAGAAATAGTCATAGGCGACGCAACTTCGAGAAATTAAGTAAATGGCGTCTTAGCGTGGAAGGCGATCATCTTACTTCATAAGCGCTACGTTTACGATGTTCGTGACATCATTCCTGTAGCAAAAGTTCGCAGTGCAATGCGAAGCAGGAGTCCGGTCACGACGCCGTTTTTTTTTTACTTTTTCCTCCCACCGCGAGCCGCCATTATGCAGTTGGGAGTATCGATGTCGACACCGTCACGGAGAACGTCGCTCTTTGTGATATTCGTGCTGCTACTGCAGCTTTCATCGATCGTGTGTCGGGCGATCTGCAAATTGTATCCCTGTTCATTGAAACAGCTTCTCGCGAACGTCTTCGCAGCCGTGTCCTTTCTTCATCTGCCGCGGTCATGCGTGTGTGCGTTTGCGCCGCCAAAGCGATCGCATTACCTGGATGAATAATCTCGTTCTTTTTTTTTTGTTTTTCTTTCCCACCTCTTCGTCGGCGAGAAAGAAATCGTACCGCCGCAAGAGTATATCCCGCCTCCTCCTTTCTCAATTTTCGTCGCGTTCGCGTCGGCGTAATTCTCGGAGAGCCCGTGGCGTTCCCGAGAAATCGCGCTACCTTGTGTGCGCCCGCTGATGAGTTCCCGGGAACGAGAGGACCTGGGATTCTGAACTCCCTTTCTTTACCCCCCCTCCCCTCCCCCCCAAATCCCATTTTTTAAAATTATTTTACTTCATCAGTGCGCTTCACGCACGCAAGCACGCACTGTACCTGGTTTGTATGTAAATGTGCCCGCGCTTCAAAGGAGAGCTCGTTTCATGCCTGATTGAGCAGCCGTGTTCTCGATAACGAGAACAGAATATGACTCCCGGTCTAGTTTAGAAATCACGTAGTGGAAATGAAGTGGGCGAACTGTAGTGTCACGCGGAAATGCAGTCGCTTCTTTGTAGCTTTTGGCGCTTAAACGGGAGCCTTATGGTAAAAGGAGTTCTTTCTTTTTTTTCTTTCTTTAACAGCGTCTGTATAACAGTGTGAAACTTTAGTGCGCCGAAATCTCGGTGGCGGTAAGGGCCGCGTTGTGGGCTGTGTACTGCATAGTGCCATTGACAAATACCTCCAAAGGAGAGTCGTGAAAAAATATTTATAAAAATAAAAGTTCTCTGTTGCATATTGTAGTTTCGTATTGAATGATAATTAGATGCGCCCGCATGGCCTCAATATCCATGTAAGCGCACCCAGCCTTCAACGAAATATCTGTTTCTTGTCAGGCCAGTTTTCCTCCTTCGCGGCAGCCGCGTTTCGCAAGCCCTTGCAGCCACAGTTACGTCATTTTGGCGAAGAACACGTCGAATAAGCGCTCAGTTGGCGCACGTCGAAACTTCCATCGCGTGAAGCCAATTTTAGAAGAGGCGCCGCATACGCGAGACTGATGTATGGGAAAGCGCATGCGAGTGCTTGTACGTATGCGCGTATACGTTATCGAGCGTCGTCAAGCTCGTGTACCAGCTGGTCTGAGCAAGACCGACGAGATAGTTGGTCGGCTCTGTGTTTGCATAGCAGTTTGGACATTGACCTTCTTGAGAGAGCATAGGTGGTAGTGTGTAGGTTGTAGAAATAGCGTCTTGTCAGTAGCCGCATTTACATGAGTGCAGCGCTAGTGCATCACATTTCCAAGCGCATTTGGGAAAGGCGATGCGTCGCTGCTTACATGTAGCGCCACATGCGCGAGTCGACTAGCGCCGGTTAATCTGCCCTCGCCTGGCGCATTAATGCGATGCGCCTTCCTAGCGCATCGGCGCTGTTTACGTGGATTCGATGCGATGCGATTCACCACTGTCGCGTTTACGTGAGCGCAGCTGTTGTTCGCAAATGCGTTTTGGTTTTTCAGCAGATTGAAAAACCACATCGGAAATTCTGTCTGAGCAATAAGTTCAAGGGAACAGCGTGGTTCTTTCTTTAAGTCAACTTCGCTCTGTTGACAGTGTTTTGCGATCCGCTGAGTAGCAGCTGTCACTTGCGAAACTTATGAAAGCTCGAGGATTCCGTTCGTTGCGCCCCTGGGTGCTGTATGCGCAGGTTTGCAACGTCTCGCTGTTGTAATACCGCTGGAGCTAATACCAGTTTGGCAGTGAAGCCCGGCACGAAAATAGGTAGCGCCACTTTTACAAAATAGAGGCGCAAAAATGGCGCGTGTGCACGCACACACGCATATATATATATATATATATATATATATATATATATATATATATATATATATATATATATATATATATATATAATGTGTGTGTGATTGCGGCAAGAAATGACGATTTCGTCGCTGGTTGCATTTTTCCACATTGAGCGAGACACTGTACACACCCTCCTCGACCCCTCACCCACTTTTATTGTACCCGTTTTGTTTTGACCATTGTCACGCGTTCGAAGGCACGAAAACGCTTCCTCGATAGGTGGGCGGGACCATTGTGGGCTCTGGCACGCGAGGAGGGTCATCGTCGACGGTGGAGATAGCGTTTCAGACGGCGAGATGTGCCGGGTGCGCGTGTGCCACCGCCCGCTCTGTCTCGGCCTGAGCAAGCCAACGGCGGCGGTGTCAGCGAGAGCGAGCCCCGTCGGGCGTGCGTGCTATGTTTAGCGTTCGGGCCACAGCGACGCGGTCGCGCGGCTACGCTTTCCTTCGCGGGGCCCGGCGGCGTCGGTGCTGCCTGGACGCGCGTGCTCGTGCGCCCGCCGCTCCCGCTGTCTGCACGAGGAAGCGTCGGCCGTGGTTGACTGACCTCGCCTCCCTGGCGGCGGCGGGCCCGGCCGGGATTACGCGTCGCCCTACTCGGCTCTTATACACTGCGCTCTTGTTACGCGGAGCATACACGCGTCGATAACCGTGGCGCCCGTCTTGCACAGCGCTCCAATCGCTCCCGTTTCTCTTGATTGGATACATTTTACTACGTCACGCGGCTGCGACGCGATATGAGTCCGCTTCGAAGCGTGGATCTATCTGGCTTTGGTCGCCATAGACTGCCGTCGTGGAACATTGAGGCACCCTCCCCCCTCGCGCCTCCAACAACTAGCAATCCATTCTCGTAGCCAGCGACACCAGAACCCGATGCGGTACGGTAACGGTTGCGCCGCCCACCCACACGACTAAAGTCCCTCCATCCACGCGCGACCTCCGTTTTCTTAAAGCATGTATGGACACACAAACAAGTAAACGAGCCGAGTTTCCCTACCCACTGCAACTCTATGCTGTCTCACTAAGTTGCACAGCATCCTAGGAAAAACGAAGACGATTATGGCTTTGTCATTCACCATTTCCAAAACGGATAGTGGGGCGTATCGTATGTGTAAAATTAGCATACGTGTTGTTGAACGTATAATGGTTTGAGGCTTATGAAACTGCAAGTTGCGTTTGGGCTTGTTGCAAGTAGGCCCTAAATCTATAATCTGGTGCGCGTGAATAAGTGAGTGTGCTTCGTAAAGCCAAAGAACTTGCGTCCCGCTCCCCTGTAAGCAACCACGCCCGAGCCGTTCGATCGCTTTTCTCGGTCATGTCTGGAAGGCGGGGTATTAATCGACCTTTATGGGAAATCTTGCGACGCCCCGCAGCTGCCGCGTAGCTGACGACCGGTCGTGCATTGTTTCGGCCGGTTGCGCTGCTTCGTTAAGCGAGCGTAACGGACCGGTTCAGATTGGGATCGGGCCGGCGTTGTCTTTTAACCAGGCATTCATTGGACGTGGAGGGGCCACCCCGCGTCAGCCGGGAACAAAGCACTTTGTTGTCCTTGGGGGCCACGGAACCGCGCATCCTTTGACACGACCGAACCAGTAACGTTTTGCTTTCGGATCTCTCCCTGTCGTCCGCGATGAAGGCGCACTGCGAACAAAAGGGGACGTGGCCGCTTTGACTTCTTCGCTGTTCGAAGCCACTTGGCGACCCAGTGAACGGAGCTTGTCTTGGACTGATTTTCAGTATTGACAGTGTTCGCTTCTGATGTTGTTTGAGACAGCGTTTTACTGCCAATCAAGTGTTCTGAGGTCGGATTCCACAGTCAGTTGAAACTCCAACGTGCCTGTGTACGAGCCGTGCTCTACTACTTTCTCATCTTAATCGGCAGTCGCCACAAAGCACCGAATCGTACAAGCACGCAGCAGGATGGCTCCTAGGGACGGCATGCTCGATCAGCGGAGAGGAGAGACGATTCTACCCGTCACGAGAACCCACATTTACCGAAGAACTGCGATCAAGCCACGCCGAGTAACCCGCTCTCGTCTAGGGTATTTTTCGGAGAACGCAGGCCCTCTCTCTTGCTGTCGTCTGTGCGGCCGCGGGCCTCTCCCATAGCCAGGTAATTATATGAGCGAACAAAAAGAAAACAACGACAGGTGCCGCTTAGTTGACGCTGGAACCAAGTCCAGCGTCGTGGTGTGAATTGCAGAGTCCTAGTATTCAGTTTCTGTTCGTTCGTGTTACCACCGAGTCTGGCTACTCGCCCCTCCTAATATGCTCTGTCCATTTCGTTACCAGCACACTGCGATTTTGACCGTGGCTCAGAAAGCGATCGCGGAAGCAGTTGTGGAGTGCGGTTCGCGGCTACTTGGTTACGTGCGCACTTTGATCTCCTTCGGTTGTAACTAACCTTTTGCCGTTAGTGCTACCTCTCTCCCTCATCATCCTCTCCCCGAGTTTACGCCGTTCGCTTCGAGCGGCCGCAGAACGTCCTTGCGGTGTGCGTGCTCACCTGCACCGCCGGAGGCTCGACCGCCGCCGATGCGCGTCTCCTCCCCTCGGCCTCCGGAAATCCGCCCGGCCTCTCTCGCCTGCTTTTTTAATCTCTCCCGCAGCTGACACGGGCCGCACGGTGTGTGCGCCGAGGGTGGTAGGAACGCTGCAGCGTACGTTACGCGTCTACCGCTGCGCGGCACGCCTGGCCTACCCGGTGCCGGCCGTGGTGGCTGTTCTCCACTTCGAGCCTCACTTCTTCCACGCGGTTTTCTTTTTCTCTAAATTTTTCACGTTGCCCCCCCCTCCGCGCTGTACAGACAACCTCGAAAGGCGGAAGTGCGCGCCGCCGAGCCGGCCCTGTTTCTCGTCAAACCGTCCGTGGCTGCTGTCGCCGCTATAAGTTGCCCGCCGGCCTTTGTGGGGCGTCCACTGGGAGCGCGTCGAATGTGCAAAGCGCGCGTCGTGTTATCGACGGGCTCTGTTTGTTTTGTTGCGTGCACCAGGGCACGGCCGCTCGATAAAGAACAGCAATTGCGCCTTGTTTGGAGCGAGCGCGAGTACGCATCTACGTTTGAAACGTTCAAGTTCTATGGCGTGATTAAGTATACCGTGTTTCCCAGCTAACTTTAGCGAAGCTGTTCAAAAAGAAAAATTTTAGAAACACGGTGCAATGTACAATTCTAAGACCCACCTTTTAAGATGTACACTGTACATGTTAAAATCTATCTTGCACAATGTTTCTTTTTTCTTTTTTGCTTTCGCTGAACAGCTTGGCTAAAGTTTGCTGGGTTGCCGGCAACTATATACTGACCGCCAAAGGCAGGCTTCTCAGACACGAGGCCGCTCTGTGCGGACCTCTTCGGGTCTCCGCTCTTTTCCTCCTCATAAGTTGCCTGAGCGTTCGCGACTCGAACCACAGTGCGGCGCGCGGGAAGCGATGTGTTATGTGCATGACATGCATAGTGTTAACACTTTCGTCTGAGATGTGAACGTAACCCGCCCTGGTTGCTTAGTGGCTATGGTGTTGGGCTGCTAAGCACGAGGTCACGGGATCGAATGCCGGCCACGGCGGCCGCATTTCGATGGGGGCGAAATGCGCAAACACCAGTGTACTTGGGTTTAGGTGCATGTTAAAGAACCCCAGGTGGTCGAAATTCCCCCACTACGGCGTGCCTCATCAGAAAGGGGTTTTTGCATGTAAAACCCCATAATTGAAATTTAATATGTGAACGCGACAAGCGATACCCATGGCGCCCCGAAGACGTTTTGAAGGTTTGTGTCCTTTCCCCCCCTCTGACACCTTAACTTTTTCCTTAGTCATTATTCCTTACAACATACCAAGAATAGCGTTAGTATTGTCGGTTTAGGACGTCATGTCTCGAAGAAGGAACTATATTCGCGGGCAACCTTCTGTGGCTGTGAAGGGACAGCTATGGAGGCAAAGCGCGCACAAGTGAGAACGCTCCTGGAAAGAGTCCCGCGTTTTAATCCACGTTAGGCTAATTAGGCTCGGGAGGAGAAACCGTAGACAACTTATTAGCAACAGTTAAATAAGACAGAACACACCATGGAGTGTCAAAGTTTAGTTATTTTGCGGCTTTTCCCTTGCGCGTCTGGGCAAGCGCGAAAGCGTCACACGGGGAAGCTGCGTCGATTCAGCGTCTATTCCGAGCGACCAAAAGCACTGTCAACGCTGCCGGACGACTTGGCGCGGTGTAACACACGTGCAGCAGCAATGCGCCGATAGCTTTCCCTTCATATAACCACAGAAAGTTGTCCGCGACTACAGTGCGGTGGCCTAAACTATCGGCCTAGTAACGGCTCTTTCGTTACTCTTCTGTTAGCTTGCTTTCTGACTGGGAGTCTTATCGTGCAAGCGTCGACAAAATCGTAATCCCTGGTTTACGCTCACACATCTATTAGCCACCGCGTTTGTGCGATGACGTAGCATTGCGGCGCGTGCGTCAGCGTGTCGCTGTGGTTCCTGGCTGAAGTCTGACCACGACGGAGAGCGGCGTCGGAGCATTTTTCTTTCTCTGTGGTCGGAGCGAGTGGGCGTGACTTAACCCGGCGCTCATAAATACCGGGAGCGCGGTGTGAAACCGTTCGGACGTAATCGCACGGGCGTCGACCGGCCGGTCGGCGTGCATGCAGCAGCGTGGCCTCCTTTGGCGAGAAGGAAATCGCCCGGAGCTTCCTTCCCCTCTATCATGCTCCGTGTTGCAACCGTCACTCCCTCGGCGAAATGCTATTAGTCGGGGACTCTCTTCTTTCTTTATATTGCTGACGTCAGCGTCCCTGGTTTCCTTGTTCGTACGAAATTGTGTAGCAGTGCGACGCTATTCGAAGGCGCCCGTTGGACAGCTGCTAATGAGGCAGTCGCGGTGTTTGTTTTGTATCGCCCCCATGCAGTGTGCTTAGCAGTGCGCAAAAATGACGGCATTCTTCCGTCGTTAGTAGCCGGGACGCTCTTTTTTCTTCTTCTCCTTTTGCAAGTGAAAGAACTGCAGCAGATAGTGGCGTGCTCGTTCCTGGTGATCGTAGCCTGGTTTCGTCTCGGCTAAGTTGACCTCTGAACGCTCGCTGTCCTCGTTTCCCCTAGCAAAGCCCAGCGTCGGTATGCGTGCACAAGCAAGCCATTAATACGTCATGTAATGAAGGATTGTTTAATGGTCCGCTACCTACGATAATCTTCTTATTTTGGCACTACGGGGAGCGTTCGCAAGTAATTGTGCCCATCAAATTCAGAAGCAGCTGATGCAACGTTTCGAACGTCCGATTTCCATCGTTCTGTGTATACGCTGTGTCGCAGACCTTCTGTTGTCCCTGTGTTTTCGAATCCTGCTACGTTTTGCCAGTGGCCCAAGAATTCTTATAACTATTTGGTTGGCTGTCTGCGCGGAGTAAGGATCGACGGCAAATATCTCAGCAACCTTCGGTTTGCCGATGACATTGTTCTATTCAGCAACAATGCAGACGAGTTACAACAAATGATAGAGGACCTTAGCAAAGAGAGTGTAATAGTGGGGGTGAAGATTATTTGCAGAAGACAAAGATAATGATGAATAGCCGGGTAAGGGAACATGAGTGGGATCGGTTGGCGCAGGACATGGGTAATTGGAGAACGCAGGGAGAGCCCTTCATCCTGCAGTGGACATAAAACAGGCTGCTGCTGCTGCTGCTGCTGCTGCTGCTGCTGATGATGATGATGATGACGCGCCCATCTGTGCGTTTTGTGTCTCTCTTATTTCATTATCTCGTGCGTTTGCACGTCCGTGTAGTTGGGTTCCTGTGCTCCGGCGAAGTGTTTGGGCTGCTAGATTGCGATCCGTAAAATATAGGCGCTTTGTTCTGTCTTGCGTGCACTGCCCATTCAGCGCATTCGCCTGCGGTCACGCACGCCACCACCGGGTGTCCCCGTCGCCCACGCGTTGTTGTTGGCCGGACGCGCATGTATATGCGCCGTCGGCGACACCGACGCGGCCTCCCTGGAATGAGCCCAACTCGGTGGCTACCTCAACGAGCGTGAACTTGTGGTGCGCGCAGCCTGTCAGAGCCGCCCGCTTCCAAATATACGAATCCCCCACGGCGCCGGTCGCCGTGACTGTTGGCGGCGGCCCGACGGGACGGCACCGCGGGAGCGCTCTGTCGCCGCCGTGAAAGGGCGTCCTTGTAGGGCCCGGAAGGAGCCGCGGTAGACATCTTGTTCGAGACTTGACCGATGAGGAGGCCGCGCTGCGGCGCCGCGTGCTGCGCCTGTTGCGTCTTTTGTTTTCCGGCTGTTCCCGAACGAGTTATGCTAGCACTGGGCTCGGGAGGGAAAGGGTGGGCGGCCGGCGTTGTTTCCTTCGCTGGTGCGCGCTTTTGCGAGCGGAGAACGAACGTGTAATCATCGGGCTCCTGTATTTTTCCCAGCGACAACCGCCGCTTCGGCTAGGATGAGTGGCATGTGGAGGAAAGTGGCCGTGGCAACTGTCTCGCTCTTTTATTTATTTTTCTTCTAATGTTTGCTGCTCGTTGACATAGCCGATAAAAGCGGAGATGTGAGAAAGGTAGGGGCAGAATGGCCATGGTCTTTCTTTCTAAATACACCGCAAAAGACGCCAGTCCTTTTGTGCCTGTGTGGGGGGCCACTTTCATAGTCGTTACCTTGCAGCTCGAACGTCAGCGTTTTTCTGGATGCTTCGTGGATGTTCGTTCCTCAATTGCGGCCTCTTTCTGCTCGCGGAAACCATTGCCAGCCGTCCTTCGACGCCGGGTGACTAGCAGGGTGGGATCATCGGATGTCACTGGTACGCCGTCGTTAACGCATTAAGGTTGCAGCTCGATGTTCGGGACAACGTGTCGACGGCATTACTAGCGAAAAAAAAAAAAAAACCCTAAGGAACGTGCTATGTGCCGTGGTCGAATTCGCGCTTCAGACCAGGGGCTCCTTCGTAGCAGATACAGAAATAAAATGTTGTTCCGTTGGCATTCGTGCGCCGCGCGCAACGAGTCAGTACCCGTTCGTTCACCTGTGTGAAAAACACAGAGCCGTCTAGCTGGCCGTGGCCGCGCATGCCTTTTTCCTTTCTCTCTCTGTCTCTCTCTTTGCGGCTGTGACCGCCGAAGTGAATATCCGCGCCGACCTTTTCTCGCGCCATTCTGACGCCCGCTGCGTAGTTTTGCTTGTCGAGGCGGCATTGTGATAATCGGCCGCGCTCTTCAGCTCGCCAACGGCGACCCACACTGCTGACGTCGGCGAAAGCGCACCAAGAGATGGAATTGCGGACTCGCAATTTTCTGGGCTGTCGCAGTCGACGTGTATCGTTTGAAAGCGTTCGCGCGATGCCTGCAGAGCGAATTAAAGGTACTTAATGAGATTGGACGGTGGAAGGCCGTATTTTCGTCTAACGCCGGGATTGAGAGTCGCACTGGAGCGGTAACGAAATTAAACTTGGTTGTGCTGGATTCCGCGGACTGCGGTCGAGTCAGAATGCATTAATTGTTGCGAGATACTCGAGGTCCCATCCCGGAGGTGACCTTTATGGAGCCAGTTGTAGCGGAGGTTGTTCGCGTAGACCGGCATTTCGTGAATGATGCTGCTACCCGCCTAGCGCATCCAATGTGGGCACATCCCCGGGAGATATCAAGCCCGTTGCAGTGGCTGGCGTCCGGGCGATTTTGCAGCGTACGCTGGGCACCCCCGCCGCGCCGGGTATTTTTCTCCACGTCGCGAGTAACGACGGCGGAAGGCGCGACGGAAGTGGCGCACGCGTGGCACGCGCCGCCCGAAGCTCTGGCGTCATCGGCTGTGTGACGTTGTCGCGCCGTCGCTGCGTTGTTGTCCTTCCTCCGCGCCGCTTGTGCCGTAAGCGAGCAATTGAAACGCACCGAGAAGTTTCTCGACGCTCGTGCATCGCTTCACGTACACCGTGCCGGTCGCCGGTCTTACCCTCCTGTGGATAGATCCAAGCTACTCAATCCTTCAGAATTAAATGCTACCGCTCAGCATAAAAAAAAATAGACTGGGCTAATCGATTTTCTATTTGTATATAACAGCACAGCTGGTAGCTCATTGTAATGCGTGGAATACAGCGGCGAGACGGAACCGGAAATAACGTGACCTGACTTAAGCTCCAAATATTTGCGAGTAACAAAACCCAGTAAAAGCTGACTCTCGTGTGATGAGGTTCTGATGAATGCGACTTCCCGCAACGGTGGCCACCGCGTTTACTTTAACGCAGGCGTGCAGCCTAACCTGCACAAATCTCAACCTGTCATCTCGTCAGAACCACGCACTGCCATAATCGACGCCCAAATTTTTTCTGGTCAATGTCGCAACTGCGAGTGGGCGACTGCTGCTGCTGCTGCCGTCATATAGGTGAGCTTTCCTAGAGCTCGACTTCGGTGCGCTGTGTACTTTCCGTGGCAAGTGTGGTGCAGAGGTCTGACGTCAGCGCGAAGAGCGTTCTCTCGGGACTTCCACTGTAGGCTGCCTCGATTTCCTCCTCGCCCGCCGCTCCGTACAGAGTGAAGACAGCCGCGGCGTTAGGGTGGCTAGCGGCGTTTACTACGGCGTTGGGCACGCGAATGGCGGTCGAGATGCTTTTGGAGGACGCCGTAGGGATGCGTTGCCGGCGCTCGCGTGTATCCGCAATTCGTGTGCCCCAACGCCGTAGTAGACGCCACGGTTGTCTTCACCCTTAACGGAGCGACGGGCGAGAAGGACATCGAGGCACTCTGTTCCACAGTAAAACCCCCGAAAAAAAAAAAAGTAGCGCCAAGTGCACCCCTGAGCCTCTGCCTCCTCTCCTAGGAGCTGCAGCAGCGCCTCTGTGGTGGCCACAAGGAAGCTATGGGCGGCGAGAGCCACGAGCGATAAGTCGCCTTGAGGAAGACAAGTCCACTTGTCGAAACGTTGGCTCCTGCTCTCACCTTGGCACCAGCACGGCTGGGCTCGACTGGCGCGCGCTCGCTAAGTGCGGGAGCTGCGTCTTCGGCGTCCCAGGGCCTCGCTGTCGTTGCCTCGGCGCGCGTGCTGCGTCGCGAGTGGACATTCAAGATGGCGCTTGCTCGACCTTCGAAAAGCGCAGTTCCTCACGTTTGAAACCGTGCGATTTCTCACCGTCGCCGAGTCCTGATGCCCATTTCCAGCGCAGTGGCGCAGTCAGGAGCGCCAACGCTTAATGCGTCTGCGTGCAAACGCACTCGCGTCCCGCCCTGCTTGCTTGTGGGGACGGTTTTTGCCAGTATAAACGTTTAGCTGACTGAAAGCTTCCATACCTCGCTTCACGCATTGACGCGGTGTACGCCTAAAATATCGAACAAGTGGTAACCGCACCATCGGCACAAACCTGCGAGTTTGAATCCCCTGAAAAAAAAAAAAAATGCTTTTTTAGGGGCTCTACGTCATGCTTCTAAACACAGTGCGAGTACCAGTGTAATTTGGCTGATTGAATACCGCATATTTTTACGCTTTCAGACACGACAAAAATCTCGCCACTTGCGTCTACGTACATTCCATCGTCATACTCAACGTTGCCTTTTCGCATTTTTTCTTCTCTCGAACGTCTAACACTTCGCCGCTCCGAACCGCACCGTCCTGCTGTTCCCTAGCGGGACAATTGCGCAAGCCCATCTTTCCGGCCGAGGGCCTTGCTCGACGGGCGTCGCACTTCTACTAACTTGATTTACAATCTACAAAACGCATGAGATAGGAGCTGCCTGCACACTCACACCAATGGTGCTACTTTAGTTCTTTCCCAGGGGCTTTATTCCACGGCTTCTCGTCGCGGCCTCTGTGGCTTTGCCGTGGCGTTGTGTTATGGCTTCCCGGTATTTCTCTCAGCCATGCTCAGAGTTTGCACTTGTCGCTCATATCCACTGTACAGTGTCGAATCGTCCTGGTGTGTTCTGCCGGCCAGTTAGGTGGAGGCGGTCTCGTGGTCGGTTTAAAGCGCGCTGGCTTCCCGCACGGCAGCGTATCTGGTGTTGCGCCAGATAAGCTGGCACGGATAGCGCTTATGCGCTGCCGTCTGCGCCACCTGCTGCAGCTGATGTCTGCTTTCGGCGCTCGGAAACGGGAGCGTCCGGCGAAGATAAAGGTTTCTTATCGCCCGAGAGGGTAACGGCGCGTTTGTGTTGCGTCCCGCGCGCGCCGATTGAAAGGGGTTTTGCGTCCATGTGAGCGCACTGTTATTAAAGCTGTGAGGTGGACCATCATAGTCGGTTGTACGCGTTTCCACTGTTCTCTGCACTTGCATATGTAGTGTAAGCCTCAACAAGACGTCGTACGGAGGGTTGTGTTGACATGTATGCAGTCTTGAAGGATACAATAAGGATTGAAGAAGACACCTATGATTATCAGCCGTAACGCAGTTTTTTTTTTTTTAACTTTAGGAATTGCATTTTATTAGTAGGCAGCAAAATTATTTTCTGCCTCGTATGTTTACGTGAATGTTTCCGCAAAGGAGCCATGTTTTTCAAACTTAGTAGCAAGCTGTTCAGTTAACCTACTGAGTGTGCGGCGGTACAGTATGTGGAGTATACTGCGGCAAAGGTACTTTACGACAGAACTTGTCGTAGGAGTAACTAAGCAAATTGAACTTGCGAGTTGCCTCAATGCTTTCAACACTATGTCCTGTGCTGTTCAGGCGTGTTGTGATGGTAAAATTTTACGACCGGACAAATCCTGTTTGTTGATGCAAGTTTTTGTAAGATATGTACTGTTTACTGCCCATTTGTTCAGAACTGTCTCGGGGTTGAGGAGGGAGGGTATAGTTGGGGGAGGGGACAATTAGGTTCAGGTTCAGATTATCGTGAATCGCTCGAGTGTTCTCTAACAGTGCTACTTTCTTTCCTTTTGCGCAGCGTGGAGCGTGATGCCCTTCGAGAGCGGGAGCGGCAGGCCCGCGCAATTCGCGCGGGTGTGGGCGGAGGAGAGTCGGGAGGACATCCCATCTTCAGGGCCCCCATCAAGGTATGTGACGTCCGTGGCGTCCAGGTATTAGGTGTAATCAGGGCTTACTGTTGTGGACATTTTTCAGGATGCTCGATGTATGTATAAATTGTCGACCCACTGGGTGAGATTTATAACCCTATAATGGATTTTCAACAATTAGTGTACCCATGTAGCCTTTCCCTAATCATTTTGAATGAGCCTTGCTAGTCTGAACTGCCTATTTTTCTGCATGGATTCTTCCGCGAGGTGGGCTAATCGGAAGGCAGCGTTCTTTTTTATGAGAAGCCTGGCAAGGAATTTCTTTCTTATTAATAAGAAACAGTGCAGGCATTATATTGTAGATACGAAGTGTTCTGTGTTGCTTTTACTGCTTGAAGTTGTCACAAGCTACTACAGAAAAAATATGTTGTTTGTGTTGGAGAATTCACTTTGTTAATTGGTATGCCTGATCAGGTTCAATAACTGGGCATTTTCCCACTTCACTTGCAAAATTGGTGATTTGCTTGCACACAGGAGGTTTTAAAATGTACCAAACTTTTGTTGATTTTTCCTCTGACTGTGACACTTATCACCATCTGCCCCACCTTTCTCAATTGTCATTGTCTGTTGCACAACTTATGTGTATGTGCCATTTGTTACCTGGATGACATCTGAGTTGCTCCTGCTTGTAATTTCTGCATTAACTGGGGTAAGAGGTCCCTGTACAATATAGCACCTTGTGACCTCTTCCTGTGCATTGAAAAACTTTGTTGCTTTCTGGCCTTGCAGTTCGTTCCGCCATAGATGCAGTGGCACAGGAAGATATGGTATATATTAATAATGAAAAAGCCTGGTGACACATGTGGCAGCCATAATTGATTGCACACAGGCAAGCAGGTGGTAAATGGAGAATGTAATGGAGCACACTTTTTTTTCTCATTTTTTTGTAATATCCTGCAGACAAGAACTTTGTGATAGTAATGGTGACAAGTGCAATAAACGTTCATAGATTTGCCTAGTTTATTGCCTGTCCATGTCTTCATGCTTCATTTTATGTGTAGAATGACTTGCTGCTTATTTTAGCAGGCGTTGAAAATGCTGTAAACGATATCATGGCAGAACTAATATCATAAGTCTATCTTTTATGAGAACTTTAACATCTCATGGTAGATCTCTAATCGCAGAAGAAGAGTATTTGTTGTTGGTTTCTCAGGAAAGGCTGAAACTTCAGAATGTTAGCCTCATACAAGGAAAAGCAAGAGGTCTGTGAGCATGTTAATGTTGATGGCTTGTCTTGCTTGCCTGTTTGCAGGTGGATCCGGGCCAGGAAGACGAGCTGTCCAGACGGATCAAGAACACCTTGGGGGACTTCAACCAGGTGCAGCGACTCCTCTCGCATGATCCCAACCACCTGATAGGCATCTCGCGCACCAATGCGGCCGCGCAGGCTCGGGCGCCACCTGCCGTTAGCAACCCCGTCAATGGCAGCAGCAGCACGGCCTCCACGTGGAATGGCAATGCCACCGGTGGGTGTTGCTTGCCGTTTTCCATGCACCGCCATTTGAGGGAGGTTGGCGCAGTGCAGAAGTGAACTGCATGAAATGAAGCAGAAGCGTGTTTTCTTAATTCCTTTTAGACATTCTTACAGCATTAGACTGAAGGTGCAAGCAGGGGACCAGAGATTCAGCTGCATGTAATTATGTAGTTACGTTTTTATAAGTAGTGTAAAATGACACAAGGTTGCTGAAGTTAGTGTGCTTGTTTTCAAAAAGATTGTCATGTTTCTGTGCCAAAAGGTTGAAATTTTAAAACATTAAGAGTGACTTTAATGTGTGAGTAATGTAGAGTACTGTATAGCTTGAATGCAAAGTGAAGCCTTGGCCTAACACATTCCTGTTGGTTTTTATTCTCCAAGGTCGTCCTCTGTTCCTGATGCACTTATTGTCTAGAGCAGGACTGCGCAACATACAGCCCAGGGGCCACATGTGGCCTGTGACTGAGCTTAGGATTTTAATGATGTGCTGCAGCTGCTACCAAAGCTTGACCATATAATGAGAAAAACCGCAAGTTTGTCGTTAAGCCCAATATATGACGTGAACCATTGTCGCTGGCAGATGCATTAAAACAAAGAGGGAGCATAGAATCATAGTGCGGAAGCGTAGAATCATCTCTTGTTAGGAACAGAGAAAGGTGCATGGCCACTGAATCTACTGACAAAGTTACCAATGCTAAGGCCACATTATTTGCGGAGTGTCCATAACTGCATTGAACATGTGCTTTGCCAATAAATGCCTGCAAACAGGTGCTTTTGTTTGGTGTGTTCGCCTTATTAGTCATCCTTGACAAGAAATTTTTTTGCATTGCCATGCATCGGGAGCGAGCGTTAGTCAAGCGTATATGGATCTACAGTCTTAAACAAATGTACACTCTTCGGGTCGTATCTTGCCACACAACAATAGTCGTCATCTGTCTTGCTTCCTATCCTTCCTTGAAAACGCTGCTCCGACCGCTACTTCTCTGTCAAGAATGCTCACTCATGCTGATAACACACATGCCTTTCGTGACTTGGAAGTATTGGGCTCGCAGCGTTAAAGAAAGGAAATGTGGTCAGGACAGATGACCATCATTGTTATGTGGTAAGATACAACCCAGAGGGTGTAATTTTGCTTAAGAATGTTGGTATATTGGTGCCACTCACATTGTTCAAAGGTTCCTGCTTAGCTGATGCACTTAACATGCTGCTCTTCATTGATACATATTAATGAGCTCGCAGTAATGTGGACAAAACATGGTAAGCCAATTTCGTTACATGATGCTAGCCTGACGCATATCAGTACTTATTAAAACACAGATGCAGTCACTTCTTGTCCATTCTTATAATGAAAGCCACAATGTTTTTTATCTCTGTCATATTTAAAAACTTCAATGGAACTGGCATCATTTTGAAAATTATATAGCATCAGATGTTTTTCAAACATTCTTGCGCTTGAAGAAATCTTCAGAACATGCCAGGAACTTTTCAGCGGAACTCCAACAGTGTTTCATATCAGTTGACGATGAGACAGAGCGATCGCTTGTTTCGCAACCCTTTCTTAGCAACACCAGAAGACTGCAGCTATACAGTGCAGCTAGAGCTGCATCACCCTGCATTGTTCATCGAAACTAAAAGACAGGCAGAGGGAGCAGCCTTCTTTAGGTATTATAGGAACCTTGATAAAAACAAATACACGCAAAAACATATAGCTCAGAGTGCATTCAAACTGGTGTCTCTCTTTGGAAGTGCTTAAATCTGTTAGATGTTTTCTTTGGTGTTTCTGAACAAGAGATGCCTTTGGTACTCAAGTGCTGATATCACATCATGAACATGAATATATAACGAAACCAGATAAAGTGAATTATCCTGTATATTGAATGCTCTATAGTTAGTGACCGACACTCATGTAAAATAACTCCCTTAGGATGGATTGGAGATTGAGTATATTAAACTCGCCACATCTGCTTGAGACATCGGGGTTTTGCCCAGCACTTCACGACATACCTTCTGGGGATGTTGTATGCCCGTGCTGCGCCAGCATTGAGGGAGGTGGACTGACTAGAGCACATATCTGCAGTCTACCACATCGAAAATTCGATTTCTCTGTGGTGCTGAGAAGCGGTTCAAGTCACATGGAAAAAAAATTACAACCTTCTATGTGCAGTTCTGTTTTAAATGATTTCTTGATCTCGTGCTCCTTTTTTTTTCTCTGGAGATAACAAATTTGCATACCTGACAACGACATTAGTCATATCAAGTTACCTGATATATCAAACTGTTTTTAGTGCTTAAGCCTGTTCGTTATAACCGGGTTCAATGTGAAAATTAACGCTCAGTACAGTGACAAATGACAGCAAACAGAGTGTTTCCAGAAGTAAAGGACGCATTATTTTCCGCTAGAGTGTTGCCATTGTGGCTCGCCAATTTTGGCTCTCGCTGGTATTGAGTTGTGTAGCCCTAATCTAGACTTGTTGACATGTTTGTGTATTGAAGGAGTTACCTATGGATAGTGTGAAAATAAGAATGGCAGGACTAGAAATGCAGCGATACAAGCACACATTTCGAACTGAATTTGTTCACAGATTACCTGCACACAAGTATATATGCTCCATCAAATGCATGCGTGTCACTTATCAGTTTTTATTCTTATTCCACATTCTCAGTTGTTCTTACGTATTAAGATGTCCAAGATCTTGGTAAGTGAAAATAATGTAATAAGTGGAGATGAAAAACATTCAAATGAAATCTTTTTTCTAAATTTTTCAAATCAAATCAAACAAACAAAGAAAGAAACGGTTGCATTTTTGTTTTACAGACAATCATGTAAGTGAGATGGGCACATTTAATGAAATATATTTGTGTGCATCCTTCTGCAGACAAACTTGGTTGTGTGTGTGCGCCAAAGTTGTTGCAATCCTTATGTTGCCGTTTTTATTTGCAAGCTATTCATAGGTGACCATGAGCCTGCACATGTCATTTGAAGAAGTCATTCAAGCAGCTCTTTTCTGTAACATTATTTGAAACAGAGCATCTTAGTATATGAAAAGAAACATTAGTTTATCTGCTCTACTATCTGATGTTCATATGTAAAAATATTATGCTTGTATGTGAGGTGAGAACAGTGCATTTGTTAAACACGTGTTAAGCATTTGTTAAACAGTTGCTACTGTTTAACAACTGTGGTGCTGTGTCAAAAGTTTAAACAGTCCTTCAGGGACTGTTCTGACCACTTTACCCACAATTATTGTTGAGGTACTTAGTGATTCAGTCACTTGTGTTGAGGAGAGCCGACAGTTTCTTTGGGACAAGTACGGAGCTTGACATGTTGCATGTGGGATCGGTGTTGAATTCAAGTAGATTCCTCTTGGTAGGAGCTGGGCTTAGGACAACAAGCTGGGGACACAGCTGAACAAGAGATCACAGCACCCTACGGCTGTACAGCAGATGCAGTGGTACACTAATTACGTCACTGGTTATGCAAGTGTGTGCACATACTTACAGATAAGCACAGGTAACATACCTGATGAAGGTGTATAATATGCAAAAACAAGTGTTTGTTTATTGCTGGAATTAGCATTTTAATTAGTGATAAGATAAGTTATATAAGTAGCTACATGCAGGACAATGTCTGATGGTAGTACGTCTTATACAGGAATTAAGGTAGCAAGTACCATCAAGTTCTCTTCATGCAGCTTATTTAGCAAACAGGAAATGTGTACATATGCATTTTTTTTCATAATTGGTTCATTTTGTTTGAACAACATAATGTCAGCGAATACAATTGTGGCTGTGTGCAATGATATATTTAATATATAGTATGATTGCTTAGTTAGCTTAGTTTAGGGGTCATGAAGCTATTTTGCACACGATTGCACAGTGGACTGTCTGCATGGTGATCAGCAGGTATAGTTGGCCATTGTACAGCAAGGGTGGTTTCTTGCAGAGCAAAAACATTCCTTAATAAATTGCTTTGCTTTATTCTCTAAGGTTCTAGATAAATTGGAAAGCAAACTAGAGTGGGTTGAGGTAATTGTGGAATGCCTGCACAAAGCCTGCCCCTCTTTTTTTGTCACATTCTTATATATTGAAATCAGCAGGTGCCTGAACATGCACGTTGAGAATGCAGCAACATTGTGCCAGCCACCATCTGATTGAAAGCTCAAAGTATGAGAGATGGGGGGAGGGAGGAGGGAGCAGGAGTCATCAGTGCCTTGTAAAGTCTTGGCTGTCTGTGTTGTAAAGAAGGGGCGGTGGCCTTCGTCTATCTGTGTGCAGATCCTGGAGGAACAAGAAGTAGCAGCAGCAATAGCAGCAGCTTGGTGGCTAAGCAGCAGCACCATAGTAATAGTGGCAGCAGCGGCAGTGGTGGTGGCAGCGCGCATCCTGCTAGCCAGTCCAGCATTAGCACTCAACAGCAGGGTTCCTCTCACCACAGCAGCTCAAGCCACCGCTCGCACCATGGCAGCAGTCACCACTCTCACCACCACTCTCACCATCACCACAAGAAGCAGCAGCCACACCAGCCTCCGCCACTGATGAATGGCCAGTACAAGTCCTCGTCTTCCTCGTCGTCCTCAGCGGCTGGCAAGAATAGCAGGCACTTGTCCCAGCCACCGCAGGGCTCCGGCCACCACCACCACCACCACCACCAATCAAGGGGCGGCTCTCATGAGCAAGGTGAGCAACACTCAACTTTCTATTGTTGGTTTTACCAGGCAGGGCAGTGATTGGTGCACTGATAGCTGACACTCTAGAGGAGCATGGAACAACTAATTGCAACTCTTCCCAAGTGCAGGCGCACATGAGCTGATGTGAGAACTGTAATTAAAGTGACCAGATGTCCCATTTAAGCAGGACGTGTCTTGTTTGCATGCGCAAGATTCTGCTGTGCCTCACTGCACTGAATTTTGTCATGGCTGCAAGCTAGCTGATGTCATCACCACCAGTTAGACAGGCAGCGTGCAACTGCAGTGCTCCAGAATGCCATCTTCTGACACAAAGTGCTGCAGAGAACGAGATGAGATTGTTTTGCCGATAAACAGGTTTTATGTGAAGTGATCCTCTTGTACAGTTGCACAGACATATAGAACTCCCTTGGTATGCTCTTGGACCCACAGATATAAGTTTTCCTAACCACATATATGCCCCATATGCTATGTATTAGTTCTTTCCCTTACGAGTGCTTTCTGCAAAAACAGCTGAACTTTAAAAAAGTATTGAAGTAAAAAAAATTGGACAGAAATTTGGCACACAGTACTTTTCAAGGTTTCAGTGCACTGGCACAGATCCAAAGTCCTTTAACGAAAATGTTTTTTGGGGCTGTTGCATGGCTTGGATTCACTGCTCACAAACCACCACTAGGCAGCGCTAATGTGGAATAGTAGTTGCTAGTTGAAAACACTTTCTCTCCGAAAAGTTACGAGCTTTTGATGACGTCTAAAATCTGAGGTCCTTAGAAGCTTGAATGAACTCTAGTTGACTGTTCAAGCTTTCAGTGCAACTCTGCACGTTATAATAGTGCAAATGTGCTAAATGTGAAGCATAACTAATTGCTACTAGAATAACTTCGTACCTATGTAGATCCATTCATGGGATATTTGTCTGATTTTATGCCAACCTTTTGCCAGACTAGCTGTATGTTCAGCCTTTGTGAACTTGCCAACGATGTAGGTCTGTATATGCTTCGTTCTGTAACCTTGAATGAACTCCGATGAGCAATATTATTGAACAGTGAATGTGCAACAAACCTGTTGCCCTGTAATTGGAAAGCTTGATTAAATTTGTAATATCAGGTGGCACTTTATTTCTCTTGAAATAAATTTTAGGTAGGATCTTCTTTCCCAAGTGGCCTCATTGAGCCTTGTTAGTCACCTTTGTTCACACTAATATGTTACGTCTCACAGCGCAGGAAGTGTTGTTGCAAAAGAAAGTGCACTAGACTGCATTAATCTTTGCACTACAGTTTTTTAGTGAGTTATTTAACCAGTTTATTCTCCGCTCCTGTTTTCAGGACGGCTAGAGGATGCAGCATCAAATCCTAAGGCGAACTCTTTGCCAGCTTCAAGTTCGGTATCAAGTTCAGCCTCCACCACGAACCCATCCTCAGCACCGTTGAGCCAGGGTCCCCCCAATGGCCTTGTCGTTAGACCGCCTGCCATGCGTGCACCCTCCAAGGATGTGAACAATGGAAACAGTTCAGCCTCAGCACAACACCAATCATCTACAAATTCTTCATCGTCACTCACTGTGCGCACAGAGAGCAATGGCCCTGCGACAGGTAGCACCAAGTCGTCTTCATTGCCACGAAGCTCTGCAGCTGACTCCAAACCCAAGCGGCCTCTGCCTCGGCTGCAAATCTCAGCACCCTCTTCAGATAGCGGGGTAAACCTTTTTTCGAAGTACCCACTCTAATATACTCTCGAAGCTTCATCCTAATTTGACTATTTTTGGGGCCAATAACGCAACTTAATATAGAGGCAGTATTCACAGAGCAAGCTGGAGGGGAGAACAGGCTATGCAAAAGCCAGTTGTTGCAACTGTAACATATGAGAAGAAGCATGTCATTTTTTTTTATCTATTTACATAATATTTCATGTCTGTTTTTGTTCATTTGTCTGTTTTGCATTTCCAAGTTCCCTGAATCTCTGCCCTGTAAACTGCACTTGATCTTTTTTTTTTTTTTGTTAACGATACCTAGTTGCTTTAATGCCTGTTTGGTTACGTAGCAATTATATTTTTTTTGTCCCTACCTCCTTTGTACGTGTGATTTTTTTTTAGTAGTAGTACACAATAGAACCATGTTATATAAGTACAGTATGTCATGAGCTTCAGTAAATGCTGACACTGAGACATTTGTAACAATTAGATGTTTGGTCATCATCACTAATGTACATGAAAAGGATGAAGTGATGGATTGCTGATTGAGAGCCGTAAGTCACTGTGGAAAGATTAAATACATACAGGTAACGTGCGTGCAGGAGCAATATGCATAGCGTAGTATGTAATCTTCTGCTTATAGCATCAGTTTAGTCCCAGATGCAATGCTGTTGTCTTGTATTTAGTTGCTTGAACGCAGCTATTAGCAGCACAAATGTGCCTTGTTGGCAAGATGGCTAGGTGTATCATTTCCAATAAGCATGCAAACATTTCAAAACAAACCCTTTTAATGATTTTTGCATCCCTTAAAAATAGTCTAGGCGATGGAGTTGCATGGCATTTTCGTTGCTGAATGCTTGATGTTAAGGCTCTTTAAGGTGCACATACCATCTACCTATACTACAGCTACATATGTGCTGGTTAATCGCTCTATTTTCTACGGAATTACCTGAAACAACACTACGTAAATAACTTCACTGCAACAAATATACGCCATCATATGCACCATTCCTTTAATAAAGCGCATACCTTTCTTGAGGCGTTCGATTATTTACACACATTGACAATCATCGTTTCTGGTTTCTGCAAAATGTTGTAAAAGTGAATTGTCAAGAAGACTTGTTTTATTGGCGCCTATACTGCTATGTTGAACTGAGAAGGCTACACCCACCCTACACACTCCAAGTACACTGGCCATCTCTGCATTTGTTGAGCTGCAAATAGGGTGTAAGCTGAGCCATGTCATCTGGAAGGCATTCTGTCAGAAAGAAGGCTTACCGGTAGCAATGCTCCTCAAGGAAATGGGGTCTTCATTGATTGGTTTGGCTGCGGCCGGGGAGCGTTGCCACGGGAACGACGACACCCTGCCTCTCTCATCTGCGTGCTTCCTTTCCTCTGCCTCTCTCATTTTCGTCTGCTCTTTTGCCCTTTTCTTTCATTATTGTTGCTTGCACTGTGCTGCCAGGAAGGGCAGAAGGATTGGACAGCCTGATAACCTTTATATATTTATTGTTGCCTGGACTCCCCCCCTTTCATCTGGTAGTGTTTGCTCTGAGCTTGTGGTGGTTGTGGCAGTGTTATGTTCTTGCCATGTAGTGTGCTGCTTGCCACTACCCCCCACCCTCACCCGCCTTTCCAAAAAGAAGAGAAGAAAAAGAAAACAAAGCAGGAGTTGCTCTTTGCGTTGCTTTCTCTTCTCGCATGGTCCGCTGGGAATCAGATTTGGGGTTAGTCATTTAATTTTCTTTTTTCTCTTTTCTTTTTCGTCTTCTTTGGTTTTCTTTGGCTTGTTCAGAGGCTTGGATGGCTGTTAGGGAAGTGTGCATTGGGAGGCACAGTAGGGAAGTTGTTTTGGCCAACTGAAATTGGTTTGAGTGGCTTGTACTTGAGCACCTTATTTCTCAGGCTTAGGAGGCACCGGAACGATAAACATCTGCCGCTGATGCTAGTGCTCTGTTGGTGCTTTGTCGTTTCGTTTTAGGGATGAGGGCCGTGATGGCACGTCAAGAAAAAGCAAAAGTAGTCTCATTGGAATTGACTTCTCCATTCTGTGTTGCATCATAGTTGCAAATGGTTATACAGTCTTGAATGACTATTCATTACAGGATAACACACTTAGACGTGAGCTTCTGTGCGGAGAATAAGATTGACATTGCATTGAATGCTGCCAAGGCATATGATTTATGAAAGCTTTTTTTTTTTCCTAGATTAAAATAATGCTTTTGAAATATTGCTCAATGTATAGATTGAAACTTTTCTGTCCTCATTGACTCAAACACTAATTTGAGAACTAGGGAACACATTCATATTTTGTCCCTTAGTAATCAAGGCAGAAAAATTTTCCATTCATAAACATTTATCTTGTCTTTATCCACGTGTTCCAGAATTCTGTTTTCATGTCTTTCAGACCGGCAGCACACTTCCGGAACTGGAAAGCATCCTTAAGGTCAGTGACCTGTGTTTGGTTTCATTACTACTGTCAGTAGCACCACAGCACCAGTGCATTAAGGTCAGCGATACTGGATTTTCGTTGCTGTGGTGGAGATGTTTTCTTAGTAAACGGTGGCCACTGGTAGTAATTCTTGCCACGCTTACCTTCTGGCCAAAGTTTTGTAGGATAAGACATAAAGGGCATCGCAGCTTTGCTATGAACTATTTCCATTCAATCGTTTCAAAGCTCACGTGCTTGGAGGTACACTATTGAAGGCAATTTTTATCTTTAACAGTTTGTTACAAGTGTCACAAGTACTTTTTAGGTGACCCTCCCACCCCCTTTGTCTTTAGTTTCTGCTAGTAGCATTGTAAATTTGTATTTGCAAGCTTGCTGCTCCTGATTTCTTTATCCAGGAGATGAAGAAAGTTCCACCGGTGTTGACAGCCATTGAAACCCCACGAAAGGAAGAATGCCGGCCTTCTTTTCCTACATCCCCAGTGCAGGTATACTGGCTTGCAAACCTCCTCTTGTTGATAAACCAGAGCGTTGTAATACTTACCAGGAGCCTGGCAAGAGCATCCTTAATGTGGTCAAAAGGGCATTACAATGAAATATTAAGTTGCTATATATTTGAAAGCTCTTCTTGCGTTTTTAGGTGGAGGGAAAGAATTTTGCGTACTAGAAAATTTTTTTTGCGAATTAGGGAAAATGGACGGACTTCCCTTTTCAAATTTCATGCCCAAGCTCTGGCATTGATGATGTCTGCGTACATTGCACTGCGATTCACATTGGCGACTACTGTGCAGAAGGAGTAGATGCACATTGGCATGTTTATTTTTTGCTTACTTCAAATTAAATCCAGTCATTCTTTATTGACTCTGTGGCTATCTGGCCTTGAACAGACTCTGTTTATGTTGTTATGGAGCAATCCTTACATGGATGAATGCGGTGCTCGGCAGAGAGATGAGGATGACGATTGTGTGGGACGCTTGCGTGTGCGGCGCTTCAGTCATGTTGTCCACTGTAAACATTCTGTAAATATGCCTTACGCCTATACATCTTCTCTATCACACTTTGGTGGACGTGCGTCTGAATGGGTCAGGATAAGTTGGTAGGGAAAGTTCAGGGTGGTGTTGCTTGTTTTTTGTGCTTTTTTGTGCTTTCTGTTTCACCTGCCTTCATTCCCTGTAAGAGTAGCCTAATTGCAATTCCAGGATTGTTGTCAGTTCTTCTACCTTTACCTTATTACATCTTTTGTGCTCTGTTAACATAAACATCATTCAGATAAAATTAAATAGTAGAGTTACTGAATTATCAGTGTTCATTATTAGCTGTCCTTTGTAGGCTTAGCAGGCAGAAGTGAAAGGAACATCTGTGTACGCTTTGTTTCAACGTCAGATTTCTTTACAACTCTGACACTGTAACTGCATCTCCCAAGAGGTCGAGTGAATTTGTTTGTATGCCTCCTGTATTATTAAAACTGTAATGCTGCATCTAGCAAGTGCACAAAACGTCTTATTGAAGTGTATGCTTTCTCATTTTGTTCAGTGTATGAATGGGCACACACTTGATGGACAGTACATGTCAACACATTTTTGGCTATTCCTTACACAAGCCAAAAGCAGAATGAGGTGGCTAGCGCGCACCTGATGTCTGGCTCTAATTACTTTCAGGACCCAGTGCCTAATCACCTAGATGAAAGTGGTAAGTTACACATTTTCCCAGTTGTGTTGTGCTCTGTTTGGCAGTTGATACTTGGCTATTCAACATTTACGGCAGCAAGATGCACATGTATACAATCACATTTCCCTCACATTTTCTAATAAGCAGTAATATTCTAACAAGTACTTGGCTACATGGAAATGCAGAGACTGCTGCTACCTCTGATAACAATTTTCTTTTATTATAGTACTTATCAGAGCCACTCGGAAATTATGGTTTGTGAAGAATGCCATTACCTGCCATAATCACACAGATGTGACATCCTCCTTGTGGAAATTAGGTTTTAGGTTGTACTTATGGCTGCCTTTCAGTTGCAGAGCCACGAATATATGCTTGTACATTTTGCACATTGGGCAACTGCAGCTGGCCAGAGCTAAGCTGGTGCCCTGTGCTATGGTAGCACACTGGGCAGCAGGGCAGCTTAAAGGAGTCCTGAAACACATTTTGAACATACTAATAAGAAAACATTGCGTCCTGTCATAGAGGCTGCCTTGAACATGTGAGCCAAATATTATTGCACCGCATGCAGCAAGGAATTTACAATCTCGTGTCAGAAACTGCAAAAACCCATTTTTTCTCGTTTCCGCATTGCTGTCACGCACCGCCACCGAAAGCAGCTGGCCCACCAACGCTATTGGTTGATTTCATGATCGTGATAGCATCCTCAGTAATAGATAATTGATCATTTTTAGTTAATAAATGAAAAATATATATGTCTATGAGCTCAAAAAGACAGGAAAATGATTTCATCTTTGCACTGAATGTAGCTGCCGCAGCTGCGCGTGGCCTCCAAGATGACAGTGGTGTGCTGCGTAGCGTAGCCTACTATGGCGACCACGGAGTGCCACGTCAAGCCTTTTTGCCACTGTCACGCTCAAATTTTCGGTCGGGCCTTTTGCACTCCTGGCTTCTACACTGTGTAGCTTCCAGCGTGCTAGTGGAGACAAAGAGATGGAGAAAGCCAAGTATTGGTGCAATAACTCTACTTATAGTTTAAGGATTCAAAAAAAGGTTGCTGCATGAAGTTTGTGAGATCAAATCCTTTGATAGTAGGGCTATTCTGCGATTAGTTAGAACTTTCAGATGCAGATCAGTTTGTTATTAAGACATACTGCTTCCTTCCTGTTTGATATGGCAAGAAGAAGCACAATATACAGTAGACTTGACAGGACAGTATTTGCCAAGGTTTCTGAAACGGCATGAGCTTTCTTTTTAAGATTGCAATGATTTTTCTTAGTTCTCTGCAGGTTGTCATTTAACAGACAAATCATGGGCAGATATCTGTTGGTGTGCGATTTTTAGTTCTCTGGAGGTTGCCATTTAACAGACAAATCATGGGCAGATATATGTTGGTGTGCGAATTTGTTTCAAAATGAAATTTCTTGCCTTTATCTTCATGTGTTGGGCTGTCATAATGAGCAAATAATGTATACTAATGCTATATTTAAGTACCTCTTAATGAGTACAAGTGCTGCAGTCTGTTTAAGTGTGCTTCAGTTATCATCCATTGTCGTTTTTGTCAGTCTTCAGTGTCAGTGTTATTATTTAGGCGGCTGCAACAAATGCATCACAGAAAAGCGTGTCCTCAAGATTTGCATTTGTGACTGCTTCTATGTTACCCATTGAGAATCAATTGAACGGTTACTGATTTTCTTATTTCCAGGTGACTCAAAGCATCTTCTTGACCCTAGGAAAGTGGCCAGCCCTCCGTAAGTTTTCCCTGCATTTATTTTGGCTGCTCCCATGTATTCCATGCAATTTTTCATTTTTCACAAGAAGAAATATGACAAATTTAGAAGCACCGCATGACACGGATCAATCACAGAAAGCCAAGGAAAGCACAGGAGAAATGAAGTGTATTATGTAGTATACTATGCGAACATTTGTTGAAAAATGCTACTCTTCTTTTATGACCAGGCTTCTGAAAAATGTACGTTTATGTATATATATTTCTTATATCTCTTTGCTTTCCTTGGCCTCATTCATAGAGCTTCCTACAGTTACTAGTGGGAACTCTGGCGCTGCGATCGTTCAACCACTATGGGAATGATGGGTAGTACATGGATTGTCTGATCCTCGTGCTTGGGCCTTCACGTACTCTTGTGGCTTCATTTATTACACTTGGTCTGGACCTAAACTAGGCTAAATTTCGAAGCCTATTACGTAAAATTCGTTTTGACACTTCCGTACTATAGTGTGGCTTTGCATCTGCATACCCTGAATCACTTGTCAGCGTGGATGAACTTGCACAATGTATATTTATCACAAATATCAGAAGCACACTGTACCATACCTTGAATTTACGTTTCTCCAGTTTTTTCTGCAAGCATTGCCATGTCTAGTTGTAGCCATTCCCTTATTGAAGAGACTCCAAATGAGGCAGGCTTTGCGGCATCGCCTTTCCCATTTCCTGCACTTCTCTTGCACATGCAAAGCTGCCTTGAGTGAAGAATGACTGAATGGGTCGAGCAACCAGGTCTACCCATTCTCTGCCTCCTCTCTAACAATCTTCGTACTTCCTTTCTGGACTGTTGCTCATTGACAAAGAAGGCAAGCACGGCATCTTCTGAGGCTTTTGCAGGCTTCACGTATATTTGCAGCAGTCTGGAGGGCATTGTGGCGAAGGCCAGGGAGTTCTTGTTGGTGATGTGCAATAGGCTCCAAAGAACTGTGTCGCTTTTCCTCCTTCTTGCGCTCCTTTAGATAATGCATGCTGTGACCAAGCCCCGATGTGGCACTGTGATTTGGATGTGGCACTGTGATTTTGGTTAACCTATCAGCTATGTTTGCCATACTTAGCTTTGATAATGCCTACTGTCCTGTCTGTTCCCTTCTCCCCACGAGCATTGCCTCACAGTCATTAGTAAAGTTTGGTGTTTATTGTTGACATTCTTGGAAAAGTTGGCAGATTTTTCACCCTTCATTTGAACCATAACTGCTGAGGTTAATATGAGTTCCTTTTACGGCAGTATTCTTTATGTATATCTGGATTCTATCCTTCTTAAATGATTCTTTCTGACCAGACGAGATTTCGTCAGACCCTCGACTTCATCAATCTTCGCGAAGTGTATGGCCAGCTCATGAGATTCATTGCGAACAAGGCTCCCGTGCGAGGAGTGAAACGTCAGTTAAGGAAAAAAAATTCACCCACCTTGGTCAGCGTCTGTTTCCTGTTCTAGGAATACATCTTTTCATCCACTTTGGTTTCATTTAACTTATTATTGCTACTATTGCTATTATTGCATTATTGCTACATTTCAATTAAACATAACAATTACCTTCCCTTGTGCTTTCTCTGGTGTGAGTGTCACTTTGTAGGATTGGGACTAACAAAATATCAAACCTCTTGGATCCGCCTATCCCTCTGGCTCATAAAGTGTATAAATAATATTTGTATTTGATACATGGAAAAATGTCGTATCACAACAGAAGAGTGCATAACTGAAAGAAGCTAAAGGAAGTATGGTGATGGATCTTGAGTTTCATTCCTTTGTTCTTGGAAGAGTAGTCGCAAAAAAAAAAAAAGAAAGCACACAGATCTCGCACACTGTGAGAATTGATGTAAGGGAAGCTTTTTGTGCTGGTTGCTTTTATTGATGATAATTAGCGGTGATGTTGATGGCAAAAACTTAATTTCTTCGACGTTTAGTCTAACACGAGAGTGGTGAGTTGATGTTAAACATTACCTTTCGTACACCACTGCTGTCTGTCTGCGTAGTACACAAAGCGCACAGGGAGAGGTGTTTGCTTGAGGCGTTGTTGTGCGCCATATTTCATAACCTCTGAGAGGGCTGAGCATTGTCATTGCCTCACATGGCACATCACCATGTGGCAGAAGTATTAAACATGGATTATGGGGCTGTACGTGCCAAATCACAATCGGATTGCGAGGCACGTTGTAGTGGCGGATTCCGGATTATAATTTTGACATCGTGATAGTCTTTTACGTGTGCAAAAATCTAAGTGCGCGTGCGTTTCCTATTTCGCCCCCGTCGAAATGCGGCTGCCGCGGTCGGGATCACGGGCCACGGCCTCTAGCCACAGCAGTAGCGGTGGGAAAGTCGATGGAAGAGGCAGAAAAAAGCTTCGCATTAAAAAAAAAAAGAAAAGAAAGAAAAAGAACCATTGCGAGACAGATTCGACGTTGCTTCACCTTATCTCTCCGTTCTGTGTCTTATCGGTCTCGCGGCTGTTGCACATTCTGCTTCGGCGAGGATAGTTTTCTCCGAACGCTGACCCCGCGCAGAGGGACGGTCGCCTTCGCTTATGCGCGACCGACATCCCCGCAACAGACGCACGCACCCGAAGGAGCTGGAGCTTCCTTGGCTTCCCTGGGGCAGCGGCTCACTTTCTCCTGTAAGGGCCCAGGATCGGGCAGCAGATGCTCCGGCTGTCCGGGAATTCGGGCCAGCACTCTATTGGATTAGGAAGCGCCGCAAGGCGAGGAGCGCGAGCTGGGACGCGAAGGTTGGAGGAGAGGGAATGGGGGGGGGGGGGGTGAGGACGTCGAAGCTGCGGCGGTGGCTCCCGTGTGAGCGGGGGAGGAAGGCGCGAGCGGCAGCCCCCAGGGCGGTGCGTGTGCAGGTTGATTGGAATGGCAGCGCGGCGCGTGTGACTTCGCAGGAGGGAGGAGAGCCGGCGATCACCGTACGATGCGCGCCATAAATTGCCTCTAATGGCGCATGGCTGCCCGTGGCACTCTCGAGTCGCATCTTTGATACTCGCCTGCGCACATTTACGGCTATGCGCGGGACTCTGAGCACGTTTCGCGCTGTTTAATTGTTGTTTCGGTCCTTTATCCGTAAGCGCATTGATGTGCGAGTGGAGCGGCCGCCGGTCACCAGGCTTCGAGCTTTTCGCTTAGCGACTGCGTTCCCGAAGGCACGTGGCGGCCAGTGATGCCGACAGGAAAGCTTAAGCAGCTCGCCTTGGCCAGAAATTGTCGTGGTCACCGAGAGCGTGGTATTCGCGTAAATGAGGGTGGGAACCTTACAGGGAGCAGACGAACAAGGCGCTCGACTGTACACGCGTGTTGTCCTTGCGCATTAGGCGCTGCGCATGCGGGAAGTTGTAGCGGGAAGCCTGCTTGGCCAAAGGGGGCGGCGCGTGTCGCTCGCTTGTGTTGTGTGTTACGCGCGCGGTCTGGCCCTCACCGCTGCAGACGGCGCCGGAGAACCGTCACTGTGTAGTGCCAGGTAGCGACACTTGATTGTCCGCTATCGTCGCCTTGTTTGTGCCTGGCCTGTCTCCGTGACTGACAATATAGCTCTCGAAGTCATCGGCTGCGTGCAGTGGGCGATGGATGTGTGTGTGTGTGTGTGTGTGTGTGTGTGTGTGTGTGTCAGCCGCGACGTCGGACCTCGTTACGCACCGTCCAGCTGTGCACTATTCGTGTCTTTTGTCCTCTTTATGTCTCCTCCATATAGTATTTTGTTCTTGTTTTCTTCTTCTTCTTTTTTTTTTACCGCGGTCGTGCCGCATTGTTTCTACGCAACAAAAGAAGAGCGCAGGAAAACACGCGTAAATGTCAGGCTCGGAGCTGAGATAAGAGCTCGACAGGCCGTGCAGTCCCACTGATGAACTGGAGGTCGGCCGATTCCTCACTCATTTTGTGACAGCCCAGCGCTTTTTCATTCTGCTATCTCGCTTGGTTGCTTGCTTATCCCAAACTCTGCGCGAGCCGATCGTGGCATGTGCGTATATAGTGCGGGCGGGAAAAAGAGAGAAGTGGTTCTTTATGGCGAAGCGAAAGGTTGGCACTGTCATCTGCAGCCTTTGAGGAAGCGCGGCTCAACTCCAACGGGGAGCGGGGTGAGCGGAGGGGGGGGGGGGGTAGGCTAGGATAGGGGAGGGTGGAGTTGTCGCCACGACGGGGGCGAAGCAAACCGGTAGGCTGGAACTCAGTGGGGCCGACAACACGCGCAGCACGTGTTGATTTTCCGGGGCCGTATTCTCACCCGATCACTTCCAGAAGGAATATACGTTCACAGTTGGCGTCCTGGACGCCCGCTGGCTTAGTCAGCCAGCGTCCGCTGAACGTCGTTCATTTCCCACTGCTTGAGGTTTAGGCTGTACTGCGCATTTTGATTTTTTGTAGACAAGGTCTTCTCCTTCGGCGAATTCAGATTGATTTGGGGGTTAGGGGGATTTGGGTATGTGAACGCTTTCGTTTCGTAAATTAGAATATTAGAGGCCTTCTGGTGTATGTAGGACAATGAAAAGGGGGTCAAAATGAAGCTTGGAACGAAAAACTACGCACCAAACTAGGATAGAACTATGCACGGAGCAGTTGTAGTGTAATTAGCGGGAGATGCGCTCCTTCAACCTGCGCGCGCCTAAGACAGGAACTGGAAGTGCGGCTTCACTGAACTGTAAATGTAGGCACTATCTGGGAGACAGTGCAGTACAAAAGATGTGGGCCGATCCTGTAGATTGTGCAGTCATAAAAGAAAATAAATGGGAAAACGTAATGGATAGGTAAAGGGCTCTATGTAAAAGTAAGATACTAAAGCTACGTAAGGTGGCTCAACAGCGGTTGACATCGAAGAAAGAAAAACTAGGTACTCTGGGGGAGCCTCTATTACCTTCCGAATAACGAACGGGGAAGAACATGGAACAACTAATTATATTGTATAGTTATGCGCCCCGGAAGACCTTGTCGTTCTTTAAAATCGCCTTTCCTATATGTGTAAACAGCACATTAAAGATAAATTATTTTTGATTACGCTTGCAATGGTGCTCTGCATAAGAAAAAAAAAGGTGGAAAAAAGGAAAGAAAAGTGCACAATGACGATTTAACTCGCCATTGTGCACCTTATCAACTCGCTTTTATCTTATATAGGATAACTATGAGTACAGAGTGCATGATGTAGCAACCGTCATATTGTGGTGCTACGAACAACGACAGCTCACAATAGGGGAAACAGCGGCACATCAGGTCTAAGGAAACTTTCATATATATATATATATATATATATATATATATATATATATATATATATATATATATATATATATATATATATATATATATATATATTGGTATATATATATATTGGTATAATTGGTAGAGCATCGCACGCGACATGCGAAGGTTGTGGGTTCGGTTCCCACCTGCGGCAAGTTGTTTTTTCATCCACTTTAATTTCCATGAATTTATCATTACTTTATTTCATTTATTAAGCACATGCAATTTCCCCTATGTTGTACTTGGTGTCAGTGTTTGTTGGCTTCTCATTATATGACTATATATATATATGCGCGCAGGAACTATCGACGATGATTCCCAATGTAAGCCGCTTTTAGAAAGCCATTTGCTTTATTCCAGGAATGATACGCTTGAAGGGCAAATTTGTAACAATTCATTCACAGCTTCACATAGATTCCGAGCTGTACGTTGGATCTGCATATTTTTTATAGTATTGAAGTATTTTGAATATTTCTAATATCTTAAGCGCCATTTTAAGTATTTGTTGCTGCTCTCTGTAGCAGTAAGTACGTTCGTCTGAGTGTTGCCGCCCTCGTTATTGCCTTTTCTTTACTCGCAGTTTTGCGCTGTTTAGTTCGCTACTGTGCAGTTGGACCTTTCGAAATAACAAATCGGCCATTGTGAAACATCGAGGTTGTGCCTCGGTCAGCTCACTGTCAAATGAGGCAGGTCCGAGTGGCCGCTCCCAGTGGCTTACCGCTAATGTGTTTCTGCCGTTGATGTGAAAGCGA
Organism: Dermacentor albipictus; assembly: GCF_038994185.2. Classification (NCBI taxonomy): domain Eukaryota; kingdom Metazoa; phylum Arthropoda; class Arachnida; order Ixodida; family Ixodidae; genus Dermacentor; species Dermacentor albipictus. The sequence goes on from NC_091823.1 coordinate 22,999,581, forward strand.
CGCGTTCACTGTGCAGTACGTACAATGTTTTGCTTACTATATATATAATCAGGCGCGGGCATTGCGATCTCACTTTTTCCGCCCATTATTTTCAAGCAGACTAGCTGTCTCTTTCTTTTTCGAACGCGTATCCAGTGGAGCCCTTGTTTACGAGTCCTCTAACTGCCCTCAAGTGCCTCCCTCCCGGCCTCCGTTGTTTGCGAAGAGCAAATGCCGCGTCTGCACGCGCTGTCTCCTCAATGGCTCCGACAAGGGCGCCGTTTCATAAGGTGCAGATGCGCGTCATGGCGCCCGTTCATCGCGCTTTTTCTCGATAGCGTTATAAACGCCGTTGTCCAAACAAGCTGCGCTGCTGCCGTGAGGATCTTATCGCGCGTGTCTGGCCCATAAACACGGCCGCGCTCTCGATCGTGATGGAAGGAGAAGCCCTCCCCCCCCCCCCTTGTTTTTTTTTTTTTGTTTACTCGCACCTGTGTTTACGACGGGCGGAGAAGCGAAGGCAGACCCCGCGTCGCTCAGCCCTTCGTTTGCTGCCCACCTCGTCTCGCGGACGCTGCCGCCAAACGCCCCGACCTTTCCTCACCGACCCTGTAGCTGGGCGAATGGTTTTCGGCATTTGCATGATTAAATCGGCTGCGTGCTCGTTGCTCGATTTGCGCGTGTTCGCCGCTGCCCTAGCTTACTGCGACCCGCCGTGGTTGCTCAGTGGCTATGGTGTTGGGCTGATGAGCACGAGGTCGCGGGATCGAATCCCGGCCGCGGCGGCCGCATATCGATGGGGGCGAAATGCGAAAACACCCGTGTGCTTAGATTTAGGTGCACGTTAAAGAACCCCTGGTGGTCGAAATTTTCGGAGTCCTCCACTACGGCGTGCCTCATAATCAGAAAGTGGTTTTGGCACGTAAAACCCCATAAGCTATCATTTGCGACGTGACCGTGCAGCGTGGCGGACGAATCGTTCTCTATTTACCGAGAGATGGCGCTGCCGCTCTAAAGGTGTCAGGCGGGAAAAAAACATTGCCGCCTGTATCAGTTGCAAGCTGCCCTGTGCGAACAGACCCCATTCGGCCAGTGCTTCCTGGGAAAGCGTGGTCATCTTCGACTTGTGAGACGACAAAGGTTGGCGCGGACGACCGGCAAGGAATGTCGTCACAGGCGACGACGCCGAATTGACCGTGTCAGTCTTGCACTTAAAAACCATGCACCCCTTTCAGAGAGGTTCCTTATCCGCGTGGAGCAGTGGGCGCCTCGCAGCAGGGAATTCTCGCAAGTGCATCTTGCACCGGGTTGAGTTCTTTTGCTATTGACAGCGTGTTCCCGTCGGAAATTAAGCACACCAGTCGTCACTGCATGTCATCTGTTTCATCGCTTTCACTACGGTCGCATGGCACACGGGGCCATTTGCGTGCCCGGTGCTTTACAGCGCCCGAGTGCGTACATTCGGCGCCTCCGAGTGGCAGACCCATGCGGGAGCTACAGATGGCGGGATGTTAGTGCACGCTAATTGTCCACTGCTAATCTTCCGACGTTTTGCTTTTTGTTGTTGTTGTTGTCTTCGCTTGTTTTCTTTATTTTGGACGTTACAAGAACGCCCACAGGTAGGGGCAGGAGGAGGATCGGTGTCTTCTCACGAGACTTACTCTCCGGATAGCACTTAACAGTTCCTGCAAAGCAGGGTCTATAGGAATAACTCGCCAAGTGCAATTGCTAGCGGTGGGAACAGCGCAATACATAGATTACATGCTAGTACGATCGCGGGGGTGTGATAGAGTAATCACAAGCAAAAAAAGAAAAGCAGATATTGCAATCTAGGGAATACATTTAGCCAAAAGTAATAACAATGCGCTTGTTTTTGCTCATCAGTAAACATAAATATGGCGTGTCATCCACTCATCACGTGAACAGAGGCTATTTCTTTTCGTAGCGTAATAACTTTTCATTATTATTTTTGTTGTCTTTAACTGGCATATATATACACATGACTTCTAGGTGTGTGTTACACAATGGCCACAATTATAGGGTTTATTTTATTTTTATTTTCTGCTTTTCTTAAAAAGTCTTCGTCATAGCTGAATAGAGCAGAGAAAGCTAGGCGAGGAAAGGCACGGAGGTCAACCAGACGAGCGTCCAGTTCGCTACTCTACACTGGGGTTAAGGGAAAGAGGGAATAGAAAGAGGAAGAAAGTGATCTCTGAGCGCATGTGGGAGGTTGCACAGGGAACAGGAACATTATGAAAGTAATTGCGGCGCAGAATGTTTGGTCCTCTCTCTCTCTTTTCTTTCCTTTTTCTATTAGAAGATTGGACGAGCAGCCAGCTCTCGTTCCCCGTTGGCTAAATCGAGGTTTAAGCCTTCTTCGCACTGCACGGCATCGGCGAGACGCGAGCTGTGCAAGCACTTGTTCTCGCAGGGTAAAGCCACTTGAGCTAAGTCGTCGTCGGAGGAGGAGAGACTCTCGAGACTCGGCTCGTGACTGAAATGGGCAAGGGCGCGGATGCTGCGAGGGACGGCCCCCTCAACTTCGCAGCTGTCGCCGTCTGGTGTTATTTACTGCTCCTTCGGCGTGTCGCGTGGCTTCCCTTTTGTTGCTGCCGCTGTTTTACTTGTGTGCATGTTCTTGCGCCTCGTCTCCCGGGCAGGCGCGCTCTTCAGCCCCCGAGGAATGACGAGAGCATCTGCGTCTCTTTAGTAAGACCGGTGGCCGCCAGGAAGCAGTAGCGACTACGACGAGCCAAGGACGCCGGAGGGTTTGGGCCGCGCTCTTTCAGCTCGGCCGTTACTTCGTATCTGTAGTGGCACGTGGAGTTTTGCGTTGCCCGTTCTACTCCTCTTGGAAGATTTCACATTGAGATTTTGCGCCAAAGCCTCCCCTGAGGTCATTAGCTTTCGCAGTGTCCTGCTTTTAAGTGCGTACAATAATATTCTGTTTTTATTTGTCTCGTTATTTTTTTTTCTTTTTTGACAGCAAATGAAAAAAAGGCTGGATTCTTTCTCAAATGCAAACTGTTTATTATCTGCAGAGCGTCGGCGTGAAGCGTGTTGCTGCCTTCCTCGGCCGCGTCTCTCGTGCGTCTCCGTGCCGTCTCTCTGGTTCGGCTGGCCTCCGGCTCTTCTCTCTCGCCTCGCTCGAACCCCCGTGCCTACTCGTGGGTCTCTTCTTACAGTTCCAGAAACCATGGCGGAGCATCGGTGCGATGAGTCTTTCCTCGTGTTTACACAAGGGTCTCTTGCGGGGAGCAAAGTACCATGCGGGGCGCTTCGTGATCTACGGGATTGCGGCAGTGGAGCTCGCTGTCTGACAGGTCGGCGTAAAATGCGTGACGGCCAAGTTACGAGAGTGCGCGCCGCTCACACGGCCTACCCAAAATTTGCGACTGTCCTCAGGCGCACGTGTCCGTCGATGTCAGTGCCTCGGTGTCCAAGGCGCGTTCTTTGTACTTCCTCAGCTGTTCGACGTTTACAGTTTTTTCGTTTGATCTTCCGGGGATGATGTTTGGAACGCCGAATCGTGGGATCCACCGGTTCGTAAGAAATTCCAGGTAGTACTTGGAAGATGTGCTTGGCACTGCTGCTGCGTCCATGTACCTTGTAGCGTGGTCGATGCCATACGAGGATATAACCTTCGCCTTCATCCAGGGGATCCATGTGATCGAGAGAGATGACAACATTGGGCTCGTTTAGAACTTTTCTGGGGCTGAGGCACTCTTCAGCTCGAGTCGTTCGTGAGGTAATCATCTGGCACGTGTGACATGACTCGATGTAGCGGCGGAGGTCCTTTACTTTAGATAGCCACCTATACTTCCGCTGGATCAAGGCTTTCGTTTTCTTGCTTCCGAAGTGTCCGTTGTTATCATGAAAGACTGTCATTACACTGCTTCGGAGCGCCGCACGGACCACTACCCTTTTGCAAGCTCGTCCGCCCTCGATCGATCTTCTCACCACGATGTCGTCTTCCACTTCGTAGATGGAGTTAACAGTTCCTGCTTCCGCCCGGAACTTTTGGCATTCGGGATCGCTCTCTTGAAACTGGCGGTCAGCGGGACAGGATCTGTATGGCCTTGAGGCGACGGGAATATTGTCTCTGAGATCGATGCTGTGCTCAGCGTGAGCGCATAGCCCCAGCGCGTCCTTCCTCGTGGTGAACGCCTTATGGTGACGATGAAGAATTGAGCGCAGCTCATCTCGTTCGTCGGCGTTCGCGTCGCGGGACATTTTGGATACTGCCTCTTCGATCTGATTGGTGTAATCTTCGTCAGGACCGGGGTCCTTCGTCTTTAGCTGTACGAAGCCGATATCGCTCGCCGGTAGTTCGTCTAGGACCCTGCGATTGCTAAAGGCTGTTATTAGAGTCTCTCCAACGCGATGCGCACTGTGTGCGCTTGGTGCGTGACCCGACGGCTCACTCACCGAAGGCTGAACGGGGACGAGGGTGACGTCGTTAGTGGCGTGGAACGTGACGTCAACATTCGCAGCGCGGCGCCAGTCCGAACCAAGAATCAGATCCATGGCGCCTGGCAACGGCGCGATCACCACCTCCTCGAGTCGCACGGTCGATGTTCCGATGGTCACGTTCAGAGTCGCCACTCTCGCGGGTCTGATGCACCGGTCGAGCACTTCTATCGTTTCGGGAGACGTCCAGGGTCGGGGATGAACCTCAGGGCCCACGGAGCTCTCGCCGAGGACGGAGACGTTGGAGCCGCTGTCTATGCAGACTCTGACCTGTCGGCCCTCAACGAAGCCCTTCACGATGGGTAGGCTGCCGCCCGTCGATTGCAGGAAGCAGTTGGCTTGCCTGGAGGTTGTGCCGGCGTTGCCTGCGTCATATCTGGCTTCTCGGCGTCGTTCCGCGTGGATTGTGGCCTCCGTCTTGGGTCTGGTGCACTCCCTCGACAAATGTCCCATATTGCCGCAGTTAAAGCAGGCTCGTGCTCGCGCCGCTCGAACTGGTTCTCGGTGTTCGCGCCGCATTGACTGATCGCTCGGCCCGGGACGTCCGTCGTCAGCTGCCGCTCTGTTCTCGTAGCTGTTCCTCGTTTGGTTTCGTTGGCTCTGTTGTCCAGCTTGAGATTGTCGGAACTGCGCTGTTTGCGTCGTTATTGCTTTACGCCGCCTGGTGTCGAGCAGCGTTGCGCGGTCTATCAAATCAATGATGCTGCTGCAGGGCTGTGCAGCGAGAGGATTCGCCCAGGTGTCGTCTTCGATCCCGCTGAGTATCAGCGAAATTCTCTCTTCATTCGCAAGCGGGTAGGGAGACTTGTCCAGTAGAGCATTCTTAGAGTACATGTACTCCACTAGGGTCTCCGAACTGCGCAGTTTTCGTGAAGCTTGCAGGTCCAAGAACTCTTGCATTGTGAGCTTCCGGTCGAAACGAGAGGCAAGTGCTTCCTTCCAAAGGTCCCACGTTTCACAAGCCATACCGTAAGAACTGTGCCAGTCCCTTGCGGCACCCTGCAGCCGGGTTGCCACCGTCGCGAGCGTCAGTGATGGGGACCAGTGGGCGAGTGCAGCAATGCGTTCCACCTGCGCAATCCACGTTTGGACATTTCGTTGTACATCACCGTCGTACTCGGGGATGGCGGACGCAGTATCGTTCGTAGACTGGATCAGCACGGGCGGAGCTGGCGCGGACATTCTCGACAACGCTTCCGTCATCTGCAGCTGCGCGCGTGCGAACATGGCCACGATTTCAGTCATGCTTGGCGTACCTTCTGGAGCTGTGGCGGCGGTGTTCTCCGGCGAGGGCTGTGGAGGTGCGCCACGGTTGACTTCTGCAGGCCGTTGGTTCGCTGCCATAGCGGGGGCTTGGATCCCGTCGAAACGTTGGGAGCCCGTTTCGTCCCCAGCTTGCGCCTGCGTTGGCTTCAGTGCCGCCGTTGTGTCACTCGTATCGTGTGACCCGCGTTGCTGGGTTAGAAGCCGTCGCAGTTGGTCAACCTCTGCACGCAGACTCTCGATCGTAGCCGGCGCCTTGGAGTCCGCCTTTTCGTGGTCGTCGCCGTCAGCTTCGGTCTGGAGGCGAGTGTTGTCGTCTTGGAGACGGGTCACGAGATCGTCCTTGCGGCCGCTGCACGGAAGTCCACGCATTCTCAGCTCGTCAGTCAGCTGTTGCTTTTTCAGGGCGCTCAGAACTTCGCGGACAGTTGATTTCATCGGTGAATAGATGAATGTCGACTCCGAGCTCACCGATGGCGTTCTGCTGGGCTCCGTGGTGGCCGCTCGTTCTTCGTTCGGGAAAGACGCGACTGCAGATCCTGTCGGCTGCGCCATGACAGCAAATGAAAAAAAGGCTGGATTCTTTCTCAAATGCAAACTGTTTATTATCTGCAGAGCGTCGGCGTGAAGCGTGTTGCTGCCTTCCTCGGCCGCGTCTCTCGTGCGTCTCCGTGCCGTCTCTCTGGTTCGGCTGGCCTCCGGCTCTTCTCTCTCGCCTCGCTCGAACCCCCGTGCCTACTCGTGGGTCTCTTCTTACAGTTCCAGAAACCATGGCGGAGCATCGGTGCGATGAGTCTTTCCTCGTGTTTACACAAGGGTCTCTTGCGGGGAGCAAAGTACCATGCGGGGCGCCTCGTGATCTACGGGATTGCGGCAGTGGAGCTCGCTGTCTGACAGGTCGGCGTAAAATGCGTGACGGCCAAGTTACGAGAGTGCGCGCCGCTCACAGTAGTGTACGTGGCGTTTGTTTTAATATATTTTTTTTGGTTCCTTGGTAATCGGGAACAGAGAGGCACCAATACATGTGTTTACCGTTCACGTTAATGCACTCTGTTCTGACGAATACCACGTCCCGGTGGTTCATAGTGGCACAGTCTGCCGGTGGCTACGTGAAGTTTAATGTCAGCGCATCACATTGTCGCCGAAGTGCTGATAGGGAAGGACAAGGGCATCCGGCTAGGTATGCCTTAGTTCACGGCTTCATCGAGGCGTGGCCCGTCGTTCCTTCCGTGATGGAGGTGAAAAAGAAAAGAAAAAAAAAGTTGGCGTTTCCGATTGAAGCCCGCCAGCCCGCTCTGGCTCTGCTCCATGGAGCGAACAAATGCTTTTCTAGAAACGCAAGCGGGCGCAACGGGGCATCGCTTGCGTCTCGAAACTTCGCCGGTGGTGGCGCGATCCGAAACCGAGCCGGCGCCTGTGGCCGATTTGGTCGCCGTTTGTGTGTGTGTGTTTGGGGCAGGGGAGGTGAGGGGCTGCTTTGCTCGTGAAAAATGAGGTGGTTGGTGAAAAATGAGCGGTTCGCGCCGCGGTTTGCGCGCCCGTTTGCGTTTCGGAAACGCGCCCTTTCCGACAGCGCCGCATTCGTTTGCTGCTGTGGGTGGTTGGTTGTCTCTTTGCGACCACCGTCATTTGCAAGGAAACGCTGCTGTATCCTCGCCCCGGTTGTAAAAGCGGCGCTTTAAAGGGACACAAAAGGGAAAAGCGGGTTGAGGTGTATTCGTAAATTAGGCTTCTACAACAGCTAAAAATAAAAACCGCTCATACCGCGACAACAGGTGGCGCGCTAAGCCAGAAAAGACGCGGAAGCGAAGAGTGGGTGGCGACGCCGCTTTGAAGTTCTCGCGCGAGCTCTCGCTGTGACGTCATAGATTTTGATGGTGTCTGCTCTGGCTTATTTGATAACGGTTGACCACATTCTGTTGTAAAAGAGTGAAATCATGAACATAAAACGTATAACTGTGCACCAACGGGCGTCCAAATTGAAGCTTTGAAAATTTTGAAATCCGTGACGTCACACTGACGGCATGATCCGCGCCGGCACCGCTTGCGACGCGATATTGGGGAAAGCTTAGTCTTCATTTTCCATTCGATTAAACGACATTTAGATTTTTTTGAAAAAATACATCATCAGTCTAAAAACTGTGTTAGTGTTTCTGTTTAGCATTGGTTAGCCATGCATGCACTTTCGCAACCATGATGTGTGTTGTAACGACATTATTGTGTAGGCTATCTTAATCGGTATGCTGTGTCCCCCATTAGGCACTCGTTTTCCGTGGCCTTTTGCAGGTGGAGGGTGAATTAGAACGTACGTTGTAAGCTTCATAGACGTTGCTTACTCTAATTAACGCGCCTTCAGGGGACGCGTGAGGTGGTGGGTGCTTATGCGTTTAGCTGGCTCTGTCGAGTCGTTTGCGCCCAAAACCCTGTTACCGAGGAAACAGAGATCCTGGATGTTTCGGTGCACCTAAAATAAGGCTGGTGGTACTTTTACGATGCGCGATTGATCTCTTTCATCGATATCGATGGGCAGCGCGTTTATTTTTTTTCTGCTTAAGTAAATTTGAGAATCAGATTAAATTAAAAGCAAGATAAACCGCTATGGTTTCTCGACTGTCGTCGTCCTCACCGGCCGCTGGCGTTCTAGTATTCGCCGCGAGTAATAAATGACCGCGCGCCGATCAGCATAATGGCAGCGCGGTTGGCTTGGGTCGCGCCTCATCGCCGACGCGTTATTAAGCTGGCACAAAGGGGGCGAAGGGTTTGGGGGAGAGAGAAAGGCGGACAGCGTATGTGACGCAAATGATCAAAAGATAGACGGAAATTGTGTACCAGCCGGAGGAAAGAGAAGAAAAGAAAAATCGCGCGTGATGAATGGAGTCGGTGACGGTTTCGACGTCCTGTTTTTGCTTCCTTTATCTTTTTTTCTTTTCTTTTTTCCTCATTCAACTTTCTGCCTGTTTTCTTTCGTCTCTTCCCCTCCGGTCGTTGTTCTCCCCCCCGGCGTCCCTCCCCGCGACCCGCCTTTCATGTATCCGGGGGTCCGGCGCGGCCGTTGGTCCGATGTGCCGGTCGTAGCGTGCGCGATGTTTTTCTTGCCGTTCGCTTTGCCGCGGTGAGCTTGTCGCCGCGACGGGGGTTGCGCCGGGAAGTGGCTCCTAATGGATGGAGGGCACTCTCGCTTTGTCGATCTATTTCTTGAGGCTCTCTCTCTCGGCCCTGTGCAGCGAATGGGGAAGGCAGAAGAAGCCGCGTCTCGCTAAATCCACCACGCGACGGGGGTAGCGTCGTCGAGTAAAGGGAAGTAAGCCGAGGAATAAGGTATAACATATAGATGCTGGCTGGTCCCACGAGCCGCACACTATGCCCTTCTGTCACTCTCGCTCTCCTTATATGTATATGTTCCTATTCTGTCCTCTTCACTTTGTCGGGCACTGGTTCCTGGCGCTTTGTTTCCCCAAATAGGGATCGTTGTTCGCTGGGCGTTTGAGTATTGCGCTGCGTGATCTTTCCTTGCTACCTTTTCTGATCCTTCGGGTTTCATATTTTATTTTATTTTATTTTATTTTATTTTATTTTTTCGCCATTCTAAGAGTGCAGCTGCGTGTAGCCACTTTTGTTGTCGGCGCTTCTTCGCCGTTCTACCTTCCTTCAGCGGATGAGAAGAGTAGATGGGAAAAGAAGGATTAGTTGGGGCTCCCGTATATGTGCTGTTATCGCGTCCCGGTATTCTACTTTGCCTCCTTTGTTTCCTTTGGATCTTCTTTCGTTAACTTCTTTCTATATATTAATTTGCTAGTGGAAAATGGAGGTCGGGCTGCTTTATATCGAGGCTGATTGCTTTCTTTTTTTTTTAAGCAAGAACGCTGCGCGATAATGAATGCGTCGTCACTTGTTTTAAGGCTGATGCTTTGAGCAGCGTACCAGTTGCGATGTTGTAGAAGGACGAGTTACTGCGTACGAGGCGTATTGTCGTCTGCACACATTGTCGGCGTTAAAACAAACAGCTCAAGGAATCGAGATCGACTGCATTCGCACGCATGCAGCGCTTCCATATTATGTGAGCTAGGCCTCATTCTCGGATCATCGAAGCGTATATCCGGACACTATGTCATGAGGCGAACCTTTGTTTTATTGATTTGTTTTCTTTCTTTTTGATGGAATCCTTGAATATATATATATATAATTAAGGATAACCGACCTGCCCATGAGTGAGTAGCCGTTGTTACGACCCATTCTTCCGATTTCGATATGTCACGCAAGCCGTCTGTGCACTGTGCAGCTATTCGCGTGGTTGTTTCTTTTCGGCATCCCCCCTCCACCACGTTCCTTACATTTTTTTAAAAGCGAGAGAGAGAGAGAGAGAGAGAGATGTCGAGTGCCTGTGAGAGCGCACCTCTTCGGCGGCGCCTTTTCTTTTCCTACCGACGCGTTTAGTTGCCTTGTGCGATTCAACAGAGAGAAATAATAAGAAGAAAAAGTTGCGCGGAATCGCTGTTTTGCGCACTGTGAGAGAGCACACACACAGCAAAGAACGGAAGGAAGACTGGGCGGTGAAGAAGAGAGAGAGAAGGGGCAAGAGAAAGAATGGGCGAGAGGGAAGGAGGGAGGAACGGTGTGTCCGCTGCCAGCGACGCATGTTAGCGCTCGCGCGGTGCAACCTTTCGCCTCTCACGACTCTTCCTTTCTTTTTAATTCCCGGCTCTGGCGGGGGGGGCCTCGATCGGCGTAGCGCGCGCGCGGTGTGCCCTGAGCACCCGCCGGCGCGCACTTCCCCGGTCGCACGCCCTTCGCGGTCCGGTTATTCAACCCGCCGGCGCAGCCGTCTCCCGACCGCTTTCCCGCAAGGCTCGCGGTCTCTCTCTCTCTCTCTCTCTCTCTCTCTCTCTCTCTCTCTTTCTCTCTCGCTCTTTCTTCGGTACGCGCACTTTTCCTCCCTCGCTCGTGGTGAAAAATATCGAACGAAGTAAAGCGAACGAAAAAAAAAAAAAGCAAGTGAGACGAGAAGTTACCGGCGGCCTCCATAACTGCAGCGTCGTCGGCGTCCGACGAGCCACCCCTCTCGTGGGCTCCAAAATCGTCACGGTTCGCGAGTGGATGCTGGCAACCTGAGGAAACGCTGGTGTTCGTCGCTGCTCTCCTGTCCGGTTTGCGGAAGAGGGCGGGCTGAGCGCGAACCAGAAGGTCAAGTGGCTTCTCGAGGCAAAAAAGCGCTTCGTAATTAAATTAGGGTTGCAGCGCTGTCAGTGCACAACTGAAAGTGCCAGAGTTTATGTGTGCATTTCGATCGAACCTTATAATTTAGAGCGCAAAGGAAACAGCTCTCCGAGAACACGTGTGACCTTAAAAGCCGGGTCGCGGAGCCGTTCCTTTATTTACTGCGCCTAGGGTTTCACATCCTGCTTTGTCCTTTCGATATTTTGTTTTGTTGTGCACGTCGGTAGGCTTTCCACTTTCGCTAGGGCGGAAACGTTGGCGACACGGGTACATGCGCGTTTCCACTGAGGGAAATGTGAACTCCATCAAGTGCCCCTTCTTTCGCTAGACGGTTTGGCTTCACTGTAGCGCTTCGCTCCACTGTGCGGAAACCTATCAATTTATGCAGTGGAGTGGCCACTCATTTTCCCAAGAAGTAGTTACCTTGGGTCGGCGCGGCACCTAAGAATGAGATAAGTTGCCCATTCATGCTAATTATATTGTACAAAGCACGCACTCTACTGCCGCCCATAACGGTGTCGGGACGCGACGGTGGCTGAAATAACGTGGAGGCGATAATATTTGTCGTCGGTGGTCGTTGATGGACGGGGCAAGCGTGGCGTGACGCCCGTGCCATGCGGCGCGATGGAATGCGTTGCAGATGCAACGGGAGCGAGTGCGGTCGCAATAGAAGGAGGCGCATCGCATGTAGTGCGAGCTCGGCGCCCGTCTTGACTTCCTTAGAAAGCACTTCGCTGCGCCAAGTCCCGTTTGCATGTACGCGCAGCAAACACAGCTCACACAACTCGGGGAGAAATGTATTCTTTTGAACATGAAGTAAACGAAAGACAGCCCGCGAACAAGTTTAACATCAACCCCGTAGCCGCGCTTGCCTCTGAAGGAATGGCTGACGGGCATCGTAGACGACACGCAGCGGAAGTTCCCGTAAGATTGCACGCACGGGACAGTTTAAGGTTTGTACGGATGACGTTTGCGCCTGTGTCCACAGAGTAGCCAAATGACATCTCGAGGAGCGCGCCTTATACCCCTGTCAAGCGGGCAAGTTAAGTACACTTACGGAGAGTGCACTCGGTTTTAAGTGCACTTCCCCAAATCTAAACGTCGCAAGCGGAGTGTACTCGCAGAAGAGTGCATTCCGGTTGGAGTGCGCGCACGGAACGCACTTTGCTGGTCGAGTACGTAGCCTCGCCGCCAGCGGTTCCAACGGTACAAAATGTAATGAATAGAAAAAGGACACACGAGTTAATTCTAGCTGTTGAACAGCTTTTAACGAAATAATCAGAGCATAACTCGCAGATATTGTGTTCTAGCATGATCAAATGCCGCGTCGTCGCACGCCAACATCTTGTTCTGGATTGGCTAGGCATTCGTCTTGGCTGGCCTTGACTTGCAACACTCTTATGATAAATGTACTTTCATTTTTTTGTTGCGTAAATATAGATTACGATTGTTTTTTATTTATATTATGACTAACGCAATCGCTTTTTAGAATGTTTTTTTTTTATTTTAATCTACTTCAGAAAATATGGTTTTAGTCTGTCGCCATTGTTATTTAGTGCAAGTGCGCTCTGTTTTCCCGTTTAACGCCGCGCAGCCTAAGATGTCACTCAAGGTCCCAAAGTGCACTCCCTGTCAGTGCACTTAACTTGCCCGCTTGACAGGGGTATTAGTTGTCCTGTCTCGTGCTTTTCAGTAAGAGCCGTCGAGCGAACTGGGCAACGCCTCGCGTCATCGTTTCCAAACGTTGCCCGTCTCGCGACGTCGACCTCTTGGTGAAGTTGCGTACGTCGCGCATCGACAACTGCGTAGCACTCGGCGAGGCCGCCTCCGCGCGCTCTTTTGGAGCTCGTCGCGCTTACGCTGGTGTCTGCGATTGAGCGCTCGGTTTCCGACGACGATGCGTTGCTCTTTGTTGATGCGTCGTTGCAGAGACAACCGGGACCGTCGCTCCAGTACTCGTCACTGTTTGGCCTGCGCGAAATTGTTGAAATTGTGCGCTCGCGGGGCATTTTTCACGGCGCTCTAATTACCGATATAGCCGGCAGCCGCAGCGCCCATGGTCAAAGCCTTGCCAGAACTATTACTGTGGCGTGCCGTTGGCGTTGACAGACAGTAAGTGTCCGGGAACGTAATAGGTTTTTTTTTCTTTGTTTTTTGAAAAGAACCTCTAGAAAGGAATCGAGCGGAGCGCATCTCAACATTTCTTTTACGCACGTGTCCGACCGACACGTGCGTACAGCTTCACAAGGTGTCGCAGGTTGCTTCGAGACGTATACTGTCTTGCTATACTGGCTTACTATACTATATATGGCATAGTGAGACGCCACGCAGGGATCCTGGCAGTACCGCGTAAAGGTGTTTATTTATTTATTAAACATATTGTTGGTCAACTATTTCTTTGCTTTATATCGCTGTCACCTGTGCCTTTTCCGCGGTGGAGATTCATGGAGCACGACGTTCTTTTTTCCAGCTCACTTTGGTCGAACGTAACCTCTCAACATAACGGCACGCAGTGCTCATTTTCGTACCAGCGTCACGGTGGTGTACAGTAACGGTAAATAGCGTGTGTCGGGCTACAGTACACGTCTGCATAGGGAGCTCCGTGTTCGTTCGCCACGGTTGCGCGGTCGTCCTGGCGGGCGGGCGGGCGGGCCTGAGAAATGGCGGCCACCCGGGGGCCGTTCCAGCGCAGCGGTCACGCCGCCGGGCTCCGCAGCCGCAGCCGCCGCTGCGTGATGGACGCGTTGCATTTGCAAGTCGCGGCTGCCTGCCGCGGCGTCGTTGCCGGGGCAAGGACGCGCACTTGTGTGTACAGCGCGCTTGCACGGACTGAATTTTTTTTTTGCCGGCCGTGACTCCAGAGAGGGCTATAAGCGACTGTGCGGGTATGCTGTGGAACCTGCATTGCCTACTGGGCATACTTAAAAGAGTAGGGTGAGCGCATTTCCGTGTACTTGAAAACACTGTCTTTACGTGTGCTAGAGTGGGCGTAAAACGCGATATGATGCATTTCAAAGAAGGTTTCATATTACGTTGAATACATAGGAGCACACAGATTTGCTCAGCCGGCACGCAAGTTGAAGGAGGCGCGACGTTGTAATTTTTTTTTTTCATTCGTGAATGAAAAAATTGCGGAGGCATGCAACGGTGTCAGTTACTCTGCATGAGAGGCCCACAACCATAGTTTATGACAAGCTACGAGCAATTTTTTTATCTTCTGTCTTGGGTGCGAGTCTTTATTTATAGCTTTACATCTAAGAGAAGAAGCTGTGTCCGAGAATGGGAACTGCTTAGATGAGTCGTAGAGTTTCTTTTTTTCGACACACGGGATTTCATCGAGTCACTCGAGCCATGTTCTGACCATTCGGCGCCCTGTGTTTCTTGTTCGGGCTTCTAGAGTATACGCTCTATTCAGTCCCATTTAGTCTTCATGCGTATGCCTCCCTGTTTTGGCTCTGCTTTACTCAGGGAAACAGCAAGTTCGAATTATTTCGCCCCTACCGAAAATGCACGACTGCTGCGGCCGGTAGTCGAACCCGCGACCTCGTGCTCGGCAGCATTACCTCACAGACACTGAGCATCCGCGGCGAGTTCACAAACGCGCACACTATCGCGCGATTTCGACGTCGTGAGAAATCCAGCTCCCGTCGTTTGTGTGACAGATGAGGAAAACGTCGACTATGCAGAGTCTCTCTCTCTCTCTTTCTCCTTTTTTTTTTTCGTAATGCAAGTGTATAGCTTCCTTAGTACGATTAGAGCGTCGAAAATCGCCCCGTGTTACACCTTGCTGCTGCAAGGGTATATGCACTTGCATAAATAACTTTGTGAAAAACCTGTTACCGACGGTCACATTTGAATCGCTGTGAGCCGACTTCCTCTTTCCCGCGTGCTTCTGTTATGCGCATCATGTTAACTGCATGCTTGCATGTGCTGAACCAGCTGTCGAGCCAGGAGCTGAGCCTATCCATTGTTTATTCAGTTCCAGAATGCCCATGTGAATATATATTTTCTTTTCTTTTTAAATAAATCATTCAGTCTAACTTTTTTAGAGATTTGGCGTTGCACGGCCGCATCTATGGAGTTGCCCACATTCCTTGCCGTGGCATTTTTATTTTGCTCATTTCGGCCGTTTGTCTCGCTCGCGCGCTGCACGCCGCCGGACGAAGGCGTACGTGGCGTGGTCAGAAACGGGGTTCGTCTTCTTAGCTTACCGATAGCATAGAACGCTTTCTGCACGAAGTTAAAATCTCGGGTATAATAACCTCGACGCAGCTGCCGAGGCTACGCGCTTCTCATTGTGTGCCGCGCGGTGATAGGAGAAGGTGTTGCGGACAAGCCATTATACCGGCGAGTAGCATATCACGTTCACTCGGTCGCTTTCCACAGTGTGGATGATGCCGAACGGGGCGCGTCGCACCACTATCGTTCGTGTTCTATGAGCTTTTTTTTGTGTCTTCGCAGCTGTGTTTCGCGATTTGCATGACGCGCGCTCAGCGCCCGGGCTGTTTTCTTCACGCCGATGAAACTGCAGCCCGCGCGTTTCCGAGAAAGAGCGGGCTGCTCGGCTCGCGTGTTTTTAGGGCTTCCGCGTGCGTTACGCGCCGCTCTTGTGTGCGTGTGTGCGCAGGCCCTCCTGAAACGGAAGGGGGGCAGCTGTCGGCGCCGCGGTGAAAATTGGGCTTCGCCGGAAACGCTCTTTCGGAGCGCGAGGCGGCCTTCGGTTTTGCGCTGAGAGCGTGGCGGCCTTCTCTTGTGTCGCCGGAGCGCAAACGGCCCTCCGTAGCTTGCGTAAACGTCGTCGAACTGGAAGCGCCGAAGTCGGTCGTTGTCTTTTGCTGCGCTCAACTCGATTGCCGCAGTTAATTAATTGTGCAGTCCGGCAGATTGATTACAGCCGAGGGCGCCGATGACCGACCACATTGCGTGTGCGAGACTGAGGTACAGGTACAGGCCACACTATAGTCGCAACGTAACTGTCCACACGCGCCGACGTCGGATCGCACGGTCACGTCGGAACGCCTGCTTAGCGATTCCCTGCGCGCTATTATAGTTATCTCTAATTCTGAATTTATTCACACTATATATATATATATATATATATATATATATATATATATATATATATATATATATATATATATATATATATATATATATATTGCTAACTGCTTCGCTTAATTAATCAGAAGCGGTCAACTGAGCGGTCGCATTCAGTTTAACTCCGGCTTAACAGCAACTACTCGACCTTGTCAATGACTTCTCTGTCTGCTTCTCTACCGACTCTAAAGTACGGCGCACCTCCGTTACGAAGCATCGCATTCCTACGGGCGAGTCAGCACGCCTCGTTCGTCAACATCCGTATCGCGTTTCGCCTACGGCAAGGGAGGTAATAAAGCGCCATGTTCAAGACATGATCAATGATGAGGTGATTCAGCCGTTCATAAGTCCATGGGCGTCCCCGTCGTGTTAGTTGAAAAGAAGGACAAAACACTACGCTTCTGCGTAGACAATCGACGGCTTATCCGTGTCACCAAACGCGACGTTTATCTCCTGCCACGGATCGATGACGCTCTGGACCGTCTACGCCACGCCCAATTTTTCACCTCTTTGGATCTTAAATCAGGGTACTGGCATATCGAAGTAGATGAGCGCGTCCGTTAAAAAAGAATAAGAAAAAGAAACAGCATCTGTGACGCCTGATGTATTATATGAATTTAAAGTCCTCCCATTCGGCCTGTGTTCCGCACCTGCCACATTTGAGCAAATGATAGACACTGTTGTCTCTGGACTGAAATGGCAGACGTGCTTTGTCTACTTAGACAACGGTATGGTGTTTTCGAGAATGTTTGATGAACGTCTAGAACGCCTCAAGCACGTACTCATCGCAATCAGCAAAGCAAATCTGACCATCACCCCTGGGAAATGCCGGTTTGGCTTTCAAGAGCTCAAGTTTCTCGGGCACGTAGTCGGCCCCCGCTGCGTTCGGCCAGACTCCGAGAAGCTAGCTGCCGTCGCAGAGTTCCCGCGTCCAACTGATAAGAAGCCAGTTCAGTGCTTCTTAGGTCTCTGCGCTTACTACCGTCGTTTTGTCGAAAGATTTTCAACGATCGTCGAGCCAGTAACGAGATTAACGCGCCTGGATATACCCTTCAAATGGACGGACAGCAACACGCAGCGTTTGCAGATTTGCGGAAGCAATTGCAAACAGCCCACGCGTACTCGCGCATTTGGACGACAAGGCTGACACAAATCCAAGCAGACGCCAGCAACGTGGGGCTCGGTGCCACACTCGTCCAGTGGCAAGATGGCGCCGAACGAGTAGTGGCCTACTCGAGCCGCAGTCTGACAAAGGCAGAGTTCAACTATTCCACGACTGAAAAGCAGTGTCTCGTTGTTGTTTGGGCCATCGGCAAGTCCCGACCCTACCTGTATGGCCTCCCCACCACTCACTGTGCTGACTTGTGAGTCTTAGGGACCCTTCAGGCCGTCTCGCTCGTTGGAGCCTCCGCCTTCAGGAGTACGACGTCACAGTGGTTTATCGATCCGGACAGAAGCACCTCGAGGCCGTCTGCCTCTCACGTGCGCCTATACCCTTGAAGGCAAGTGACTTAGAGCAAGACTTCCCGTTTCTGGGTGCAGTAGACACTGTCGGGATGGCTGACCTCCAATGTGCAGGCAGTACATTGCTTCCCCTCGTCCTATACCTCCAGGGAGCCGACGTTGTTGTCCCACGACTGATGTCACGAGGACTGACTTCTTACTGCCTCAGCAACAACGTTTTCTACAAAAAGAACTTCGAAAACAGCCAAGAAACGTTCCTTCTCGTCGTCCTAGTTTCACTGCGCGAAGAAGTGTTGCACGCGTGTCATGATGGCCCGTGTTCCGGACCCTTAGACTTCGCCAGGACGTTAGCGCGCATGCGCCAGAAGTATTGCTGGTCACAGCTGTTGTCGTCCGTTCAGCGCTACGTGAGAAGCTGCCGGGATTGTCAGCGGCGCAAGGTTCCACCTTTGAAAACTGCTGGTCTTCTGCAGCCCCTGGACACTCCTCCACTACCGTTTCAACAGGTTGGAATGGATCTTCTTGGTCCATTCCCTACGTCGTCCGCAGGCAACAGATGGATAGTCGTCGCAACATACCACCTAACGCGGTACGCAGAAACAAAAGCTGTACCCCGCGGAACTTCCACAAAAGTCGCCATGTTCTTTGTCCATGATATCATATTACGTCACGGGGCCCCTTCCATCATAATAACCGATTGAGGGACTGTATTTACTGCTGACTTAATACAGGAGATCATCGCACTGACCCACACCAATCGTCGGAAAACTACGGCCTATCACTCGCAAACTAACGCACTTACGGAGCTCCTCAACAGGACTATCGCCGATATGATCTTGATGTATGTTGACGTAGAGCACAAATTATGGGACCAAATTCTACCATACGTGACATTCGCATACAACACGGATGTTCAGGAAACCATCCGATTCACTTCATTTGAACTGGTTCATGGGCGCTGCGTAACACCTTTAGATGCCATGCTCCCGGTAGACAACGAAACAAAAAGCAACAATGCTCACTGCATCGTCCAGGAGGACGAAGAAGCTCGACAGCTTGCTCGCAACGGCATCCGCCTCGAGCAGAATACTGACGCCAGCCATTACAACAGTGGCCGGAGGACCACCTAGTACGAACCCGGCGACTACGTTTGAGTGTGGACACCAATCCGTCATCAGGGGCCGTCAGAAAAATTACTGCGTGGATGCTTTGGCCCGTACAAGATCGTCAGGCGACCCAGCGACGTGAACTACGAGGTCGTCCCTCAGAGTACTACTATGAGCTCGAGCCGATGACGGCCGCAAGCCGATATTGTCCACTTAGTACGGATCAAACCGTACTACGCCCGCGAATAAGTGTCCCTCTGATAAACTTTCTCCCGCACCTTCTGTCCCACTTTACTCCCTCCGATCAGCGACCGGCACGGTCGCTTTTCACGTGGGGAATAATGACGCGAAATAAGCTGCCCACTGCAGGCACCGATCGCCAGAGAGAAGACGATGAAGGGCGCAGTTGTGCGCCGGAATTTTTTGGCTGTCGCCGGGATTTTTGGGTGTCATTAAAGAAGGCTGTTCTGTTTCGACGAGCCCGTCTTAGTTATCTTCGTGACAATATATAATCTTGATTTACCAGAATTAATGTAAACGAAACGTTTCTTCATTTGCTGCACGAAAACTATAACTAATTGAGGCTGCATGCTACGGGCAAGGCATTTACTTTTGCTATATTGGCCACGCATACAGTCCATGCTTGCATGCGACACACAGGTTGTAGGCGGTCCCCTTCCCCACGGTACCGCACCGTTGGCTCGTAAACATGTTTTGTCGTTGTTTTGACGTTATTATCTTCGTAGCCATTTGAAGCCAAGTTTACATTTGTTGAACACACTCATTGCTGAGCGCGCGGAGAGCGTCTTAAGTAACGCTTGATTTTATGCAATCACCGCCTGCTCTCCTAAACTCTTAAGTTAAATTCACGAAACTTGGCACTTGTACAGTCGAGTGAAAAAGTTTAAGGACGAGAGGTGCCCCTAAAAAAAATTTTGTTTTTCTTCGCAGCCTTGGCATAAAAGCTGAAACGAAGTGGTACTGCCTACGTGTGTCTGTTTGACCAGCGTCATGCATTAAATTTCACGTTGCACGGCTGTGCTAGGAGAAACTTTTTTTTTTTTTCTGATACCGTGGTCTCTGGACATTTACGCTCAACTGTACATTTTGTCAAAAAGGGGTGGTCGAAGAGGGGTGAGAACGAATACCATACATGCATAATATATTTGCGTAGACAAACTACTGTTTTTTTATGTTTTGTTTTTACAAAGCGCAGTAAACAATTGCCGATCGCGCAACTTGCCGTGATTCATCGCCGTTTGGCATTTCGAGGTCGAGTACACGGCTTTGTTTCACGGATGGCTTGTGTTAAATGATGACGTCACACAGACGTGGCCTTCTCACTCGCGTGCGGCGCTCACACGGGATCGTTTGCTGCTATAGGCTCGGCAGTCTTCTTTGCGAGTGTAAAGAGGCAGCAGCTGTGTGTGTCATGTCGTTTCTTTCGAATCTGTCAACGTTGCCGCCTTCCCGACAGTTCGTTCGAGGTGCGACGTCGCTCGTCGCACGTGTTAGAACCGCGAGTTGGCTGCAGAAGAGAGCGGTCAGGGCGAGATGGTGAGGGGGATGAGTGTGCGTTGTTCCGGCGTTTGGAAAGAAACCGGTTGTTCCGCTGCGGAAGATCGGTACTTCGTCTGTGTGTTCACAAGGCGTGAACCGCTGCACGAACAGTCCTGAGCACAGCGACACGCTGTAAATGGGAATCGGCTGTGCAGGAAGTAAGAAGCACGACGAAAGAGAGAGAGAGACCGAACCTGCGACCTGTTGTGGAGAAGCCGCCGGCCATCCTTTCCGCCTCCCCGTCTCTTCTCGACCGACAAAAAAGCCGTTGTGGCGCAGGAAACGACTCGAAAAAAAAAAAAAGAATGTATGTGTATATACGTGCGGCGTATAGAAAGGTAAAGCGTGTTTGAAGTTAGCGCAGCCGCTGTCAACCATTCACGCTAGGGCGTCGATGTGACCTTTATTCGTGCCCCCCCAGAAGAGTGATCAAAATAACAATCATGAAAGAGCGTTCGCCTGCAAAAGTGTCCGTTTCATTCGGAGGAAGGGTTGGTCTGAGTGGCCGCTCTTGCGGCGGCCACCAGTGCTGAGCGGCTAAGGTCTGTCGGGACGGGTCGACGAGCTCCCGACGAATCGGAGGGAAATGGCGTCGGGAAGGGTAGGGTCACAGCCAAGGCGCCGACCCCGGGCAGAGCATCAGTTCGAAGGGCGGTGGCCTGACTTGCCCGCCCCCTGTTCCTCTTCGCGCGGAGGCGTTTGCGCGGTACTTCCTCTTGTTCGCTCGCACTTTGCCCCATTCATTCGCCATCTCCGAAAGGCCCGTTTCACCCGCTCGGTAAACACCGCCGTTGCTTTTGCGCCGAACGAGCGATATTTTGACGTCCCTCTTTTTTAGAGTTCGCGAAGAAAGGAAATGAGCGTGCGAATTGCGCTGCTTCGTTTCGTTCTCCGCTCGCATGTGTGGTCTTGTTTGTAAAAGCATGAAGTGAAGAAAAGGGTGCGGGGGGGTGGAGGCAGATAAGAAAACGTATATCGCTCTTCGAAGTACCGTTTTCTTGAGAGACCGGCACATATGATGGGGGCGAAATGCGAAAACACCCGTGTACGTAGATTTAGGTGCGCGTTAAAAAACCCCAAGTGGTCGAAATTTCCGGAG
Source organism: Dermacentor albipictus (assembly GCF_038994185.2). Lineage (NCBI taxonomy): Eukaryota > Metazoa > Arthropoda > Arachnida > Ixodida > Ixodidae > Dermacentor > Dermacentor albipictus. The sequence goes on from NC_091823.1 coordinate 23,020,833, forward strand.
CCCCCCTCCCACTACGGCATGTCTCATAATCAGAAAGTGGTTTTGGCACGTAAAACCCCATAATATAATTTTAATTAACTGCTACAGATGAGACTTTCCGCGCCTACGCTAAGCAATCCTGGCTACTCCCTATGTCCATCCACTCGTATTAAATACTCGCGTATTTATTACGAATACGACGTGTGTAGGAGCATACGTTTCTGCTCACCCTTTGTTTTTCCTTTATTATTATACTGTTTTTATAATGATTCTGTTGGCAAGCTGGTGGTTTATTAAAAAAAAAAATAGCCCCGCTATATTTCTTCCCTTGACCCTCCCTGTCTCTTATGCTGAAGTCTTATCTCTATTCCTCCTCGGCGCTGTTATCGCTGTGGCAGGCATGCTCGCCCCGTTGCCTCGCCTGTCTTTGACGGCCGCCAGTGCGTTCATCTGTCGTTGCTTAGCAACGCATCACTTCTTTCTTGTGTTCACTCCGAGGCTGCGGTTCGGTCCGCACGGTGCAGGAGGACGTGCTTCTGTCCTCTCTCGATATCGGCGGCATTATTGTCGCTGATCTTTTCGTTTGCTCCCTGTTGCTTTCTCCTTCCAATGCACTTCTGCTTCGTTGTCGGAGTCTCCCGTCTCTCATTGGTCTCCGCCGAGCGAATCCATTTTTCATCATTTCTCATTTTCTCCTCGGGCTGCTATGAGAAACTCGGAAGGAGAGAAGAATCTCCGCGAGGGCCTCACCGACCGCCTCTTCGTCTTTACTGTTTATCCCTGGATTTTCCTCTATCGCCCTCCCCTCAGTGCCTCTTTGTTGCAGCCTCCTCTCGTCGCCTTCTCTCCTTCGTCAGCGCTCTTCAGGGCCGCGCTGCTCCTCTGCCAAGTCGTGTTGTTTCTTTGCGGGAGCCCCTGCGAGGCGTGGTTTCTCCTGGTGTTCACTACTCTCTCTCTCTCTCTCCAGCGGGCCGCTTATGTTCTCTCGCTGTGTAGTCTCGGCCGCGGTCACCGGTATGGCTGTCGGTGGTCTGGTGGTTGTATCCGGGCCCCTGGAAATCGTCTCTTCTTTCCCTTTTCCGTCGTACTGTTTGAATTGAACGCGGCTCGCCGCCAGCCACCCACTGCGCCGTCGCCTTTAGATATTGTTTTCCGTAATATTTGTTCTTTCCCCTCCGCATTTCCCCCGGGCGTTGGAAGAAGCGGCGCGTTTCTCGCGTTGTGCGGCGAGAACGCGCGGTGTTGTGTGCGATGCGAAGCAAGCAACCGTTGCTGTCATTAATAACCGGCTGTGTTTTGCAGTGCCTGGCCGGATCGCTTTCGCGTTCTTTGTAGCAGCTCGAGAAATATTCACATTTGCGGCTTAACGAAAAGACCACCCGTTCGTTAGTGCGCCCTCTTTTCTTCAATGAATGACCACAACGAAGGGCAGCAGCTTAGCCTGTGGCAGCGGGCCTTCCTTCCCTCCTTCGTGAGCCGCCTTTGCGCGCGCTCCGTGGAGCGGTGCTACGGTGGTTCCTCTTCAAGGGCGCACTTTCACTGCTGTCGGTGCCAAGTTATTTTTAGGCGCTTGGCGCTGCGCTTTTTCACTTGCCAACTGACCACTGGCTTCGCGGTCGCGGCGCACAAATGAGCGGAAGCTGTTCGACATGGTCTCGCCGTGTCTGCACGGTGTGCGTCTGGAAGGTGCGAGTAATGTACCGAAAGCAAGTAATCTGGGAAGGCAATTTAAGCATGCGCAAATAATTAATTGTTTTGTGTTCGTTGTTTACACAGTACATGAGTAGCCCTTGCGTTGTAATTCCTATTTACTCGATTTTGGTGTAGGGTCCCTTCATAGACATTGCACCGCCGATACTTCCTTCGAAAGTGGCTGGTGGTGTTGCGAGGTTCTGCTTGTTTTTCCTTATAGCAGCCACGGACGAGCCCATGCGAAACTATGTGGATTATTAATACTTGCGTAATTTGATCGCAATGCGTCAACGTGTTTGTAGCACCTTTTCTCTGGGTCACTTTTCTGAATGAATAGCGGGAGATGGATGGCGATGATAAAGGAGGAGATATGCCTCTCTGGCCCGTTGACCACCCGTGGCTGGTTGGTGGCGGGGGAAGGGGGTGGAATTTCCTTCCGCCTGTCCCGACGGCCGCGGTTCTCTTTTTTTTTGGGGGGGGGGGGGCGTTTCGATTCGGCTGTCGCGACGGCCAGGGAGGGGAGGGCGCGCGGCCGTTGTGGAATGCGCCGGAAGCGGAGAGATGGCGCCGTGGGCGGCGGCGGCGAGCCCAGGCGCGCAACGTCACATCCGGGCGTGTCGCACGCGCGCGAGCGCGCTCCGTCGGCGATCACGGAACTCGGGGCCGCAGGCGTTGTTACGGGCGCGCGCGCTTTTTTGCCCCCCACACGGCGCGCGTCCCGCAGCCCCCTTGCGTCGCCGCTGCTCCGGAGAGAGCCCGTCGCCGAAGCAGCTGTTCCCTCCGCGGTGGTGGCGCGAAAAAAATAAATCGGCCGCTGCGCGCTCGAGGAGGAGGAATACGTCGTCGTCAGCGTGGCGGCGCATCGCGGCGGCGAAGAACGGGCAGCGCTCTTCGCTTCGGTGCGGTCGCTCCGATGACGTCCGCGCTGCTCTGGCGTCGATCAGTGTTTGCCCATCGTCGTCGGCACTTGCACGCCTCTTTGGATTACGCCGCGGTGTCGCCTTCGTGACCCGGAGAGCTTGTGGTTGTGCTAGTGGTGGTGCGGCGCGTGAGCCCGTGTTTCTGTGCGCCCGGTGCGTCGGCTGCGCTGGCGAAGGGTGGAGCTTTGTCGTGCGCTGCGCCGACCGCGCGGCTCGACCGAAGCGGCGGCGACAAGCGCACGACCGGCCAGCAGTTCCTGCCTGTGTTCGGCTCCCACGATGCTCAGCGCCGTGGCATGTGAGTACCGCGGACACTGTTGCCAGCGTAGATGACATCCTTTCAGCCGAGGAGAGGGGTTGGCAAAGGGGAGCGAGGGGAACAGATGCCAGCGCCGTGACGTCACGACACGGATGGTGGCGCGGTCACCATGCCCTGCACATCCAACTTCAACTCTCCGACTCAGACGTTCATTTTCTCATTCAGCAGATTGAGAATTTATTGCCATGCTCATTATGAATCAGTTTGACGGGCACATTGTCTTTGTGCGTTATACTGAGGATTCTATAAACATGACGCGCCGCGCTAGTTTTGCGAGTTTGCATGGATTCTGAGCAAGTAAACTTCTTTCCTCAAACGGTGTTGGGTAGGAAGTAATGACGTATAATCCTTGTTTAATTTTATCATTTTCGTTTCATAATGGTTGGATAATGTGATTGCTCTCGTTGATTTGATATTGCGTCACGAAGTTAGCTGGCAGTTTTGTCGACACAAGTGAAACAGCAGCAGGTGGGTATTCAGACGAAGCCGAAGTAAGAAGAACATGAAAAACATAGTCTAAGAAATACAATGACATAGGGCGTAGCCCAACTGCTTTATTGTATAAGTACTGATCTCGTAATGACTGATTGAAAGCGTTTCTGTCGTGCACTTTCGTTATGTATATATATGCATTGCCCCTTCCCCCTATCCCTCTCTCCTCCTTTTTCTTTCGCGATAAAGAGCACCTTGCGCGTGAGCACGAGCAGGTGGCATACAGCGCTATTTGTATGCACAGCATCCATGCGCGAGTAGCCAGCTGCGGAACTTGGTCACAAGAGCCCCGGGAAGGTTTTCCCATCGGCACGTTAAACGGCGGTGTTTTCCGTCGTGACGTCACAGCGGGCCTCCTCTTGTTCGGCACCGACTTTCCCGGGCCGCGAACGCGTTCTTCGTGCTTGTTTATTCTTACTCTGTCCCAGTAAATATATGTGAAAGCACCGCGAAAGCAGGGCCACCTCGACCGCACTTTGGCTCGTGCGCGCGTTTGTGGTCGCGCGATCACGCAGAACGTGCAAGAAAGCCTCGGTCAGGCGCGGGAGGCACGTGCTGCCTGCCTCTGGCACGCATCGTCGATGCGGAGATAGACTCGACTGGTCGTTCGCCGCCCTTGGAGGGAGGCCAGCTGCTGTTCTCGCGACGGGTCCACACGCGCGCGCCTGGTGCGAGGCGTTATTTACATGTTATCAACATATTTCGCCGACGACGCTTGCTGCGCGCCCCTCCTTTAAAGCCTCCTCGCGCCCTGCGTTGCTTTTGTGCGGACGCGCTCGGTCGACCGCGGTTTATTTCCAGGCTTTCCCATCCCTTCCTCCTTCGTCTCCCTCTCTCTCTGTACCGAGTGGTGCCCCCTCGAGAGATCCGATCCCCTGCACTGCCGCTTCACCGAAGCGGCTGGCGGAAGAAGAGCGAAAACCTGGCCTTTGCCAAGGAGCGGGGGCTCCTGTGCGCCCTTGGGTGTTCGGAAGCGCGTGTTTGCCTTTGTGTTGTTGGCCGACTGGCGCTCATTGTGGCGTGGAAATCCGAAGCGGTGGACTCCGAGGGACCGAGTTCGGGTCCGTCCGTGCATTCTAAACCATCGTGGGCTGTGAAAGAGAAAGTGGCCACAGTTTCCGACTGTATTCTATCCTTTTATTTGCGAAGCATTCTTTGCAAAATTTTCTCTCTCTCAGTGTATAAGTATGCTCCTATGGAAGGTTGCCTGCGAAGGCCTTTTTTCTTTTTTCTTTCTTTGATCATGGAGGCCAGGCGGCGCTGCACAGTTTTAAGAAGACAAGCACCTAGTAAAGGTGATCACCCTCACACACAGAATGATGCGCAAGTGGTTTTGCTAGCATGTAGTTTTCTGTTGTCGAGATTTAGTTTCTCATCTCTTGTTTTTTTTTTAACCTCGTTGGTGTTTATATCTAGCTGTGTCAATAAAGTTAGTGTCAGAAAATGAGACGGAACCGAGAGCATTGCGCAAAGGCAACTACGTAATATACCGGTCGAGTGTAATTGAACGCATAACAGATATATGTTGTGTGCGACGTAAGCAGTTGCTATCGGTCTGATTGAGTCCCGACCAAAGCGCCCTTAGCCGCACGGCGTGCTTAAACCAAGCATGTTTAACGGGCTCGGCTCTGACTCCACCTGGCAGCCAGGTGGGAGATCTTGGGCTGCTGGAAGTTGCGGTGAAAGGAACATTGGGGGAGCGCGCGCAGATGCGACACATTTCCTCGGCACCACATGAAGTGATCGACTTGGACGCGCGATGTCTCGGACGGGAAATAATTGAGGCGATCGTCGGCAGTTCGTTTAGTGGCCTCTTATATAAAACGAACGCTGCAGGTCCGTGAATGTAATAATGGGACTATGTGATTTATCCTTTGACGGGTCGTTATTATGCTCATTTTCAGTTTACTACTACTACTACTACTGCTAAACTGCTGCTGCTTTCAGCAGCATATCAAAGGGTTCGTGGTGCGCGCGCTTGGAGCGCTTGCGTGAGAGCACGCCGCTCGGCTCCGTTCGACGCACTGCGCGATGACGTGCCCCGGGACACGTCACGCTCGCCCCCGAGGAACAACTCGCACGCGCGTCCACCGTGCCGAGCACGCGAGCATCGGGCGGCACGCACAGCTGCTGTGCCGTTGAGCGTGACGGCTAGCGGGTCTCTCCAGGTCACAGGCACTTCTCTGCGCCGCCAGTCATTGTCGCCGTCCATTCTGAGCGTTCTGTTATCGGCCCGAACGATGACCGTACACACCTGCGGCCTCGCTGAACTTTTCGGTGCGAGGAACTGATGTCGAAAGCCTGGTCCCGTCGGGTCATGTTGCTCTCTTGTGTTGCATCTCTCTCTCTCTCCCCTGCTTCTTCTTTCCTTTTTTAACGCCGACCGCTTTCGCCTAGCTGCAAGCGCTCGTTTTGTGATAGGCAGGAATCATTGTACGTGCACTGTGCGCTTATTGAGATCGAGGGGCTTGTTTATGAAATCGAAAGAAATGGGCAGCGCATTGATTGAGTGTGAGGTTTAAAGTGCCAGAGTAACGCTGGAGCCAAGAGAGGCCCTAATTGCACGTACTGAGTAGCGGGAGAAAGGCCTGCGCTTATCTCGCAGCCAGAGAAAAATCTGATGCAAGTACGCGACGCTTGCGTTGTAAATGTAACGCCTGGGACGTTGGCAGTAAAGATATTACTTTTGGTAATAGCACCTCGTTTCAAAGGCGTCCATGCAGCGCGCGAATCACTTGCGGTATGGTCACATTAATGAACTCGTAAAAGAGGAAAAGAAATGGAAAGTGCGACGCCAGCTGTGTCCGTGTGATGTCGTCTCTGGAGAGCGGAGGAGTTCCGAGAAACGGCGCCGCGCGCTTTGAACAGCCGTCCTTGCTTGGGCGATAACGCAGCGAGCCGAATTATTAGACGTCCTCGTCGACGTTGCATGCACTCGCCGGTGTCGGGCATTGTTTCGGCAGGCACCCGTCAGCGCAGGAATGCGCGCCGCCGCTGACCGTGCAATTTATCGTTGGGACATTCGACACCTCGACCGTCGTCGCCCGGAGACGACGTCCCTTTGAAACCGAAAATGGAGGCCGACCGGGGGCCTCTCGGATCTTGTCGCCGGGGGGGCTCGGCGCCGTCCTTGCGTCGCGATGCGCCGGTGTCAGCTTTCCCCTCCGCGCGCGTTGCTCTTTCGTCGTCGGGACTGACCCGCGTCGCCTTCGAGATGCCAACGAGAGTCGGGCCTCGCCCCGTGGAATGCGGCATATGCGAGCCCCGTCTTGCGGTTGCGTTGTGTGCGCCGCGATAACAGGTGAGAGGCGCCCGCAGTCTCGGGATGTGGAGGAGGATGCGCGGCTCTGTCCGCGATTGCGGCGGATCGGAACCATCGCCGCGTTCTTCCCCGTTTCCTCGCGGCGATATCACTGAGCTCGCAGGAAGAGAAACTGAAAGCGAGAAAACCCATTGCGTGGAGGGTCCACCCAGAAAATCAACGCTTGCTTGGCTTCTTCATGCTGCTGGCTCGAGTGCGCTTTCGTACCGAAGCTGCGGGCTGCTTGGATGTCCTCTGAGGGTTGTATTTAGTAATCGGCTCGACGGCCAATCCAGCGCAAGCGTGGCTTCAAAGGCTGCCCATATGGTCTGTCCAAGATGTCGAAAGCTGACTCCTGTGTGGTAATCGCTTTCGTAGCCTTTCATCAGTTTGCTAATTGGCAGCGTTCGCGGTAAATCGGAAATTTCCTCTACTGCTTCACGCTTGCAGGTTTATAGGTTTCGGCGTAAGATAGATAACTGGTTGTGTACCTCGTCGCAAAAGTAATCACACGAGGACGTGTACAGTGCGACTTCAGTTTTTCGATGGCAAAGAGGAACGTCTTCGTTTCTGCGCTTTCCAGGAGTTTTCGTCGTCAATTCCTATCGGCTTTTTACGCAACGGGGCCTGTGTTGTCGCTGTCATCACAGTCTTCAGGTGTCGTTTACCAGTCTCTGCCTTCCCTGTTTTCTTCGGCTGCAAGCGGGTGCTCTCTCTCTCTCTCTCTCTCTCTCTCTACATATAGTGTGTTTTTGTTCCTTATCCTCGGTATAGATACACATATCAACCTCTTCACGGCAAATATGTTGCGGTGAGGCGAGACCTTGTTTCTCAGCCTCACCCGTGCTTGGCAGCGATTTGAGCTGATCGTTATTTACGAGTCCTTTGTAGGGAACCACGGCCTTGCGCTCTCGTTCTCATCAATGGGCCGTGGGCCGAGTGAACAGGGGCCGCAACCTCGGCGGCGCGCCTGTGTGGGCGGATTGATGATGCGTTCGCTGCAAATTCCTTTTTTTTCTCTTCCTGACTGTTCGTATTCATCATCACGGTGCGCACAGCGCCGCTGAAAAGCTCTTTGACCAACGCAGCGAAATCATTAGCCAAGCCTGAACACTCGGACAATATATAAAAGAGCGAATAGAGATGCCTCTCTGAATCGTCTAGCGTCGTCACGGTACTTTTCTTTCGGCCTACGTTCAAGTTGTGTGCCTTCTAGCTCGTCTCTCTCTCTCTCTCTCTCTCTCTCTCTCTTTTATTTTATTTTAAGGAGTGGAAAAATTGTCAAGCGGCGTGTTACTTTTTCCCCCACTCCCTCGATTATCCTTTACTGACGGGAACCAAACGAACGACCTATTATTATTATTATTATTATTATTATTATTATTATTATTATTATTATTATTATTATTATTTCTAGCAAGCGGGGTTCGTTCTACGCGTTCTTTTTTATTTTTTATCCTTCCTATAAGAACATTTAGATTCCGCTAGTCGGTGTCTACCACACCAGCTGCTGGTGCAGGTGGTCGTCAGTTAGCACAGTCCGTCTTGGAATGGATTGGATCGCAAATTCAAAGGCGCGTCGCGTCACTTCTGTCTGCTGAGAATACGAGTCAATGCGGTGTTAGTGCTATTTCCTTATTTTTCCCGTCTTGCTGCGTAATTTGCTGATGTGGGTCCCACTCAGGGAAGGAAGAACGGCGGATGACAGAAGCAGCGGCGATTTGAATTGCACTAACGGAATTGCACTAACATGGTATGCGCGCCCTTCGGACGAAATTTTCTCGTAAACTCTTTGCACGAAACAACCCCTGCGAGGTTTCTAGAATGACATTTTAACGGTCCGTGTCGACTTAGTGTTTGCCCTTAGTGTTCGTTTAATAACCTCGAAAGCATATACTCCGGCGACGATCCTGCGCGTAGCAGTACGTTTTCCACTGTCAGGTTTGGACTTGAAAAGTCGGGGTTGTCTCTTGGTAACTCGGCTTAGTACATCGACCAGCGAAAATAACCATTAGTCCCGTCTAGAAAGGGAGAGAGAGATTAAGAAAAAAACAATGGCTGTGGCTTAGCTAAGGTTAAGCCCAGGATGCGAAGCATACTAGCCTTTATTTTAACGCGACAGCGTTAAGGAGCTCGTGTCGCAGAAAAGCCGGTGTCGTCGGCGTCGGCTCAGGCGTGCGGCGCTTGCTCAGGCGCACATTGTTACGAACTTCCAACCGGTGCCACCAGTGTTACGAACTTCCAACCGGTGCCACCAGTGTTACGACATCCAACCGGTGCCGCCAGTGTTACGAACTTGTACCGCTGCACCACGATTACGGCTTTGTGGTCCCGTAGCGCTCGTCACCCGTTTCGTGACAGAGCGTTGGTAGCGAAGACTCCGAGCCTGGCGTCGATGAGAATAACAAAAGGGACTTTATACATTATATACAGGTTATCATACAGGACATGAACGGGTCGGCACTGGGGCCGAGTGCTCACAACAAACGCGACTGTTCTCGCACGACGACGTCCGGCGAAAACGCGTTACACATCTCACCCCAGTCGGGAGCGACACTCTCTCCCGGTGGGGTCGGCAGATCCTGTTTTCGAGCGGCGTGTCACTGCTTTTATAATCCCCGAGGCCCATTGTCACTCAAACGGCCCAATACAAAGTCAGCACACGACGGTCGTCCGAGGGGTCCAACCAGCGACCGCGCTGGCCACCCGGTTCAAAGTTCGCGCGCGCGGTGACCTCCAGGCAAGGGAGGTGCGGCGCCGGGCTGTCGGGCACACGCGGACACGTTTAAACACGCTGCTTCGCCGAGGCTTCTCCCGCACGAAGGCGCAGCATCTTGTCTTGTGAAGGGAGAATTGTGGCGCTCGCAGGATAGATTCTGCATCTTGCAGATTCGGAATCCGGGCTTGTGGTAATGGCACAACAGCATCCCCGCCCTCAGATAAGGCGCCGGGAAGACGAGCTGCCTCCACGTGGCTCGGATGCCAGGCGCGCACGTTCGTCAGGCTCGTCCAAGTTCACGTCCAGTGTCGGGACGCCAGGTAACATCACGTGCCCAGGTCCGACTCGCCAGGACAGGAGCTCTGCTCACCACGTCGTCGCCAAGGCACCTTGACCAGCTCCGCTCGGGTCGTTCCTAAGACCTTGCTTCTCGCCACTGGTCCCGCTTGGTCGTTCTGCAGCTTGCAAAACCGACCGGCAAAAGGCAACACCTAACACGAACAAGTGCCCTCTGTCTCCCGTCAAACACCAGACAAGGCCATAATTCAAATCAACCTAACTAAATTGCTATCCCTCTTTTTGCTCCCGCTGCAACAAGAGGCAGGTGTACGATCTAGCACACAAGGCTCAAACAATCAGTTTTCAAATCAACAACTCAACAAAATAGAAACAATTATTAATCAGCAATAATAATTACAAATAGAATGGTCCCCTTGAAATCACTTGGACCGACAACATACTTCTGAGGAAGCAAATGAGGTCATTCATTTTTCCCGGCGATATTTTCGCGGAATCTGAAGCTGCTTATATTTGCGACCCTGCTTATCCGTGTAGCGGCGGTACAATAAGCCAGGTTCCTTGCCAAATGAAACCCCCTTTTTTTCCACTCCCCGTTTGACGCTCTTCCTCAGATCGGCTAATGAACAATCTTCCTGTTGCTCGCGAATCAGACTTTTTCTTTCAACTGCAGCCTGCTCCTGCCGGCTGGCGGAAACCGGAGCGAGTGCGGAGCCCGCGTCGCCTAATTGCGGCGTCGAGTCTATATCGCGGCTAGCACTGCACGCGTCACTCCCACTCACTTCCAGGACCCGCTCGTCTAGGCCAGCCTCCGAGCTCTGCCTCTCCCGTGACTGCTCGCCACTCAAGTTACCGTGATCGGTCCGTGTGCCGCACCGCTGTTCGCTCACCGACGCTAAGTCAAGTTCCCTCGACAGCGGGCGCGCTTTGGATCGCGTGGGGGCCATGTACGCCACGTCGGCAAAGAATGATTTGCCGTGATCCCTTAGCAACTGCTCCGAGCTATTTGAGAAGAGGTAGGAAAACTGCTCCGGGAGGGCGGCTGACACAGCGGCTTCGGTGTTAAGTTTCCCAAATTCTCCTTCAATGCTAACCGTTGCGATCGGTAAACAGACACTCTCCTTCTCGGCCACTTGCCGTATCCTAACGCACTCTCCCGTAAAATCACTCGAGGAGACGAAAGACGGGTGAACAACGTCCATAGTTGCTGCAGAGTCCCGCAGTGCTCGGCACTTCTTGCCGTTTACCTTAATTTCCTGCACATAGGGCTCCAATAGACGTATGTTTTTGTGAGTTTCCTGTATCGTTGCAAAAGCAATTCTCTCTGGGCAGCTTGCAGCGATGTGCCCTTGCTTTTTGCAATTGTAGCAGGTTAACGGTCTCCGTTTTTCAAAAGAACGCGTCATTTCGTTTCGCTGTTTCGGACCATCGTCATCATTCTGAGATGCATTCTGTCCATCCCTTACAGTTTCTTTGGGAAGGGACTCGTCGTCCCGAAACTCGCGACGCGTGATTTCCTTCCGTTCGTCGGGCTTCCCGAAAAACCCATCTCTTCTATCTGCTTTTTCTATGCGCACTGCCTTGCTGTGCAAGCTGCGGCGGGTGTAATACTCTTCCGCTAACTCTGCTGCCTTGTTTAGCTTAACCTCCTTTAGCCTATCTTGCAGCCAGAGCCGGACATCCTCATCAATGCAACGGTAGAACTGCTCCAACGCGATGCATTCGACAATTTTGTCGCGGTCGTCGTAAACCTCTTCGCCCTTCAGCCATTCCACCAAGTCGGCTTTTAGACGAAACGCGAAGTCAACATTCGACTCCTTACCCTTTTTTGCATACCGGAACCTCTGCCGGAAAGCTTCGGGCGACAATTTGTACTTCCGCAGTAGCGCTTCCTTCACATCACTGTAGCTCTCAAACGCCTCTTTCGATAAGCAAGTTATTACGTCTGATGCCTCCCCAGGAAGCAACGCTAACAGATTCTGTGCCCAAAGGGATCGCTCAATGCTATTCCGTTCACACACGTGCTCAAATTTCACGAGGTATTTGGCCATATCCTCTCCGACGACAAAGGGTGGAAGTTGATCGCGTATTCTTGGAACATTAGAAGTGAGACTAGGCGCTGGCGAGCTATTTCGGGTCTCCAACTCTTTCATTTTAAGCTCGTGCTCACGAATCTCTCTCCTTTCCTCCATGCAACGTTCCTTCTCCCTCTTTTCCTCCTCGCGACGTTGCTGTTCTCTCCTTTCCTCCTTTTCCTCCTCGCGACGTTGCTGTTCTCTCCTTTCCTGCTCGCAACGTTCCTTCTCCCTTTCCTCCCTTTCCCGACGTTCCTTGATATCCGCCCAGGCCTCAGCGGCCTCCTCAGCCGTTACGTCCCCAGTCCTCATGACCTCAAGGATCGCATTCTTTCTTTTGGTTGAGCCCAACTCAATGCCCAACTCCTCACAAATTTCGAGAAGTTCCTTCACCTTGTACTTCTCCATCGTTCACACTGTCCTCCTGCTGTTTACCCTTTTTGAATATACCTGCCGTACGCTACTATAACACTACTAGTAAGACATATGCAAGTATATCACACACTGCCCTGTTTACCCCCTCAGCATCCCCTGGTTTTCAAAACACTCTTACTAGGCTTGAAACACACAAGGTTATCACAATGCAACACCAAGTCAATCCCTGAGCTACTATAACCTGTGTCAGAGAAAGTCTGGTGTTTGAGGTAAACTTCAGGCACTCACCGCGCCGAGGTAGCTGATGCCGGTCAATCCCGTAGCTGCCATCCAGTGTTACGAACTCCCAACCGGTGCCACCAGTGTTACGAACTTCCAACCGGTGCCACCAGTGTTACGACATCCAACCGGTGCCGCCAGTGTTACGAACTTGTACCGCTGCACCACGATTACGGCTTTGTGGTCCCGTAGCGCTCGTCACCCGTTTCGTGACAGAGCGTTGGTAGCGAAGACTCCGAGCCTGGCGTCGATGAGAATAACAAAAGGGACTTTATACATTATATACAGGTTATCATACAGGACATGAACGGGTCGGCACTGGGGCCGAGTGCTCACAACAAACGCGACTGTTCTCGCACGACGACGTCCGGCGAAAACGCGTTACACATCTCACCCCAGTCGGGAGCGACACTCTCTCCCGGTGGGGTCGGCAGATCCTGTTTTCGAGCGGCGTGTCACTGCTTTTATAATCCCCGAGGCCCATTGTCACTCAAACGGCCCAATACAAAGTCAGCACACGACGGTCGTCCGAGGGGTCCAACCAGCGACCGCGCTGGCCACCCGGTTCAAAGTTCGCGCGCGCGGTGACCTCCAGGCAAGGGAGGTGCGGCGCCGGGCTGTCGGGCACACGCGGACACGTTTAAACACGCTGCTTCGCCGAGGCTTCTCCCGCACGAAGGCGCAGCATCTTGTCTTGTGAAGGGAGAATTGTGGCGCTCGCAGGATAGATTCTGCATCTTGCAGATTCGGAATCCGGGCTTGTGGTAATGGCACAACAACATTTCGTTGTCGCGCCGAACGCTGCGTTGCTCGACGCTCACCGCGTCCGATGCGGGGGGCGACGCCGCGAGCGACGGCGCTAGTTGGAGCCCCGTTTCTTTTCTGTCGTGACGTCACAGTGTCACGTGGTATTCAAGGCGACACCGCCGCGCCTGAGGAGCTGGGTTGAGCTCTCGTAATATGCTTCGCATAAAAAAGAAAACAACGTGGCCTGCTGATGTGTTCTTGTTTGGCTGCCTCGCGAACAGTCGTCGTGCTCTGTTGGCTCCGCTGTTCGATCAGCCTGTGATGCAGGAATCGGCGCTGTGCGTGTCTACCCAATCTAATGGCGTCGTGTAATTATTGCTTATGCCACCGCGTCCCCGCGAAATGAATCGGAAGATAGCATCGCCTGTGATTAGGATTTTTTTTTTAGCCGGCCTTTATTTCGCGAAAAACCGAAGGTTATGTTTACCATGGAGTGCGTGTAGCGGTCCGAACGTAATCGGGATGAGGTCACATGTGTTTTACACCTTCGCCGTACCGATAGAAGAGTTATGCCAGAGATTCGTTGTATGGGCACAAGGCGGACTTTGTCTTGTTTTGCCGTTGCTATTTTCGTATCGTCCGCTCTGCTTGCTGTCTGTTCTCCGATTATCAGTGACCTCGTTGTGATAACCGTTCGCGTTGTGTTTCTACCGCTGCCTTTCGATGATTTAAGCACTGAGCCGCTTTGAGGCGAGGTTCTTATTTGATTTATGAGGCTGTGATTGAAGCATGTACTGCGTACATGCTTCGTTTATAGCTTTTCCGATTATTCGTTAGTTTCGGTAAAATTAGAATGCGTACAGTAGTACAGTACCTCCACTATTATGAGCATCTTCAGAATTACAGCGTGGTTCTCCATTTAGCCATTCTGTAACTACGATATATCTTTTCTCCGCTCAGTTAGTTGATTATCATTCGGAAGAGCGCACATTCGCTCTTATTTTTTTTAAAGTGTAGATTAGTCATATTTGCGTTTCATCTTCCGAGTGTCGACTTCATCACTATGGTTACCGCGCAAGATGCACGCGCGCGCACGCATGCAGTCTGCGCATGCGCAATACCATGGCCCCATGCGCTAAGGGGCCCCAAACGCTTGCGTCTCCTTAATCTAAAACTCTCTACTGATACTGTGTGCTGAAATGATGGTGATTAGGATGATTGTTCGCTCCGTCATAGTCACGAAGACGCACTTCGTTCCGGATATCGTAAAGAATTCCTCATATACATTCGATTTCTTCAATATACCCAGCTTCACTGTATCAGTAAAGAAGTACAAAGGCGCCTGTCGAAATGCAATTGGGACCGGCGTTTCCTTCCACTATAACCATTAGTTCTCTATGTGCGGGTTCACTGTAAGGAATTTCGATTGCCTGAGTAGTCGATGAAGCTGTTCTTCCTCATCCGTCCTGGTTCAGCTTTTCCGGTTGCTTTGCCCAGATTTCGGATTTGTTAGCCTTGTTCGTTGCATCCTCTATTCCTGATGACCGCCTTCGGCAGCTTGTACTCCTTGGAACACGTTAGAGATGAATGTATCCTTGCCTAGTGACATTCGTGCCCGCTAGCCTCCGTGTTTATCTGTAGAAAAATCATTCTCCTGCGTCCTCTGTGAACCCAACCACAATGTGCACGTTCGTGTGAACCTTTGGTTTCACAATAACTCAGTTTGACGCTTGCACTGGTGACGAACGAGCGGACGATGTGATGGGGTGGCACATATGCGCGGAAAGGTCGTATACAATACATTTGAAGCATTGTTACAGTCGTTGATACATCGTCCAGCAGTAGACGCTTGTGTCTAACTTTAAGGCTAGCTGAGAAAAAAACAAACAAGCAAGAATAATCAGAGTATTAATGCCGCTCATTTTACGTCCTCGCCTCCGTCTCACAGCAAATTATCTACACTTACAGTTATTTCTTTTTAAATTACAAGGCAACGCAACAGTCATCAGCTTCTTTTTGCGATATGATCCTTCCCGAGCGTATCTCATGCCGATTGCAAGATCTTGCATACTTTGACTCTTTCTTCATATTTTCACGCCGGTGCAGTATCATGGCGAGTCCGTTGACAATTCAGATTTTCGGGAAACAATAGTTGAATCACGTAAACAGTAAGGAAAGAACTGGGGAAGGGAGGGGGGGGGTCGTTTTTGTTGTGTGACGACGACGTATAGTCAGCTCTAGGCAGGCGTGCTTCTAAACCACAGGAAAACCTCTGATCGTGTGGATTCATGGCGTGATAAATGAAGCATTGGTGCCGTAGGGGTGGCGCCCTTTTAACAGCCGAGCCGTTTCCTCCTTCCTCCTGACACGCAGTCCCTTGTGTGTGCACCTCGCGAGGAAGGCGTTGCTTGCGGGTCATGGACTCATCGCCTAGCGGGAAGCTTACGCCAGTGGCGGTTGTGTGGGAGTGGGGGGGGGGGGGGGGCGAAGAATACGCGTTCTCCCCTGGCGGTCTGCCCGCTTTGTCGACCGTTTTCTCCCGTCGAGGAAAAAGACGCGGCCTGTGGTGCTCGCCGGCTGCTGGCGTGGCGCGACCTTGACCGCCGCACTCGTGCTAGAGTGCGCCGGCTGTGCCACTTTATGGCCCGCTGCTTGTGGACGAGGCAATGCGGTCGGTTCCCCCACTTTCATGAAATGTTTCGTTCGTTGTATTCCGCTTAGCCCGCGATATGGAGTCGTTTATGGGCGGCGCGATTTAAGATTTCGCGCAGATTGTTTCCCTATTAAGTGCAGTTATGAAGTGTCGTCTCAATAGCAAGCAGACGTTCTTAAATCGTGCCACGAAGAGCAGTCTCGTATCATGGCATAATCGAAAATATAACGAGTGCAACACATTTAAGAAACGGGAACCGACCGCATTGCCTTGGCGTTAGCCGACGCTTGATAATCCAGAACGGGCGCGAAAGATTGTGGTGGTGCTAAGAAAAATTATCTGTTTATCTCTTCCCCAGCGTACCTGTCTAAAGAATTACTCTCCGCTGAAACACGACAGCGTACAGTCCAATTCTCTCTCCCCCCTTGTTTTCTTCGTGGTTCGGGCCTGTCGTGACTTCGGCTGAGATGATTGTACTCGCCGGCTACATTCACTGAGGCGCTACACCTCAAACTTCTGACTCCTTGACAAAGTTATATGCAGGTTAATTTTCAACGAAGCGTAAATATTTCCGCATACATCTCAGTGAATCAGTGTGTAGCTTATCTCTGAAGTTACTTAACAGGACAACACGTTCAGCAAGTCGCAAGTTTCCGACGTATTCGTCTGCCCGTTTCTTTTCAAAGCCCGGCGTTCTTAACACTGCGTTCACGCGCGGATGCTTGGAGCTGATCGGATGCATGCGGTGGTATTGCGCATGCAGGTTAGGGTGCACAGTCTGGTAGCAGCGCATGCGGGCATGCCTGATCAGAGCGTTTCGAGTCCCGCGAGATTAACCATTCGCATGCGACTGTGGGCCACCTGTTCGCTCCGTTAGGCGAGCTATGCGCAAACTTTTCCGCGTACCTCGCCTCCTGTGTTAGCGAGCATTCGACGAGGAAGCTCGGGGTCGTGTCTGGGGAAGTCTGTGGAAACCAGGGCAGACGGTTTCGGTTGCGCAAGTTTTGGGCGTGCGTGCCGACACGCGGCAAACGTCAGCGGCATGCCCGCCCGCTGGAGCTGCTGGCTGTAGCCGGCGCCCGTTGCGACATTTCCCGTGCCCATTCTATTAGTGCCGCCTGTGCAGCCGGCCGGCATGGCGGGGCCTAACAAGCGCACGCGCTGCAGACGCGCCCCGACTCGAAACGTCGTGGGCGTAATGGAATTGGTCATTGTAGTTGTGGCGCTGCGATCCAGCCCGCGAGGCCCGGGGTGTCGGATCTGGTCCCGTGCCATTTCGATCGAGCGTCGTCGCGCGCAGTTGGCAGTGTTCGCAGCCCGCTGAAACACGAGCGACGGGCGTTCCGCTGCCGTGCAAGCGGCAGGCGCTGCGTCGCTCGGTGGCGTGTGTCGCGTGTGCGACGGAAGGGAAAAAGAAAATAAGACGTGCACCCTGGTTGCCGAGTGGCGTGTATCGGCTCTCGCGGGCCACGGGGCCAACCGAAGGGCGGTCAACCCCCAAACCTCGCGCGCGCTTTCGCTCCTCGCCCTGCGTCGCAGCCTCCCCTCCCCCGCTGCTCACGCCCGGTGTCTGTCCTTCCTCTCCTCCCCGCGCGCTTTGCGGGGCGAACCCTTTCCGGACCCGTTATTTTTGTCGCTAAGCCTCGTGTGCGACTACGTGGCAAGCACCGCGAGCAGGCGTTCGTTGGGGCTGGTGGCCGCCTGCGCGCGGGGACGGCGCCGTTCCTCTCTCCCTCGGCGTTGTTTACGCGCCGGGGAAGTGAGCCGCCCTCCGAATCGCTCTTGCCCGCGCTGAGCCCTCGATCTTCTAGCCCTACCTGCTTGACGCGTGCGGTTGGTTGTTTCGCTGGTGTACGTGGGCTCGAGCGTCGTCTGGGCAAACGGACGAAGTGACGGCAGAAACACACCCCCACCCAAAGCAGCCACGATACCTCCATTCGGAATAGTAATGAACAGGTTAGAGAGGCTCCTTCTATAAGTAGCGATTAAGTTAGAAGGGCCTTGCAAGACACGAAACGGGTGAAAGCAGCAGGAGAAGATGGAATAACAGGTGATCTAATCAAAGACGGAGGAGGCATATTGCTTGAAATAGATCACATCCGTGTCGTCAGTCAGGTAATCGAGAAATCCGTAGAGTACAATAAGCCTCTTTATGTGGCTTTCATAGATTACGATAAGGCATTTGATTTAGAGATACCAGCAGTCATGGATGCTTTACGCAATCAAGTAGCACAGGACACTTACGTAAATATTTTGAAAAGTATATACAGAGATTCCACAAGAAGGAAGATACCTATAAAGAAAGGGATCAAACAAGGAGAGAGACACAGTCTCGTCAATGCTGTTCACTGCGTGTCTGTAAGAAGTATTCAAGCTATTAAACTGGGAAGGCTTAGGAGTAAGAATCAACGGCGAATATCAGCAATCTTCGATTTGCAGATGCCGTTTTCCTGTTCAGCAATACTGGCGACGAGTTACAACAAATGATTGAGGACCTCAACAGAAAGAGTATAAGAGTGGGGTTGAAGATTAGTATGCAGAAGACAAAAATAATGATCAATAGCCGGGCAAGGGAACAAGAGTTCAGGATCGCCAGTCAACCTGTAGGGTCTGTGAAGGAGTACGTTTACCTAGGTCAGTTACTCACAGGGGACTCTGACATATGGGGCGGAAACTTGGAGCCTGACAAAGAAGCTCGAAAACAAGTTGAGGACCGCGCAAAGTGCGATGGAACGAAGAATATTAGGCGTAACGTTAAGGTACAGCAAGAGAGCGGTGTGGATCAGAGAGTCAACAGGGATAGCCGATATTCTATAGTCGGATACAACTTTAGAAAAAAGGGGGCGTTTACTCCTCCGAGGCGGGTGCACCAATGGGCGCGCATTCTGGACCGACGTCATGCGCCGGACGGCCGGTGACTTCGCCGCTTCGGTCATCTGGGCGGGGCCTCCCCTTTTTTCTAAAGTTGTATCCGACTATAGTTGACATTAACAGAAAAAAAATGGAGCTGGGCAGGTCATGTAATGCGTATGTTAGATAACCGGTGGACCATTAGGATTACATAATAGGTGCCAAGAGAAGGGAAGCGCAGTCGAGGACTGCGGAATGCTAGGTAGGGTGGTGAAATGAAGGAATTCACAGGGTGCTATTTGGAATCGGTTGGCGCAGGACAGGGGTAATTGGAGATCACAGGGAGAGGCCTTCGTCCTGCAGTGAACATAAAATAGGCTGATGATGATTATTATTCTTGGGGAAACACTTGTCCCGAAAAGACGGGGACGTCTCCTCTGCATATTTTGTAATTGTTTAGTGGATAACTGGCATATTCTCTGCAGCAACAAATACACGTGCATGCTTCACGTCTACGTGCCATGAGCTGAAGTGAATATCTTTTTCTGATCAACTTACCCTGTTCCTACTCATGTCTTCTCGTCTTTATTGCGATTACATTTCTTTTTCACCAGCAGTCCGGCACACCGAATTTTTTCATTGTAATTTGCTTCATTTACACAAGATGTCACGCCTCGTGGCTTGGGTTAGATACAGTGACGTACCAGCTGTATATGATCATGGGTTGTGGATCATGATCATGCTGAGAAAGAAAAAAGAAACTGCAGTTACACACAGCTAGTTTTCTAGGTGTAACCCATGGGTGCGAATAAACTTATGTACACAAGACGGCTGATGGCAGACTTGTGACGTCACGAGCCTCTCCAGGCGGGGTCTTTTGTAGAACACGCCGAAATGCGCCATTAATTATACGGCTTTTACGTCCCTTTCATATATAGCCACATTGGTACCAGCCTTTCATGCAGGCATCTTAAGGGATGGTCACAAGCCGCCGGACGATCCCCATAATCCCACCGACGGCGCTTGGACAGGCGCTTTCTGTCGTATGTTAGCGCCGCCCTTGATCGCGCAAAGCGGGGGGAACGTTATCCGATGGCGTCGAGGCAGTTCTCTGCCCGCGCAGTGAGGCGCGACGCGTGGCGGCACTGAGTCTCTCTCTTTAATTGGAACGACTCTCGGAGGCCTAACGAGGGCTGCGGCGACGGGCCCGACGTTCTTGCGCACGCGGGCCTTGGCGCGCGGGCGTCACGCGCCCGGCGTGACTGATTGTCGCCGGCAACAGATGTTTCGCGTGCTGCGCCGCGAAAGGGGACGCAATGAAAAGGAGCGCCGGCGGTGCCCGAGAAAGCCGCGCGCTGTGTGTGCATTTATTTTCCCTCCTGTCTGCAGAACGCGCTGCGCCCTTCTGTTGGCGCGACATCGAACCCCTGGAAGCGGCAGGAACTGTTTCGCGCTCTAGTCGAGGTGGTAGACACTTGCGAACGGGTGGTGTAATGTGCTACTGGAATCTGGCAGTGCTACCCGAGTCAGGGAAAAAAGGTATTCTGTTGTCGTTTAGCGCAGCAGCAGCTGAGCAACAATTTGTCCCGAATTCGCAGTTTTATCCATAATTGGAATGAATATTTGCTGAATTTGCAGTACATATCTTAATTGTCCAACTCGTTTCCCGAGGTATACTGACGAAAAGGATGCCGACGTGCGCATAGCTTCTCCGACCCCTATCGTAGTCTACCTTCACTCAGCGGGAGACTTGATTGCGGCGTAGATTTGCAGCTTCTCTACAACACTAATCGGTTGCCACCGACTGCTTTAACAGCGTCTAAACTCTAGGCTATGGAACCGTCAGGCAGTCTAACGTTCTCGCGTGATGCGCTCGCAGTGTCCGTTGATAAGCTCGCATTTTTTTTTTTGTACGCTGGGCGTCACAGTGCCTTGTCAACTGCTTTTGTGGACAGCGACATGCATCGCACAATCCGAAGTCCGCGGCATTCTAAAGGTTGACGCCGCTGACAGCATCTCGCGCCGCCGCACGTCACCCATCCGATGCGAGGAAAAGAAGCACGGGACGACGAGCTTCCTCCCCGTGAAACCGGTCGCGGTTCCAGGAGGGAAGGCGGCGCTCTCCCGGAACGACGCGGCGTCTTGATGCTCCAGCGCAGCCGTGCCTGTCGAAGGCTTGAATCGTTGCGAAAAATCGGAACGCTAAGTTTAGGCACCCAGCTGGAGCCGCAGCTCACAACCGCCGCTCCTCCCTCAGTCGGCTAGCTGAGCACGCCTCCCGGCAAACGGCAGCCGCGTTGGAAAGCTGTTTTATTCACGCTTGGTGGAAATTCTTCGCGAGTCGCTCATTGACTCCGTTAACGAAGGGAGGTCGGCTTCGAGAACGCATTGTGCAAGCATGAGAGGAAACGGTCGACTGGGCTGCGGTGTTTAACGAACTGGAAAAATGAAATATTAAAGAAAAGAGAAAGTAAAAAAAAAAACATATCGGGACAAGTGGATATAGACAATTCTAATGAAGGGGGAGGTTCGTCTGTTCGCAGAGAGAGTCGATCGATTTCGGTCTGGGAGGAACATCCTCGTTAAAATTTCAAATGCCGCTCCAAAGTTTACTTGTGCGCGCTCGAACGTCATGTACGGAAAGTCATGCCTGCGTGCATAAAGATAGGAGGAAAGCACCCCAGGCACTGTTACATAACTACTGTTTAACGAAGTATCTAATCTTGTAGTAAATAAAGAGACGAAACATGTCGTGCTTTCCGGTCGTTCCTTATTGTTATTGTTATCCTAAAAACCCTCTCTGGGTTATTACGTAGGAGTGGGATGAATAGAACACTTCTCACAATTTGTGTCATAATGGCGGTTCGCACATGTTTACACACTGGTTAGCGATACAAAGCGCTGCTGCAAAAAAAAAAAGAAGAAGAAAAAGAAAGAAAGAAGAAATTAGGGTGTGGTACAAATTCCGTCGCACTCCACGATACGAAAAGAAAGTTATATCAGTAATACACAATGCTTAATAAGATATTTCACAACGCAATACTGCTACAGAGCACTATAGAAAAAGAAATTATCGCATAGTTTAGATATGTTAGGTACATTAGAAATCGTGATGCACAAAGTCAGAATAATTTAGTTCTTGGAGAAAGCGGATGAAATAGAAATTGGCAGTATCTACAAAGGCACTTCACATAATTGGGATTTCGTTTTTTATTGCAGAGTTGTAAACTTCTTACTTCAGTCCTTGAAAATTTTCAATTTTCAGCGCCTCTCCTAAATAACCATAAATTGAAAATCCTGTTGATGCAGTTATAACATCCTAACTTTTCCTTTTAAATATAGCAAACCTTGTGAAAATCAGCGTGGTGGTTGCCAAGCAAAACGATTTCTTCGTTCCCATATGTTTTTAGGTGAGAGCTCCCGAGCTCAAGCTTCCTCTTTCAGTTTCGCTCTTTCAAGTCCGTTTAGGCCGTCAGGCCAGAACTCAGTTAGTCGAGAAGGCGCGAACACCTATACAGAGAAGAAACTTTTTGTACTCTTCTCAATTTCATTGGCGCCATCCTGATGTTCCGCATGCTCGTCGTCGGCGGGGGCAATTTGATGCGAAGGTTTTCCTCGGCGTAGTTAGGATATAGAACGCGGCGGCTTGGTGCGTACGTCGGCGTGGTTAGCGGTAACGAGACTCCTTCCCTCGGTCGTCGTCACGGGCTTGTGCCCAGATGGTGTCTCGTTCGTAGAAGCTCCGACGAAAGCGGCGAGGGGAGGGGTTGACGGGGGGCGCACTCGGCTGAGGTCTCGGTGACGACTGGGTGCCGTCGAAACGAGCGACGTTATCGCCTGCCTCCCCCCTCCCCCCAGTACCTGCGTCACGATGTGTGCAAGATCGCCGTTGCGTCCGACTCGTATACTCGCGGGCAAACTGCTTCATCGTCGTGCGGGACGGTCCTGCTGCGGGACAGAATATGACCGGAGTGGGGGTGGCGCCGCCCTTCTTGTGTACAGACCGAAAGCGGGCCGCCGTGCTGGGGCGCCGTGACTCCCTTCGATTGGACAGCCGCATGTCTCTTGCGTAGCGGAAGCGATCGGGCTCCGAGTGAATCACAGCCGAAGAAAGAAAACAAAGCAGGCGCGTGTTGGCTCGTAGCCCTCCAGGCGCGCCGTGTACGACCAGTTAGAACTGCCGGAGAGATGAGGCACTTTCACGGTCGGCAAAGCCCCCTTCGCGCCTTTTCCTTCTCTTTTTCCTTTTTGTCTTTAGTAGGCGATGTTTATGGCTAAAACACGTCTGGCAACTTCGGCGTATACGGTTATTTGAAAGCCAGATGCAATTTTGTGTGCGTGGTGTGACGGCGAGGTTTGATATCCCGACGCCTTCGGCAGGCCATTTCAATTCATTTCGCTCTCGGAGGCATTCACGCGTTGCTCGTGGCTGCTCCCGCTCGAAACCGCGTAGGTGTTTACACGCACTCTGCGTGTCCTCGACCTGACCTTGCATGGCGACCTCTCGCGGTTTCCATTGGTGAGGATTGGAAACTGTGGCGTTTGCCGCCAAGTGTCGTGCGCGCGGGTGCCCCCCCCCCCCCCCCCCCCCCCCACCGGGCCCTTTCCCGTCCCGTCGGCCATTTCTTCTCGCTGCTCCGGGTCGACCTTGGGGCTAGCCACGCATGCGAGACCGACGCGAAGCGGCTGCGGCCACATTCTGCGCCTCTTTCGGCTGTATTCCGCGCCGACGACGTCACTCCGCCACAATACGTGGGACCGGCGCTTGCTGGGCCAGCTGCGCGCTTGGACGTCGGCGTGGTCGACGTCTTTCGTAACTGGCATCAACGCGAATGTCCGACGCTAAATTGACTCATGAGTCGGCTTTAGTTTGGACCTGCCACCTGTAGGGTGCTTCAATTTTGCTCAGAACTCTATCAATAACTTTCAATAAACGAGATACCGAAACCGAAACGAGTAGCTGCTTCGTGTGACGTCGCGAGGAGTCGGCTTTAGTTTGCGACCCTCGTAAGTGCGCCCGTCTATTAGCAAGCGCCGCCATTCCGCGCTGTATCGCCCAAATTGGCCCGCAACGTTTATGCGCCGATTTTTTTCATTTTTTACCATTACTACTACTTCTCCCTTTCATGCGCGCTCGTGCACTCGACGTGACGCACAAAAATCCATCGTCCTTGCGACTGGTTCGCTTTCGCTCGTCAGCTCCCTACCTGCGCGCGCCGCCCGACGCTAATGGATCGTCTAAATGCGGCGCATTGGGACCCGGCGGACGGTGCCAATTATTGCTGTTCATCGGCTCGGCTTGCCCCGCACGGGCTTTGCTTTATTGATTTGCAGGCTACGCCGCGCTTGGCCGATCGCGGCGCGGGAGTACGAAAGGAAAACGGAACGAGAAGAAGGGAGCCCTGTACGCGAGGGCGGTTAACGGAAGCGCAGCGTGGCTTAGCAGAGCCTGTTTGGATGCTCTCCCGTTTTCGCGTCGTTTGTGTTTGTCTCGCGCATGTCCGACAAAGCCGATATAGCAGGCAGTCCCTCTCGCTGCGAGCGCAGCTGTGTCGCTGGGGATGTTCTTTTCGCACTCCTCTTGACTACCTGCTTGACTCCGACGCCACCGCTCACATCGAATAATATGTGTCGCGTTAACCCTTTAAATGGTAGCTCCGGCGTTCTTCTTTCTTTAAAACAATATTAGGATGGCATTTTCAAATGGCATTGATGGTCCTGCCACCTGTAGGGAGGTTCAATTTGTTCAGAACTTCATCAATAACTTTCAATAAACGAGATACCGAAACGGAAACGGGTAGCTGCTTCGTGTGACGTCGCGATGAGTCAATGACTTCTGATACAACACTATCGTAATGTAAACACGCAGGACGCGTGCTAAACACGCAGTATAGGTGGTGCTAACACCACGGAAGCGAAGCTGATGATGTCTCCTGACGACGCAGGTAGCTTTTACAGATTTTCCGAACTAGGCAGCGGTGATTTCAGCGACAGTGGGGTGTAGTCTCTGATGTCGCAAACACAGGGTGGCCAGTAGAAAGTCATGAGTCGGGAACGCAACCAATCTCTAAAATTCATTTTCAGGAAGACTAGATGACTTGCAGCCATATATTTGGCGCAGATAATCAGTATGAAAAAGAGAACATATATTCGACATTTTAGTAACATCAATGGACATCGAAAAATCGCCGGATTTGCCCCTTAACCCCCAATCCCACGCTGTACTCGCCATGGGAGGTTGTACCAATATCGCCAATGACGAGTCACACTCGTTCAGCTAGATGTTGTGCTTCTCCTACTTCCAAAGACGAGTTACGGTTCGCATTGAGGGAAAGCTGCCCTCAAGGTCAGTTCTTTCTTTTTGTGTAATTTCGACCAGAAACTAATCACGAACAAAATTATGGCTGCATAAAAACAATTTGGTACCATGTTACTGCAATTAATTTGGTGGTCAAAGGGTTAAGGCCCTCTTGGTTAGCTGCCGCGAGTGCATAGCTTCCATTTTACAGAGTGGATGTGGTGGTGGGCGGGATTGCCGTGCAACTTTTACGTCTCGTTATCTTTCTTCTTTCCGTCTAGGTCGTCTTGCTTAGCCCCGGCAAAGTCGTACTCTTCGTTGGTCATGTTCCATTATCGTCAGCGCGTCCTTGTTCCGTACACATCGAGTACGCCGCGCTTGTGCGAGGCTTGTGTAAGCATCGCCGTATTGTGATTTCGCAAATCGTGCTAGTCGCTGTGATAGTCTCCTGTAGTAGTTCCTCTCCTGTGGACGTTGAGTTAGGCTGTTGCTTTGCTCGACTTGGTGCAATAGAATTCCGTGCGTCTCAGTGATGTAAAATCTCAATACTTTATCGGCTTGCCTCGGTATTGTCATTTGTGTGTGATGTAAAATCTCAATACTTTATCGGCTTGCCTCGGCATGGTCATTTGTTTTGCCATTCGGCAGACGCCGGCAATTGTTTATCTGGCGTACAAGCTCCTGGTTAGTTAACGAAAAAAATCTGAAAAATCCAAAAAAGAGATTCGATAGCCTTTAATTGTCCCCCGTTGCCTCGTGTTTCCTGAGTTTGTGATGCGGTGTGATCCCTAAGCAGCGTAGTTTCTAAGCGCATTCTGGTTCGAACTGTTTCACAACTCCGAACTCGTTGCCCACTGTATAGGCGAGAAACTGTGCCCGTGTTGGGGTGTCTTAGAAGCGGTTGCTGCCTGTTTTATGCGTTGCATATTGCAAATCGATCACTCAGTTCAGCCCTTGGGCGCGGTCGGGCAGCCACCATTGAGGGTATGAGCCATTGTTCATTGCTGCGCGTCTCATATGTGGGTCTATTCTCTTTTAAGTTGGCTATGTTTGTTATTAAGTTGCTTCTATTTTTATGCGTTGCATATTGCAATCACTCAGTTCAGCCCTTGGGCGCGGCCGGGCAGCCACCATTGACCTTTAGCGCAACCACGTGACGTGACGTCACGACAGCCGGAGGAAAAGCTAGGCCCCAACTCGCGCAATATGCAACGCATTCTTGGCTTAACCAAGCTAAGCCTGGCCATTTTTCTTTATAGCTTATAGGGATGGCTTTGCACACCTCGCGTCGTTTTGTCTCATTAGGCGAATACGCTTCGCCTGCTTGATACCTAACTGTTCTCAACCAACTTGAGTGCATCAGAATTAGCAAATGCATAAAAATGAAGGTGCGAGCAAGAATTTAGAAAAGCGCGCTTTACCTTATACCGCTTTCGTGGTATAGGGTATGTATAATGTTCCCACTCCTTCTATAGCCCTATATTGGGCTGCAGTATATGTAAATATGTACGTGTATGTAGAGCGCGCGCGTTTGGCGCCTGGCTGCTCAGGCGGTGTGGTGGAATAGTAAAGGCTCAACCACACCGGCGACTTGACGAGGTCGCGCGAACATTTGCGACTCGCGACAAAAAAGCGACCGAAGGCGACTGATGTTCACACCGGCAAGCCCGGCTGAGAGCGACCACAGCATGTGACCCGCAAGTCGCAATCCCTGAGATTATCGTTCTCAGTGAGAACTCTTGGAATCTAGAATGGCGTGCACTTTGTATTTGCCGTGACGCAGGAGGAGGTCGGATGTAGACGCATGAAAGATCACTTCCGATGCGCCGCTGATTGGTTTATTAGTTTTGCGACCACGGTCGCGCGACTGAAAAAATCGAGCAGCGTGCGACTGGCCCAGAATGGTCGCTTTTTGAGAAAAGCGACCATTTGCGACCATTTACGACTGGTCGCTTTGCGACCATCTTGGTCGCGCGACCGCTGTCAGTCGCCGGTGTGAATGAGCCCTAACACTGTGCCGAAACCCGCTCAGTAGGCCGAAAGTGCACTCTCCGGAACACCTAGCTGTCGCGTGTTGCTTGCCCTTTGTGCGCCGCTAATTCTGCCTTCGCTCTCTGGGTCAACTTTGGTCGGACCCGGGAATATTGTAATGAGGCCAGTGGACTGGCTGGCACTTCCTTTGCTGTTGTAGCTCCTATATAGTTGGCCAACGCGACCCATATAGCATTCGGCGACATGCGCAAAATTATCGAGTCGGAGTAGCGGCGCTCTCTTTTTGTCTGTGTCCGGCTGACGGCAAACAAAAGCATCGCCTTATCGGGGAAATATTGTTCCCCGAGGGAGCTCCTCCCCGTATGCGTGACCGCGCGGCGGCGTTTTTTTCTCTTTCTTCTTTCTTTTTTTTAAAGCTGAAGTCGATACGAGGCAGCCGACCACAATAAAGGCGTGTTGCGCCGTGAACGCAGGACCGGTCGAGAGAGAGGGGGGCTGGTGGCTGGCTGTTCAAACGGCGCGCTGCCGCTCGGAGTCCAAGATCGCGCGCACGCAAGAGTCCCTCGCGTGCGGCGACTTTGTTTCGACTTTGCCCGCATCCTCCGCTCGCCCCCGTCGGCCGAGGGGGAAAGTGAAACGCGTACTCGGCGAAAATGCCGCAAACGTGGAACGGAAATGGCACGGACAGCTCTGCAAGATGGCGTTAATCAATGTGGGCTCCTTTTCCATTTCGTCCCTGAGCGTTCGTGCGTTGGCTCCTAGGCGAACTGGACTCATTAGGAGAGTAATTAATGCGGGCAACTCGCGCGCGGCGCGTGGCACGCTCGGTCTCCACGCGGCTGACGTGTCCGCTCTCGTTCGCCATGCGTGTGACGCTGATGCGACCGGATAGGAGGGGGGAGGGTCGAGGTGCGGGAGGGATACTGAACTGACGGCCAGCCCAGTTTCTCGGGGCGTTCGTTCTTTTTGCTGGTTCACTTTGGTTGTTTGACCGGCCTACCAAGAGTCGTTGCTGTCTGTGCCCACACATAGCGAAGGCGATTGATTGGTATCTCATCGCAAGTTTGCTATGGAGCATCGGAGAGATTCACGATCGGCTTGTACATTATGAGAAAGCTGCGTGAGATCGTTACATAAATTGTTACAAGAGTTACTGTGAAGCTAGAAGTTCCTTACTGAATTATCGACGCCTTCTGCGCGAACAGAAAGTTTGTGCCAGTACAGCGAGAAAGTCGGCACATGAAACAGGACTAATTAGTTTGGCAATGAGTAAGCCGACTACCGCTACGTAGTTAAAAATGCTGCGGCTCGGTAATTTGACAATGCCATCGAACTAAAGATGTTTAATGAAGTATAGAGTGTCCAGCTGACTTTGACCTGTTTGCTCTCTGAAAGCTACGATTGTCGCACTTGTTCTGCCCAAATGGTGTAGAAGTAAAATAAAGAAAAAAAAACAAGATAACATTTTTCGTAATTGCAAAGCTAGTTTTCCTGCGAGACAGTTGGTCCAACTAATGGCGTCGTAGCCGTTTTTGCAAGCATTGTGTACAAAAGACTTTGCTTGTATTATTACTCTTAAAACGTTGAAGTGGCTTTCGTGATTAAACCGAGCGCATGAGGCAAGACCCAGAAAGTGCAACTAGAACGTCGTGTTTGAACCATGGCGGGTGGAGTCGGGCACATGTGCAGTGCAGAGAAGCACACTTGCGAATTAGTTAAAATGATTATTGTGCTTCGTTATGTTTGTTAAAGTGATTATTGTACTTCGTTATGTTTGTGACCGAGCGTTTAGTTCACTCTTATTATTCTTATCAATTTGCGGTGCCTAATTTTCCTGTCGCGTTTCTGTTCACAGGGGCAGCAGTCTTCAGGATGACCTGGAGATGAGCGACAGCGACGATGAGCAGGTGAGAACTCTGTCGAGAAAGCCTCCTCTGCGGCCGTGTCTCTTTCAGAATCGAACGTGTCGCAGTCCTGCTTTAGACAGGGCGTGTTGTCGCTTGGTCCAACGCCTCGGTAAACGAGCACCTTACGCTTACGCGTGCTCCTGCCCACATTGGTTTTGCGAGTTTGTCGATGCTCCGTTGGAAAGGGCAGTGACGCGAGCGTTGTAGGCGTGACGAGGAAGCATTCCCCGCAAAGAAGCAGATTCGGCTGTGCTGGTGCACTTTTCTTTCCAAACGTGCAGGCCGCTGGTTGCACCGATAGCGTGTAATTTGCAGTTCCCGCAGGTCTCTCTTTTCCTTCTTTTATGTAATGTTGAATCGCTATCAGTAAGAAGGCAGGTCGCCAGGCTCTAAAGAGGCTTCGTTCGGTATACTATCGGAAGCTGGGAATCCGACCTGAGAATGTCTTCGACAAAGATATAACAAGAGCATCCCGCCACAAACACAGGTATAATAGCAAACCGATTTTTACACGCACCATTGTATATAAACGTCCTTTCTTTTTTTCAAAAACTATTGTCGCGTGTAATGTGCTACCAAAAAGTTTTCATTTTCTTATGCCTCCTGAGTGAATCGTACTGAAGTTGTCCCGCTTTTGTATTATTGTGTATTTTGTTTTATTCTTCATTTTTAATTTCTGAAAATATTAATGTATACGTTCACTGTTTGTACCTCCTCTCCTGTTCGGATCTAAAATTCGAATCTAGTTTCTTCTACTCAAGACAGCCTTGCGCTGTCGACAATAACGTGACGTGATTGTGCAAGCGCTCAGGCGTCTCGCACCGTCGCGGCGTGTGTGCACTCGCTAGTGTGCACCACCTGCGGCGTTGCCCCAGCAGCTGTGGCAGACAGGTGCCGGACAGCCGGTCGAGAGTTCGGTCCCCCACTGCGGCGACCGCATTTCGGTGGGAGCTGCACGCCAAGGTGCCCGTGTAGTGAAATTTTTCTGCTCGCTAAAAGGGTGGTCAAAATAGTTCCTCTCGGAACTACATCGTGTCTCACAGCACAGGTGTTTCTCTTGGTCAATCAATCAATCAATCAATCAATCAATCAATCAATCAATCAATCAATCAATCAATCAATCAATCAATCAATCAATGTTATATGCACCGCAGATTCTAGCGGTTTTGAGAAGAGCATCGCAGTTTAGCGTTTACGCTCACATGTTAAAGCAGGCAACCGCCGCTTTTTATGAGACGACACTGCTTCTTGGGACTACTTCAGAGATGCTGTGGTTGTCGAGATTTGTGATCTGCCTTCAGTAACTTCAGATAATATTGTGCTTTTCAGCCATTGAAACAAGCACACACCATTCACTATAGAAACTGCTATCTGCTGCTAAACAGCCTGAAGGCTAAGCTTGCGCACTGCTAAAGTTTTATTTCTCCACAACTGAATTAGCTCAACTGTTATGTAGGACTAACTAACGCATTACTTTCGTCATTTTCCCCTATCGTCCGTTCGGAGTGCTTGCTCAATTCAATTCAGATAAAGATCTACTTACCACAACATGCACTAAGTGCAGTATTGACGTTGAGCTAGAAAGCTTGTAGAATACAGCCTGAGGCGTCTTGTATTTTCTATTTTCATTATGCTGGTAGTCGTGCGATACAGTGGTACATGTGTTCTCATGAACGTACGAGAGGCGATCGTGAACACAAGCACATCTTTATAGCGTGCGCTTAGTGCACCTTCATACCCAGTAATTAGCGCCACTGCGCGTGCTCAGGACCCAGACTGTATATACGGAGGGCCGATAGCATCCGCGAGCTCTTTTTCTAGAAATCCTTGAGATGGCCTTAGGGTTTGGCGCCTTGATAACTTGAATTAGTGTATCAAAAACCAAGCACTAGCGACCGTTCCCTGTGAGTAACGGAAACCAATCTCGAAGACTATGCTTTTGCGAACTACATGCCCCGGAAGTGATTGCATAGCCGGAAACGCGTCATAGTTGCTACATTTTAGACGAACGCCACCTATATTGAGCTGAGGAGCTCGCTGTGCAGCCACGAAGCACTGCATTTCTTTGATTTCATTTAGCGGTTTGCGAATATTCAAAACTTTCGAATAGCGCATCGAATAATGCCCTATTCGATTCTGTCTTCTAATCAAATAGTCGCTATTCGTAAATACAAATATTTTTAGAACAGCTTTGGAATATTTCATAATGTACATTGCGCCCAATGGATCCTAGAATTGAGGCAAAATTACGAGAAAATTAATTCCCGCGGTCATGGTATAGTTATAACAAATTAGAACTTGCGTTGTGGGGCAGGTTATGTCGCGCAGGTATCCAGAGTTCACCGGCAATACGGTGAATATTCGCCTTCTTCGAAGAGTTCAGTCTATGCAAACAAACTGCTCATTTGTTACTGGTGCTGTGCTTGTGTATTTAATAAAGAAGGGTTCATAATATTTGGGGTTTTACGTGCCAAAACCACTTTCTGATTATGAGGCACGCCGTAGTGGAGGACTCCGGAAATTTTGACCACCTGGGGTTCTTTAACGTGCACCTAAATCTAAGCACACGGGTGTTTTCGCATTTCGCCCCCATCGAAATGCGGCCGCCGTGGCCGGGATACGATCCCGCGACCTCGTGCTCAGCAGCCCAACACCATAGCCACTGAGCAACCACGGCGGGTTAAGGGTTCATAACGCGCGATATAATGGCAGAAACTCGCTGGCGTTGTGAGTACTAGATTATGAACGTTGTTTTGTATTAATTGTGAAAACTATAGCTCTTCGACATACGATTCGATTTGCATCTGACACTATTTGATTTGTATTCGATTCGATCTCTAGAATCACTGTTTGCGTGCCCCTAATCTCATTTTTTACGTTCGCATTTCCCTTCACTTGTTAAATTGTGCGTGCGTGGAGCGCGACAAGATGCGCCGTTGCAGACCATTTCCCAACAGCGAATGCGCTGAATGAGTAAACGCCGTCTGTAGTTATCGCTCGGGGCTCGGGCATGACTCTCCTCGAGTACTGCGTGCTCTCCGCGACCGCGCCAGTTGACGAAACACGTACACTGGCCGCGTGAGACACTGGGAGAAAAAAAAAAATGCAATTTGAGAGGGTTAGCGCGGCGTCTGCTCGGGCGTGTTCGGGTCGCGTTGCAAAGAGGTGTGTGTTCTTTTTGTTAGCCTCTGTGTTCGTCGCGGTTAGGTCATCACGGGTTGTTTTCGCCGTCGAGGCTAATTGCTGGAGTCTGCGACGAGCCTTCAGCGGCTAGGTTTCCTTCCTGTGCGCGCTTGTCTCGGAGGCTACCTTGTTATTGCGGCTGGGTTGTAGCGCTACTGCTCCTCTTGTCGAACGGCCGGTCTGCGTCCCCGGCGTCGGTTCAGTGGCGACTCAGGACGAGCACCTTGGCTTGCGACTCCGCGTTAGCGAGGACGCGGTCAGTTGGGGGACTACCAAGGAGGCGGCTACATGAAACTCCCTTGGCTTACTTTGGGAAGAAGGGCCCGCATGGACCAACTCCATAGTGTCCTAGTCGCGTCAGCTCCTAATGACAGTTTGTTGCGATGGGAGAATTCGGCAAATAAACTCGTTCGAACGCCAACCTGACTACTAGTATTCTATATATATACTATACTCCGCTCGACGCTTCGCCTCGGCTCGAGAGAGTGAAGCGTCGCAACTGCAGTCCCCGACGCGCCTGTCGGCGACACCCGAGCTAAAGTTTCGTAGCCGTGGGCCACTTTCAGAACATGTTCAACTCGTCGGAAAGTGCTATCCAAGGTTGCAAAGCTCTCGCGCGAGGGGCAGTTAGTTGTCGTATAACAAAATAAATTACGCTTGGGTAAAGCGTTTGCCACTCGACAGCCGGCACTGTTGCGACGCTCTGTAACCGTGAGTAAAATTTACCCATGGTTGAAATTCTTCGTTCGAGCGGGCTCGGTCGGTGTTAGACCGAAGTCGCAGGAGACGTGTATGATTGATTTAAAGGTCGCCGAGATGGATCTTCTATAGTTTAGTTGACGGGCCGCCTGATCGAGTTTTGGAGCGCTTTATGACAGTTTTGTTTTCATTATGTCTTATTTCGTCATAAATAGATGTTTCATTGTATTAAATGCGATATAACATTGCTCAAAGAAACGAAAAAAAAAATAAAGAAAGAAACCGTGAGTGTACTTTTTTCATCCTACGCCATCGGGGACTTGGCTGTTCTGGCAAAGCGCCACCGCATATCATTGCCGCGCAGGCTACCGCGCAAACGGCGCGCCTGGCTTATCCGCGCCGCCCTGCCGAAGGCATGCTCGACGCAGATCGGCCAACTCGCGCGCAGATGGAGCGGTGTGCGCGGTGACGCTATGCTGAAACTGCTAAACACCTGTTACATGTACGCCAACACTACAGCAAAGAATTACTTTTCTCCCTCAAATCCAAGAGAGTGTAACGATTATGGACAGCTGATGTCGCAGCCCAAGGAATCTTGATTTACTGGTGTGAGGAGAGATTGACAAAGCATGAAACAAAATGATAAAGTTACGGACATCGACGAGACATCGCATCATTGTTTATAGTATAGTGTGTATTGTTCAAGCACATCTCCCGTGAGACTGGATGCGTTCAGGCTAGTTACGTTGATGGTGCATTCAGCCTTGGACGTGATGCTGTTTACATACTTCTGGTCTTTTGTGTAGGATTAGGTTCAAGTTGCGTGTGGTTTGGCCTTTGCAAGCGGCCGTTCGGCATTTGCACCACCGAAACGAAAGAACAGAAAAACGGTTTCTTCAGTCAGGGCTCGCCTTGCGAACTTCAGCGAGCAAGCAGGAAGCGAGTCGGTGCCAAGCGAAAAGCCGCGACGTCCCGACTTCCTGTAAGGCAGTGCTCAACCAAGCCACGTGGGCCTCCTATTGCATTATGCGGCAGTGTGCTCTTGTCGGCTGGGTTTAGTAGCGGCCCAATCATTCTCGCTTAGTATTTAGCGTAGCCGATTTGAAAACAGCATCGCCAAATGCCCCCACCGCAGCTATGCTGTCCGGCGGGGCGTGCGGAAACCGGCCTTGTGAGGTCCGAGCAGAACGTGTGTAAACGCCATCGCTTTCTGCGGTGCCATTGTTGAAACGCCTGAGGCCGGTATACAATTATAAAAGCAGCTCGCCTGACAAGCATTCTCTCCGTAGAGCGTGTACTATCGCCGTGCACTTGTCCTTGCGATGAGCGGTTATGATTTAGTTGTCATAATTGAGGACGAACCGACGTCTTCAATTCACTGCTCGCGAGTTGTTGGTGAGGTTTCTTGCGATGCGTCATCACATTTTCTAAATTACACTTTTGTGTGTGGATCTTTCCTCCACCCCCCAACCCCCCACCCCACCCCCCGTTTTTGTTTTCAGGAGCCACCATTTCGCAAGACGTCGTCCTCGCTCGGTTTCTCCATATCGAAGAACCCGTGAGTAAAATCTCAATCATTCATCTAATCGATCACGCATCTTGTGTCGAACGCCTTAATGAAATTGTATCTATATAGTGCGAATTCAGTTATCGATAAGTATCTTTTATTTTATTTGCTTATTGCATATGATATATTAATTTTTACAACCTGCGTGAAATCATTACATTGTCTACGAGGGTTTTGCAAAAGTCCTACTCACAAAGTGGCATACGGGAGAGTAAACGTACAATACATAAATGTATTCTTTTTTAGATGTACTATTAGGCAACCTTTACATGATTGTGATATTGCAATTTATTGCCGAGTTGTAAAATTTATACTTACGTTTGCTGTTGCTTTTTTTTTTAATTTTCAATAATTTTTCTAGAATGTGACATTAATTGAAAATTGGCTTCCAAGTGGTTTGAACTCGTACTTTTGAGTGCAAGGAACCTCACGAAGATACAGTGGTTGCCGAGAAAAACAATTTCTTCGATTCCATGCTCTTAGCTCCCGAAGAACACCAGTGCGCCTGTGCGTGAATAGATGGAGGAACATTAAGAATATTTGTTAGCTGCGCAAACTTTGATTTCACTTCGTTCATGTTGTTCGAACGTTGCGTTCAGTCAGCCTTTTCTCTTTATCGCCGTTGGTTTTTAGTTCGCAGCGCCGGAAACGCACGTCATTTTTCTTCTGACAGACCGCTGTCAGGATTGGGGGCTCAATCCCATCGTCCGTGGTCCTTTGCCAAGATTGGAGTACGGCATGAATTCGAAGGTAGCTGGCCCATGCCGTCGTCCAACTTATTTACGCTGAGATCGTTGATGAAGTGAAGAACTGCTTCTCATCGAGAACGAGGAAAAGGGTTTATTTACAGAAATTAAATCAGTCTAACATGACTGCTTGAGAAAAAGAGTATTAGTCCAACAGGACTGCATGAGAGAAGTGACTCAGTCTAACATGACTGCTCAAGAGAAGTGTCCTCAGCATTCGCACAACCACAGTTTTTATACACTCGATCCGCCGGTCCTACGACGCGGCGACTGTTCGTTTACTCATCACCAACGCCCCGCTGCTCTGCAGAACAGTTTACGTACACAAAGGCAACCGCGCTCTGATGCCCGACGACGGCGTTGGCGGGTGCCGTTCCGGGAACTATCGTTGCCGATCGAGGGTCGCTCGTTGTTCCGTGCCACTCCGAACCGTGAGAAGCACAAAAATACGTCGTTCCCGCGGCAGCTTGTCCATGCGTGTCAAATCAGCTCCGCGTTGGGGAACTCCGGAATCATTGTTCATGCACCGAACTAGTTCCGTCACAATGTCGAAGGGGCTGGAGGAAGGCGGCGTATTCCAGCGCAAAGGTCGCTTCTTTGAACGCCTCCCAGCTGCAGCGACGGAGAGGGAGAGGTGCGCGTCGTGTCGCCCTGTCGTAACTGTGTGGCAATCTTGTTTCGCAGCACGCCATTCTTGACACCGCACAACACACCCTGTGGGGTTGTATTGTCTTCACTTTTTCTCTTGAAGAATGGTTTAATTGCAGTGCGAACTTTTGTAATAGCTCCTTGCCTTTAATGTGAGATTCGTGTCGTGAACGCTTTCTCTCTTTCGGCTACGCACATTGGCGTACATGTAAGTTGGTTGCACTGCATTGACATTCTGTGGCCTACGGCGGTATTGAACGTCAGTGCGAGGCTTTTCGTCCCGCGTCGCTTGCTTGCTGTTGCCGAGCATGACGTGCGGCGAAGTTTCGCATCGTGTCGTCAGCTTTGCATGAGCGCGGGCAACCACTGTGTTGACGAGTTAAGTTGCACCTGGGATGGAATCGCGGCTACAAAGCGATCATCTTCTTCTCGTCAAGGACAAGCGGACGCGGGGCGCCGTCTCGCCTGACGGCCGGCGGTACTCTCTTCCGCACCTTGTACAGCCCGGCGTATTTTGCTCTGTTATCTTGGGTCAATCCTTTTCGCCGTAATTGGTTCCTCCCGCGTGCGCGATGCCTCTGCTGCAATCGCGTCTTTCCCAGGGCGTTCGCTCGCTACGTCGGCGGCGCTGGCTTCCGGTGATTGGCTCGCGGAAGAGGCCAATCAGTGTTTCGATGAAGCAGGATGCTTCTTCTCCACGCGGCACTTCGCGCGCGAGAGAGGCCGCCGAGGCAGCTCTCGAAGCTCCCTGCGACTTCCTGAAGCATTTGGGGACTCGCTTGCGGAAGGCTAGACGGGGCAACTGGAGAGTGGAGCTCGCCTCCTGAAGTCATGGGTTCGCGGCACTGAAATATTTCTATCTCGGCTATTAATGAACCAATACGATTTTTTTTATTTATTTTTTTGCAGAACGCGCCATAGAGGGCACGTAACAAGTTCCAGCGTGTAACTATCTGAGATGGCACCAGCTGGCGGCACGTTGTACACAAACTGACACAATAGTTTGCTTATTTGACGCGGCCCGTTCCTGGCGGCGAGCGTCGGCGTTGCCCCTCGTAACCGAGCGAACACAACGAATGATGAACGCGAAGCGCCGCGGGAGAGGAAAGACGGTGACAGCGGAGAGCGCGAGGGGAAAAGCGGAATGAGGATGATGCAGCAGAATCATGAACCGGAGGGGAGGCTATGGGCGAAAGCGTGAGATGAAAAGCATAGTGCCGCGCAAGACGGGCTTTGCGGGGACGATGGCTACGAGATGGCACAAAAGTAGCGCGCATCGTCTGTATGGAAACAAAGCGCTGCATGAGTGGAGGTCTGTCTGCGGCGGCTGCCGTGAATCGCGGCCACGCGTCGCCCACGTGCCGCCTATCGCGATCTCCCGATCAGCGAAGCAGTCGCGCCACATTTCGCTCCGCTTGCAACGTGCCGCACGAGACAGATTGTCCGCGCCAGCCTATGTCGTGAAACGAACACACGTATACAGCTGCGCTCAAATTTCGCGCTAAGGAGTATCGTAATCGTCGGTGAACCATTTTTTTCTTGCACTAACTAAACGAAAGAAAACAAGGTCGTTAGGAAATAATGACTTTCTTTAATGCACTCAATAAAAAACGAACACTGGCCTTTCTATTTTGCTTGTGCTGCAGGCGATGATTAGAAGGAAAACAACATCGTGCCTATCGGTTAGGACCGAATCCACGGCCTCCGTGTGCCGCCTCCACCCTTCTTGCGATTCCGCTATGCCTATGTTCGGTATCTGTGTCGATAGTCCACTGCACACAGCTAGCCCCTAATTTTATTCGTTTTCAAATGTTTGCTCTCCCTTAACGTTCGCGTATCGATCGCGTCCTTCGTGGGCACGGCCCGCGTTTCCACCCGGCGGCGAGCCGGTTGCGCTGCTCGCGGTTACGACTCGGGCGCTGTTGCGTCATGCCCGCGTCGGGTTGCGCAGGGTCATTACACAAGAGGCTGCGGGAGGTTGTTAGCCGTCTGACTCCACTAATCTAAGCGGAAACGAATTGCGGCGGCAGCGAATGGCATTGCAGTGGGGATTAACTTTCTTGCTGGTGTCAGCCCGAAACGTGCTGACATTGGGTCGCCTGTTTCAGCGGCGTCGGGGGCCGAGAGGAAGCGTGGAGCAGACGGTACCTTGGCCGGTCACATCGCGCCTTATTAGGGCGCAGCGAGTGAGGTTGCCTTACCAAATCTTTGCGGGAAGTTGCGTTACGCGCTTGCCGTTTCCCACTAAAGACTGCCTCACTACACTTATCACGGGAATAATATAGGTCCTTGCCCGTAGTGAAAAAGACAGCAGCCTAAGAGAGCTCACTAACGAAGGAAAACACTAAGGAAGCCCGTATTGGCTAGCATCACCTTGTGCACTATACGTGTTTGCGGCCACCGCCAAACGGACATCTGAATGTGTTCTAGCACATCGCCGGCTCTTCAGTAGCTGTCGACGCGAATCAGTGTGGCCGGACGCGTCCCGGCATCGAAGGTCCCGACATTGGTATCTGCGGCGTGTGGTTTCGTACGTGTTATTTCGGGTAATTCGCCGTATTCGGGCCACGGCTGCACTGTGTGGACGTGTTGACCATAGCGCAACCCTCTTCCATTGTTGCCGCTACGAGCGCGTGCTCTTGTGCAGCGCAGGGGCGACGTACGAATGGCGACTGCGTTTTGAGCATCAGTTGTACGCTGGCGGTCCGCGCCGACGCGTGTTTTTCCTTCCGTTACCTGCGGCCCGAGAAAAAAAATCACCCGCCGCGTAGAAACTCGATAACCGGCGCCCCCTCCCCTTCCCTCG
This sequence comes from Dermacentor albipictus, assembly GCF_038994185.2. Lineage (NCBI taxonomy): Eukaryota > Metazoa > Arthropoda > Arachnida > Ixodida > Ixodidae > Dermacentor > Dermacentor albipictus. The sequence continues at coordinate 23,059,377 of NC_091823.1, forward strand.
TTCCGCGAGCCGTCATAAAACGTTCCGCGCCGTCGAAGGACGGCGCCGAGAAACATTCTTTGAGGAAGCCTTCTCCGTGCTCTTCCCTCTTTCTTTGTCTTCTGGTGCGTCTCCCCAGTGACCTGGTCACACGTGTGCCTGCCACTTCTGATGCTACTGCAGCCTTGACGAAATGCCTGGCAGTGGCACGTGCCAGTTGCAGACTGACCTCGAAACTTTTTACAGATATTATTTAAGGTAGTGTAGCTGTAGCTTTGCAGCATAAAACACAATAGATCAGAATGTTCTCCATCTTTTTCAGCCAGTGGAAGTAAGCATATTTGGCATGATAATAATGTCATACTGAGAAGTTTACTCTAGCTTCCAAGATCCATTGTCTCAAGGCATTAACAACATGCATTTGTGGTTTTGCCCCACTCTGTTGGCGTTTGTAAATATTTCTTTTCTCTGTGGCTTCTGTTATGATTGCAGATCATCTCCAAATGAAAGCATCCTTCAGCCGCCATCTCTTGTTGAGAAGATGTCATCATCAGAGTCAAGCTCCAGCGACTCTGATGACTCCTCCTCTGCATCAGGCTCGGGAAGTGACTCGGAAAGCTCGGACAGTGAAGGCTCCGCTCCAGAGACAAGCAGAGAGGTGGGCTTGGGCACCGGCCTCTCATTGCTTTCTATACTGGCTGTCTGAAAAATACTGAAGGTAACCTCTGCTAGCTTAACATTAACCATATTTTTGTTACTTCCCTGTGGTATGCTATGGTAATGCAAGAGGTCCCTACCGTAAAGTACTGCACAGCTGTCCATAGGCATGTTAGCAGCTATGCCTATTTATTAGACATTGTATATGACACTGCACATCTCAAGCGAACACTGTTCTCTGGGTGCCTTAACTGATGCCACCCTACTGTTGTCAGAATGGGCCAATGTGCTTTCAGGCCTACAGGGAACTAGCGTGTACAGGGAACAACAACAACAACAAAAAACAACTGTTAAAGAAGACTTTATTTAAAATTGGCTAAAAGAGCTGTCCCGTTTGTCTGATTTTGACAAAGGTCGACTATGTTGCTGTCCTCCAGGGAGTGCCTTCTTTTCTTATGCAGCCAAGCACCCAGAGCTGGAAGCTTGCTGACCTCATTGAGAAGCGCAGCTCTCCTGCGGGTTTGGGAGCTAGCTTGGCCCCCATGGGTCAGCAATCGCGAGCCGAGGATTCCCTCGTGGATGAGGACTCCTTCACGCCTATCCTCTCCCAGTACCCGAACAGGGATGCTGACCTCGGCCTCATGCTCAAAAGGTCTGTACTTTTTCAGTAGTGAATGTTTTCCTGGCTGGCTTGTTTAGATGCAATGCTGAAAACAGAAATTCCTCAGATGTGGTTTCGAAGTTTGCGTCATGCTGGCTCTGCTTTCATCGTTGCAGCTATAAAGAAAACTCAGCTATGTTTTCTTCATTTTTCTTTTTTGTTATATCGTCACATGTGCTTTTTATTGATGCCTTCATAACTCATTGGAAAGAGTGTATGGAAGAGTGCATAAGTTTGATTTATAAGTTTTGGTGATACTAACATACTTTCAACTCTAGTGTGATGTATCGTGTAGTAAAATTTTTTGGTTGTTTGATAAGCGTTTAATAGAACTTGCAGCATTTCTGCACTAACTAGTAGACAGCAGTTACATAGAATGAAAGTAACACGATAGAGCGTGTCCCAAAACGCCAGCATTTTTTCATCACATCTGCTGCTGGTATGCTGTGAAGGCAATGTCGCTAAATGTGATTTAGTGAGAACACAAGCTCTTGTTGGCTCCAGGCTGTCATTACAGGTATTTTTTTCATCCAAGGCATTTAAGAAAATATTCTGTCACAATGGCTTTTTCTTTCTGGTGCTTGGATGTGTGGGTTGCAAAGAAAACTAAATCATGCCAATTTTCTTTTTTTCTGCACTATGTTCATTTTGTGATGCTTGCAACATCGAATAAACCTGTATGTTACGCAGGTACAGGGGGACTAGAAATACGAACAGCAGAGCACACAGCCTGGGAGCATCGCCATGCTCTCTACCAGGCAGTCCCGAAAAGCTAGGCCCCTGGCGTGGTTAGGCCCTAGATTTAGATACACATATGCACAGCTTTTGAAACCTCCTGTTAGAAGGTGCAAAAGTTATCTCGGGCCACACTCTGACATTTTAATTTTTGAGGCCTTTGTACAGGGTTGTCCGCTCTTAAGGGAAATGTGCGAGGCCGCGTTTCGAAGAGTGCCACATGTGGCTGCTGGACAAGCTGCTTGCACATGCGCGTTGAGAGCCAAAGGCGGGGCCCTGTGGCGTATTGTCTGTTACTGTGACGGCATGCACAAAACCTCAGCGCTCCTGCGCAAGTATAGTTCTCCTGGTGGTGGTGCTTCTGGCGCCTGTGGTGCGCCGCGGAGCACGGCCTTGTGCTCATGTTCTTCTCCTAAGAGTGGACGACCCTGTACGTGTTGGTTTCTAAGATTATATGAATTGCACGCTAAGTGCTGCCTATCACCATCAAGGTCAAAAGCATCGTCATTTAGGGCTAGATTCTGGCATACATGCCGCCCTATAGGTAGAGGCTGAAAGCAGAGGCACATACAAATTTTACAGCTGCTTTTAATGGCAAATCTGCTGTGTAGATTTTGTCAGAATACTGAAGGTTGTGTGGTTGCATTTGTTTAAAGAAACAATTTACAATAGTGAAATACCAGCTGTATAAAGCCTGATGTCGGGAAGAAACAGGCTCGTCTTAGCAGTACTTTCTGATTATAAGGCAGAATATTGCAAATAAATTATGCCAACATGCTTATGATGAGCAATTGTTCAGACTCCACATGAGTAGAGAACATGAGCAACAATATTTGGTCCTTTTTGACAGTTGAAACACAGGATCTGACTTCCACATGGTCTTGCTTTACAGTCCCAGCCCACAAGGCCTGGACCTGATTCGCTCCCCTGTCACGAAGCCGTCAAATTTTCTTCTTTCCCCGGTGCACTCAAGCCCATCCCGGAGTCCACCGCCCTTGACCAGCCACGCAGGGGCGGCTCCACGTAGTCCGTCACCTCCGGACCATCAACCTGCGCCTCTGACGGCGAGTGTAACGGCCGCTTTGTCTGACGACGAAGGTCCTTGCCAGATGCAGAATGGCAGGATAACCATGAGGCTGGGCAAGCAGCAGCCGGCACAACCCAAGTCAGAACCTGAGCCCGCAGCTGCCAAGCAACAGCCAGAGCCAGTAAAGCGGTCATGGCCATCCAAGGCTGCCAAGAAAGAGACTAGTCCCAGCCTGGCCCCACCCCCCAGGAACAAGACACCTGTCACCCCAGTCCTGCCTGCAAAAACTGAACCGGTGGAAGGCGATGTCACAGCCAGGGAACCCACGCCCATTGGCATTACTCCAGCAGTCAGTCGGACGACTTCAAAGCGGAGTCATTCGGACCGCTACAACGAAAAACGTTCCAAAATTCACAAGCCACGCTTGGTGCTGTCTGACTCGTCCAGTGATGATGAGGCACCACCTCCTCCATCGGCTGTGGGGAGGCTATCCTCCAGCGAGGACAGCAGAGTTGATCAACGAACTTCCGCCAAGGCTGCGCCATCGCGTGTTCGGCCACCAAAGCCATCCCGTGGTGATTCTAAAGTGCACAAGGATGAGCTGGTTGTACCCAAGAGGGAAGGGATGGGCATACCAAGGACTCCTCCCGAACCTCCTTCACTGTTGTCTCCCATTGGGCAGCGCAGTGGCAGTGAAGTTCGGGACAGTGCGCCTGCCACAGCCTCATCGGATAGCATGGTTGTCTCCATTGCCTTAAGCCGCCTCCTTCGGTTGCCTGGCCGGCTAGTGAGGCAGCAGCCGTCTCCATCCCTCTCAAAAGAGCACCCGCTGGATGCAGGTCCGGCTGTGCTTAATCAGAAGCCCGATGTGTCAAAGCATAACTTGTGTGGTAGTGCAGTGTCTTCCCCAGTGAAGGGCAAGTCAAGCTCGAAAAGGAAAAGTTTGCCGGACGAGGACAGGGGAAGCAGAGAGCAGGAAAAGAAGCGGAGGGTGTCAACTAGCTCCAGTGGCTCGTTACGAGTCAAGAGAGAGTGAGTGAGAGCCTGGGATGTGATTGCTGTAGTGTGGTTGTAATGTCATACACTGAAACTGCTAGGGTCAGTTTATGAATATTTGTAGTCGAGGGCACAGGCCTGAATCGTTTTGAGTGCAATGACTCGGCCTCATTGCACCCACTGACCAAAGCTAAAATAATCTCTTATGCTTTCTTGACCAGCCGTTTGTTGCTGCAGGAAACACGGTATTATATTACTTGCACAAAGTTAAAACATTTTGAATAGATCAAACCAACTCTATGTTAGCTGTAATGGTGGCTTTGGAAAAAGTTCTTTTTATGGCAATTCATGGTGTACAGTCGACTTCCACGAATTCGACCATGATGGTATGGACGATATTGATCGAACTGTCTGACTGGTCGAATTAAACAAGATGTAGAGGGAATTGCAAAACACACTGCTGATTCATTTGGCTGAATTTGGCAGATATTAACACGCCCCTCTATCAAACGCATGCCCGTTTTTTTGTGTGTCCAAAGTAGAAAACTAGCATAGCAATACCGTTAAAGCGCCTAAACAAAGTAGAACTCTAACGTGCACCTGATTTTTAGCAAGAAAAGTGGGCAACGGACTGTGTGTCCCTGCCCTGTGGCGTTCGATTTCCTTAAGTCAGCTTTGCTGCAATATAGCTGTGTTTTGCGGCAAAGCATACAAATGTTACGAATGCGATTTCTGGCTCAGTTTCTCTGGGGGAAAATGAAGGCACATGTTAGAATCAGGTAAATACTGAAATCAGACGGTTGTGAGCTACTATTATTGCTTGCAAATCGTCCTAGGGTAGACCGACAATAGGCGCTTTTGACAGGAGGTTGACGTGTGTTCAACGCATTCGCCGTCTCTTGAGCTCTGCTGAGACATGTTGCCAGTAAAGGGGTCGCTTTTCTGGTCATTTAGGGGTAAAGCGCTTGCGTGCTGACTGGTAAAGTTCAAATTACCCAGTAAAGACCAATTCTAGGATTGAAGTAACGAAAATTTGGTCGCATAGAAATTAAAGGGCGCTGGCTGGAACCTCTAGTTGGGATCGAAATAATAAAAAAATTGAATAACGGTAGCAAAATTAATGGAAGTCTGCTCTTTGGGCTCACTGAATGCGTGCGCCAGTGATTCAGAATTTGCACAAGTTTGCGTGCCATAATGGTTTTCCAAGTTGCTTTGCTGTAGCCAGTAATGTGTCACATTGGTAAGGGGACCAAGGGTACATGCTGGCTAGGCAGGAGGGTCTTTAGAATGCAGTGTTTACATAGGAGTTGGATCATCTGTGACACGGCAGCCATGCACACTGATCGTTTCCCATGTGAATATTGTGCCGTGACGTCACGACACAGTATCCTCCTGAGAAAGAAAGCCGAAGTTGGTTGTAAGAAAGCTGTCATATTAAATTATTTATGGTGCTATGAGGCTAGTCACTATTTTTCTAGAGCTTAGAGGTGTAGAGCCTTCATGTAAGACAAAAAAAAAAGAATATTCATAAATATCATGTCAGTACCCCAGTCAATACTGACTCAAATGAAGCACCGTATGTACTCGTGGAAAGGCCGCCCTTGTGCAAGAGCTGCAGCCCCATTTTGGAGGGCAAGATTTTGTGAAAAAGTTTTGTTCTGTTGCCGCTAGGTGACGCTAGCTGCTTTTCAGTCAACGCCGCTGTGCCATTATTTCTTCATATGGCGCATCATCTTGGCAGTGTTTCCAGTCAGATCGGTGGAATTTCGCCTCTAGAGAAGGGAGCCCTGTTTGAGTCGGCGCTGGCCAGGGACGATGGGCCGGCATCTGATGTCGTTTACTCCAGTATTATGTCATTTGTGCCTCTCTTACCCTCTGCTACCGCTGCAGAAACAGTACGACCTCTAGCAGGCCATCATCAGCCTGATTAGCGTTAAGGGCTGCATGCAGCAAAGATTCTAGAAAGAAGCTGCAGCCTTTACACAAGTATATACGGTAACCAAGTGTCGTTAGTAACCTAGTGCCAATATTTTTTGTGTTCCGATTTACTTGTTATTGATGGTCAGTCATGCAACTCTCTAAATATTGATTTTACTACCAATGTATCAGTGTATTAGTCCACAAGTTCAGATTACCGTTTGAAGCCTGTGAGGCGGTTAATCTGGCCAGTTTACATCTTCCTCCTAGCTCTTTCTCTGGCTCTAGAAAGTCCATGAAAGTTTTAAAAAGACTGACATCATCTCATCTCGATTGAGTGCTTCATCACTGTGGCTTTTGAATACAGTCAAAGCTGGATATATTGAATCTGAAGGGGATAACAAAAAGGTTTGATATATAGGGAATTCAATATATAAAATAAAAATTTTATTACAAGAATCTTCAAGTGGATTTCACAGCTGTTTGTTCTACACAATAATTCGTTATATGTAGGTTCGATATATCCAGGTTTGACTGTACACTGCAAATTAACAGGCACTGGGCATAATATGCATCAATCTTTCTTTATTTCACATTGCACCGAGAAAACATTGATTCAAAAGAGAGACTGCACCAGAAAAAGAAATGCTTTTTAGTTTTGAAACCTTCTCTGACAAAATCTACACTTCTAAACTGAAACAGTATCCATCAAATCATTACTTAAGGCGTTAGCTAATTTATTATAGGTATTTCTTTTTTCAGTACTATCGATATCCAGGGATCACTAAAGAGAGTATTGGTTGCGTGATGTACTCATGGTGCACTTCTTCTAATTGCTGATATTGGTGATTATAGCAATAGAGGTGGGGAGGCAGTTTCACTTTTTTGTAGTGAACAGTGTGAATAAATAAAAGCAGATACAACTGCAACATGGCGGGATATGATATTGAACTCACTGTCATTTTGCACCAGTTGCCAAAATTACACAAGTTTTGTTTTGTTTTACTCCTTCTATCATTAGTAACTTGGTTATGATGGCGTGGCACCTTTCAGTCCTTATCGTAGTGAGTAGTAGTGATTCGGCAAAGCAAATTTTGCCAGTATAGTTGAAAAATTACTCTTAAGTGTCTCCCTTGAGGTGCTAATTTTGTTTGGTTTTTTTCCTTTGCACAATGTCTTGCCACAGGTCAGTTGAACTGCCACGGCCAGATGATGAATCGGAGAGCCGGCAAGAGTGGCCAGAGCCTCTACGCTCATGTGACAGCCCAAGCAGTTTGAGTTCGTACTCAAGTCAGCGGAGTGGCACACGGCAACACCGTGGGCGCCCCTCTTCATCCAGCAGGAGTCGCTCTGAAAAAGGCTCTGCGTCTCGGAGAGAGACAACGCCTTCTAGTGAAAAGTCCAAGAGGCACCACAATCACCACCGGGACAAGAAAAAGTCATCTGGCTCAAGAACCCGGTCCCACTTGGATGGGGCGTCATCGTCGAGTAAATCTCGCGCTGCACCTGATGATCCAAGCTCCGACCCCAGTGCCATGGCAGGCAGCACAGATGTCGTTTCTTCTAGTCAGGTGAGAGCCCCTGTGTTCAGGTCTATTTAGTATTCCTGCACTGGTTGAATTGCTCACATCACATTTGTTTGTTCAGTGTAATTTTTATGCAGAATTCAATTTACATAGTTGGCATGGAGCTCTTGCTGTTGCTTGTGCAAATGTCGAAAAAGTGCAGTGAGTTGCACTTGTGTGCAGTTAAAAAAGCTGGCATGTTTCCTTCAGTGGAAGATTGAATTACGCTGCCCGTTTTTATGTGAACCAGTTGAGGAAGTTAAGTGGCGGTAGCCATAGGTAGTAGGTTTAGCATGACAAATTTATGCCAACAATTGCTCCATCTTGGGTGTCGTTACACTGTATTTAAAAAATAACTGTTCAACGAGTCATCGTCACTATGAATACACAATGTAGATATGGTACTTCCTTACAATGAATTGCATTGGGCGTTTCCATAAAAATTAGGTGTTGCAGGCCTACACGCGCAATGCCCCTTTCCTCTATGCCCTCAAAGAGCATTGAGCTTTCAACACACTAGCATGGCTAAGGTGCACTGCATCACTGTGGGAAGAGCAAAAATAAGCAGGGGCATATGTCATGGTAAATAGACATGACAGTGCTTGAGCAGACCAAGTTGTCATACATCACCACAGAAGAGAATCTTTTTTCGGCACAGTTGCTTGACACAATTGCCATGCAAGCCATGTGTCTGGCCTGGTAGAATTCAGTGACTGTAATTAATTTAACCTCAACAAATATAACGGAATCGGTCTAACTATATGGCAAGTCGAAATAAGGAGGCAGGAAGACATCTGAACGCACCGATGCTTCATTTGGCATTATTTGCTTGATCCTAACACACCCTTAAACCTAACACTCACTCGGTGTTTTAGGGGTTCATAGTATAACATGCAGATCTAGCACGCTCATGTGGCTGCTCACTAAAATCAAGTCCCTAGGCTATTGTTATTCGTCGAGCTTGAGTCGTGTGCTTTGACTTCATATGCTTAATCTTGTTTACGTTAAACCATATTTGATAACTTGAGGGTGCATTCCAACCTGTTCTGCAGGTGAATTCTTGGGAAGGGCTCCTGTCGAGCTCGGATCAGAGTGAAGTGCACGGGCACGAGACACCCGGTAGCCGCATGGGATCGCTGGGCAGCGGGGGGATGTCGTCGGCCATGCCGGTTGGGACTGGAGGCCTTCTGACGGTGAAGAAGGAGGAGCCCGCCGACGGGCATAGCCAGCGGGGCAACCCATCCCAGCTCCTGTCGTACAACTCGCACCGAGAGTGGGAGTCAAAGTAAGTGTTCTGGGCTGCTGCACCATTGATGCTGAAGGCTCAACTCATCAATTCATTTTTGTTGTGCCACATTAACTGGTACAAGTCAGTTGGCACCTTCTGCAGTGGCTATGGCATTCTTCTACTGAACACAAGGTCGTGGTTTAATTCTCGGCCCCGGTAGCTGCATTTCAATGGGGGCAAAATGCAAAAATGCTCTTGTGCTTAGATTTAGATGCATGTTCAAGAACCTCAGGGGATCTGAATTATTGTGGAGCCCTAGACTAAGGCGTTTCTCATAGCCCCGCTGTTGTTTCAGAATGTCAAACCCAATCAATCAAGGTGGGTGGTCAAATGATGGTAGCACTACGGCATTCCTAAGTTGCAAATGACCTTCAATGGGCCATTTTCTGTGGAATTGGCACTGGCTTCAACAGTTTCATGGATGATGCTTCTTTAGCTAGAATGCATGCACTAATTATTTGTTGATAGCTGGTTTTGTGGCCACGTAAAATGATGCTGCCTGTGTATTTCACTTTTATGGTCATTGCCAGAACTTTATTGAACTGTTGAAGATGCTCATTTGCGAGGATCAACTTCTGTGAGAACAGAGAAAAATTTTGTCTGTTCTTGATTGTCAGATGCAGTGTATCACTTTTGACTACAGTAGAATCACAATAATATGATCACACCTGATAAAAAATTTCAGGATGGCACAAAGTTTTCTAAAGTCCCTACCCAAGTCCATTAGCTCACACATGCTAAATATTGAAAAGTTGCAAACTGCTTTTCACGCTGTGGCAGATGATGTGAGGTGAATATCCTTATCTTATGAAAGGCACGTCCTTATCAGCATCAGTGAGCAGCTTCGATGCAGCAACTAAAGTTCAAGATAACCAGGCATATCTCAAAATGTTAACTTGAAAACACGTGAAGTGTGCAGCTTGCGGCTGCCAAAGTGTGCTTGAGACAAGCGCGCCAATGATTGAAATTTGCGTCAGCCAAAAGGAGCGCTTCCCGCATGCCACACGACTGCAGTAACGAATTGCAAGTCTAGTTCTCCCTTTTGCCGCACTTGCTTTTGTTGCTTTTATTTCTGCATGGAGAAATACAGCACTGCGACTGTCTGAATTTCCAGTCTCTCGCATTTACTCTGCTACCAAGATGACAGCACTGCATCAACGGAAGGCCACGCTCGCCCGATCAGTGGTGCGATAGCTCCTCCCGAAGCCCAATTTTGTTCCTGATTTCAAAGACAACATACTGTAAAGCTGCAATTTTCTCAAATTGCTTATTTCTTCTATATATTTTGCCATGAGATAAAAGAAAACTTGAGGATTGTGTGAAAAAGTATTGGAAGTTCAATTATTAGACCACTTCATTGCCACATCTCCTCTCCTTGATTTCGGAATATTTTAAAATGTTTGTTGGTGGTACGAATTTCGGGGGATACAAGTTCCTGCGCTGTGCCCAAAAGATTCATTGCAGCGAGATTCTTCTGTATTTCTAAAAAGTCACTGAATATTTTACTTGTCTGTCTTACTCTTCATGTCTGCTATTAGTGGATCCTGAAAGGATGCTTTCTCCCTAACGTGTGCGCTTCCTCTGGCATTGCAGAAATGGCAGCTCAGACTACTTTCTCTGCGAGGCCAAGCGGTTGAAACACGAGGCCGATCGGGAAGTGCACCGCACAGCACAGGCGGTCAAGTATTTAGAAGCGGTGCTCTACTTCATCCTAACGGGCAATGCCATGGAGCACGGCCGTGCCGACCCGGAAAATGTGTACCGCATGTACAAGCAAACACTCATTCTCATCAAGTAAGTCAAAGTGCAAACCAGGCTCTCACATAGAAAAGCTGAAGGTGCAGATGCTCTTGTTTCATAATGATTGTCAATTTGGTCTGCGCAAGGAGGCACCAGCATTTTGCTTTCAGTCCCATGTGTTGATTTCATAAACGCAGTACTTCAAAGTTAATTGTCTTCTCGAAGACGTGGCACACTGTTTTAATTGGGTTTCTTTGTTTTGACTATGTACCAAGCCTGATGTAAAGCTTGTGTAATATTTGCCAGATTTTTTCGTACAGTTATTCAGTCAGAGCCTCACTCGTCATTCCACTTAGCAATGCATGTTCTGTAGACCTCCAATGGTGTATGTTATCATCGACATGGGCTTGTTACGAGGCCTTTTAAGCCCATTGTTAACGTGTCCAAGTGAAAGTAATGATGTGCGTTTACAACACACCATACAAAACTTATATTAAAGGGGCCCTGAACCACCCCCTCGGGCTTGGTGAAATGACATAGTCTGTGGGTAGCACATGCAGCGCTGCTGTGAACATCTCAATCGACCCCCTTTTTCTCTGGTACCCCCTTTGTTCAAGTTCATCTCAGTCAAGTTTTGCTGTCATACGTGGTGCTTGGAGCTCTCAAGCAGATTGCGAAATCACCTTTCTCTTAAACACACTGTCTTTTCAACAGAAGGCCCTGTCCTCACTCTCTCCCAGACGCACTATTTTGTCATCGGTCGCACTATTTCGTCATTCCCTTAGACGGCTGCTATTAGCCAATAGCTGACACCGAGCTGCGGTCGGCTACATGGCGTAGATACTGCGGCTGCCATGGGGTGCCGCCACGAGTCCACTGGCTAAGCGCACTGCGACTCGCTGAGAACAACCACGTTTGGCTTATGTTTAGCATATCGTAGGCACCAAAGGCGGAAATCGTGGCCCCTTTAAAATGAAATTTGAAGTATGTGCCACAGTGACGTTCACGAGGCGACACGATGCGGGCACGCCCCATTGTGCCTTCGCAGCGCAAGGCATTGAAGAAGGAATGGTGGGAGCACAGTGGAGGCCGTGTTTGATTGCCATTAACGCCACTTCTGCTGAACGCATTGAAGTACTTTTTGCAGCAAAGTATTCTTGAAATAGCCTATTTTCACTTCAAATGCCTTTCTCCACTTCGAACGAAAGTGGTTCAGGGCCCCTTTAACACTGTTACGCAGAACGACGAATGGACAGGACTTAATGTAAGCGAGAAAACAACACATGACACAGGTGTCGTGTGTTGTTTTCTCGCTTAAGTTCTGTTCCTTCATCATTCTACGGCACAGTTTCAATTACTGTATTTACTCGCATAATGACCGCACTTTTCTTGTAAAAAAAATTGATGGAAATTCAGGGGCGCGACCATTACGCGGGTTAAATTTCCCGCGAAAAGAAAAATGTTTTTTCATCCCGCGTTTGCTGCGGGATGACAACAGCTCAACAAACAGGCGGCTTCTTCTGTAACAGTGCGGGACATCAAAACAAAAATGGCGGCCAGCGGAGCAAGCGGCACGTACCCAATGACATTTTTTTTTTCTTCTTGTGAGTACATTATGCGTATTGAAACAGTTTCTTCCATATCACAAATGAATAATATCGTTAATTTCGGCTAGTTTGGGACGATAACGTAGCCATGTCCACTTTGAGGGGACAGAAACAGAGATGAGCACGCGTAGCTGCCAGTGACATAGAAACACATGGCGAGCCTGCTGCGGAAACTATGGCATTTGTCTTCACTACTATCCTAATATGGCACGTTTATGCTACGGTGGGCGAATATCTTAGCTGTATTACAAGCGTCGGCGTATGAATAGGGGACCCTTCCAACATTGTGTAAACGTGGTCACTATCGTTGCCGCTCGCGTTTTGTTGCATGCCCACGAGTGCAGATGAGAAGAATCGAAAGGCGCCTTTTTTGTTGCTGTTGACCAAAACCATTATGAAGCCTACAAATAATAAAGCCAAGATAAGTTTGGCTGTAGGTGTGTGTGTGTGTGTTTTTTTTTAAAATGAAAGTGCGAAAAGTGATGAAAGGAATGGAATGGGGTATCTGCTTAAGAATGTTTGGTGCGTGTAGAACACTTGGTATGTCTTCGAGAGTCATTCGCGTAGCATTCGACACATGGTAAGTGCAGTCATCATTAGCTAGACTTGGCACACAACATATCGCTGTGACCAGTTCGGGGTGCGATCATTACACGGGAAAGAAAAAAATCGAATTTTGACGACAAAATTCAGGGGTGCAATCATTACGCAAGTGCGATCATTATGCGAGTAAATACAGTATGTCAAACCAACTAGCCCACTGTGAAATTTCCCAAAATGTATTTGTGCTTCGTATCAAATACATCACTGTAGCTCAAAGACACAGCTTGAATTGTAAGCTGCTCATTACAGGTCTGTTATGCTTATTCAACAAGCATGCAGTGGTCACTAATCCACTGTCATTTTCTCTTCGCAGGCACATTTCATCAAAATTTCAAAAGCTCCAGAATGATGCTTATGGCAGCATTGACAACAAGCTTGCCATACTTAGGTGCGTACCGACCCTTTTGCATTTTGCGTTGGTCCTCTGCCATCTGCACTTTGCCAAAGAGCCCCTTAACAGGCTCGCACATTCTGTATGAGCAAGTGTAATTTGTGGTGCTGCTATTCACGGACACCTTTGCAAAATATTGCTCTACTAGTTCATTCAAGTTTTCATTTCCTGTTCCAATTACTCTCACTATTTGAGTGCTACAGTGCGTGCTGTTAACCCCTTACGTGTTTTATTACTTTGGCCAAAAGTGACCTTATCTTGCATTCTTTTTTTTTTCTTTTATGGTTCTTCTTCAAAATTCAGTGCGTCGAAGACCATTCTAAAGCTTTTCCAACCAATTTGCTGTTAAAACGTTAAAACGCTGCACCACTGTCAGACGAAGTCAATGTTGTCTTCACTTTCCGAATCATCATATCCACTAGACGATGCGATGACAAGGCTATTGTCATCCTCTTCGCTCGAAGAACAGGACTCTAGTGCATTGCTCTCACCCTCACTTTTGCTGTCAGATTTGAGCAGTGGCTTTCTTTTGCACGCACGACTCACATGCAAGCTGCCAGTGCAGAGCAGACTGCATCTACTGAATCTACTGAAAGGCACAAAAAGTGCGTGATTACAAAAATGCGGTCTTTGGGTATTGACGTAGTGCTGCCGTCGATGTAGTAGAAAACAAAGACCACTGTAAGCACGCTGCACTAGTGCTGACGAAAAGACTGCCATCTATGTTGTAGAACACAAGGACTGAATCAACGTGGCCTTCCAGGTGCTGAAAAAGTGCTGACATCTGTGTAGTAAAACAAAAAGAGTGAAATAACTGCAGATTTTAATTGCTGGCACTGCAGCCGTCTGTGTAGTAGAGGAAAAACTAACTGGACTACCTGAGTTCGTCCAAATTGCTTTGAAAATGAGATTATTGCTGTTGACAAGTTGAGCTCGTCCAAAACACTTAAAAGGGGTTAACCAACTGAGACCCTTGATGATTCTCAGTGTCATGAATTACCAAGCCGAGCACAACCACAACATTCGATGCAGTACTGAGCTTTAACTTCACAGCCTGTACTGTGTTGCATATTTCTTCTTTAGTGTTCCTTCCAGATATTTTAAACAATGTAATTCAAACCTTTTTTTCAGTCTAGCAAGCTCGAAATTGATGAGGGTGACGACTTGTTAGCTATTGAAATTGGCTATACGTGTGCATTGATTTGTTCATCGCTGTGCTAATCAGTTTTTGTAGCACCTGTTATAGAATTTTGTAGTGTCACATTGCTTTACTGAATTCATGTCTTTTTAATGTACGCATTTTTTCTTCCTTTACAGCCTACGGTGTCAATCTTTATTGTACAAAAAGCTGTATGATTTGCACAAAAATGATCTCCGTGAGAACATGCGTGCCCTCACTGAGTTCCAAAAGGTGAGAGTCAAGTCTTGTATGTCGGATTTCTTACGGTTACAGTCGAACCCGGCTATATCGAAATTGCAAAAAAACGCCTGTCAGTTCGATATAGAGCATAATTCAATATAAGCCTGCTTAAATAATTGGATGTCATAAAAGTACGTACCATTTATAAAATCACTTTATTGATGAAACGAGCTTAGTTTCGCATGAAATAGTCTTGCATTTTCTTTTGCTTGGGCAATTTCGCTGCCTGTGATACACGCACTTCTCCACGTTGTCTACGGAGTCGGAGCAGCAGGGGCTGCAACCTTCCGCATTCGCGCAGAAGCACCGGACTAGTGCGAGCGCACCAATCACTTCGGAGGATGTAGGCAAAGGACCGTCATTGCTTTCCTCATTGTGCCCACTTTCACTTGTGCTCAGTACGATGCAGGCAATGTAGTCTTCGTTTTCGGGCTGTCCCGTGGTCGCGACAGCATCGTTAGTACTCACAAACTTGTACATTGTTGATTCGTCAACAGCTTCTGGAAATTCTGACAGCTCGCTCCAAACTTCGGCAACACCGGCAACGGCTTCGTTGCATTCATCAGAATTTACAGTCATCACCGAGCACATGGAAGCCGGCACAGCTGAAGCAATTTCGGATGAACCGCTCATACACGGCCGTGCGTACGCGTCGGGCGCCCTGGGCACCGGGTTGCGAGTTTGGCCACTTTAGCCCTAATCTCCCCCTTATTCTTCAATATCGTGCTGAGAGTGCTCCTTGGAATCTTGCATGCTGCGAGGACACCCAACGTCTCACTGCGTTCGAGCTTCACGACGAAAGGTGAATTCTGCCTCTTCATCATGGCAACACTGCGGGAGAAGGCCCACAAGGCGCACACACAATGAACCAGAAAAGCAGCGAGACAACTCGCACTTTCGCCACGTTGCACGATGAGAGCACAAGAGCCTCTTATTGGCTGTCGGAGCAAGCGTTGCGGGCAGGCCAGGATCATTTTTTGCGTGGTGGTGTCAACGGCTTGTCCGAGGCAGTGTGGTCACGGTAGGGAGAGTGTTTGGATAGAGCTGCGCCGCCGGGCTTCCCCGCTACCGCGAGGGAAAGCCAGCTTCAGGGGGCACTTTGCCGCTGCTTGACGTTCGATATATCGGGAGTCGCTGTTATTTTTGTTCGATGTAAGCGTAAATTTTGCTATATATACTCATTGTAACTATGCCATGTCCAGAAATTGTTTGATATATAGAATAAGTCGATGTAAGCGGGTTCGATATAGTCTGGTTCTTCCATTCTGTATGGACTCGTGGTACAAAACGACATTTGCATAATAGCTGCACCATTTGCTCGGAATAAAAATATATATTATAAATGTTACATCTTTCGATGCTATGTATGCACAAGTCACGTCTCATATCTTAGGAGGTCGAAATTTCTGTTAAATGCAGTAATGTATTGAATAAGTAATGTGAAAAAGTTGCTTTAAAAAAAAGAAAAGCAAATACTGAAGAGAAATAATGTCTGCTCTTATGTGGAGATGTTTCAAGTTGAACTTTGAAGAAAAAAAATTTAGCTTGAGAAACTGAAGGTTTGAAAGAATTAGTGTAGGCTTGTGGCAGAATGTTGTTTAACAAATTATGTAATGTCCTAAAAATTAAAAACAAAAACACATTTTTGAGATCAAAGGGTTTGCTCATTAGAACTTTTCTTAAATCTAAGTTTAGCTTTACCATTCTCTGACAGATGGCATGGTGACATTTCAGGATTACGTAAAGTAATGCATGACATTAGCTGGCACAGCCATTGTCTGCCTCTTATTCACACTGTTGCTGTTTAAAAGCAGTTATTGAAAAAATTTACAGCAAGATTGGTACTTGACGCCATTCGACAGAATGTTTGTGCTTCTGCTTGGCCATGTGTGAACATCCTGCTGAATGTTCCCTGCTGTGAAGCAAGCTTGCTCCAACAGTGCCTATTCCCTGCCTTACAGTGCCCTTTGGGCAAGCTTGCCTCGCCGCCACTGGCTCCAGCAGGCGTTCGTCTGCAGAGATCCCCGTGCCAGCCGTCTCCACACTCGCCCACGCCTTCACCCGCGGGCAGTGTGGGCTCCCAGAGCAGCGGCTACAGCAGCTGTGAGCTGGCCAGCAATGGCCACGGGGGCAGCAGACAACAGCCAGCAACAACGGCCACTGTGGTGCCGGCCATAGCCACAGCAGCAGCAGCGCCCCTGCCGGGCGTAATAGCCCTGCCGCAGTCCCAGTACCTGATGCTGCAGCACCAATTGGCAAACCTGTTGTGCCTGTACCGTTGCCACGAATTGTGGGAGCAGGCCGACTCGCTCACCAGCCGCTCACACTCCAGAGGTGCGTGGCATTAGATTTCACGCGAGCAGTACTGGGGAAAATGTGGCACTGCAGTCGTTCATCCATTGTGGGACTCGTGTAGTAGTACAGGGAGTTGTCTGCGATTTGGTTCTTTGTGGCTTTATAGTTCCTTGTTTTAACCTCGCAATATTTCCTTGAGAACTAATTAATTTTGTTGTGCAGTTTTCAGCACATAAATCATTATGCATGTCACCAATTCTGGGATATGCTTTTTGATTCACACTTGCTATGGGTACCGAAAACAAAAAACAAAAAAAAACAACATTCTCTTGTGTGCAACATTCCAGAAATGACAGACTGGTGAAATAGAGGCTGAATGCAACCAGTTATTGCTGTGAAAGTGTCTAGCAAAGAAAAATGTGTGAGGTTCAGGTAGGTCAATACAAGAATACAGATGGTTGCCCAGAGCCAATAGAATGAAGCTAGAAGAAACCCACTTAGTATTTCCCACCATGTGGTGCTGAACACACGTGTATGAATAACTAGCACCACATTTTTATCCTAGATTTTCATTTAGAAATTCTCCAGTGGTGCACGGTGCTCACAGTAGCGCACACTTTGGATGAACGAAATGTATTAAGCCAGCTCACATAACGCCAGCATTATTTTCTTGTCACATATTTGTCAAGTACATTGGGAGAATGGGCAGTAGAAACAAGACTAACTAATGTCCATTGCTACGGTCGAGATGAACGCTATGTCATGTAAGGACATCACCAAAAGCGAGCAATAGTCATTAGATCCAGACCCTTTACTCTTAAGCCCAATGCTACAGTGAGACATGTCAGTAATGCAGGAGAGGCTTTTCCCAACAAAGTGTGATGCGTCTGCCCTTCATGTTTCCATGCTTCAAGAAGTAGTTTCCTTAGAAAGGCCATCAGCATGAAGAGGCAGTTCTCTTGTTCAGCAACACAAAGCTTGCCATGGTCAAGCACCACACGCAACACCAGCCAAAAATCACCAAGTGTATATGAAGAATGCAGCTTGTTGTTAGACTAAGGATTTAGGAGAAGGAATTCATCACGGACCTCCAGTACAAAGTACCCTCCCTCATTTTGTATGGGTGTGCAAGTCAGCTGAAATGCACCACATGAGGCCGAATGATCCAATTGGTCCCTTCATGGACGTCTAACACTTGCAGCCTCACAAACAAAAAGATCCCCCAGTACCAGGGTGAGAAGCTTCTGTACCTGAGAAAAGCAAAGGTGAAAATGCAAATTGTTAGAAGAAGGTAAGGACGAGGCAATTTGCTGTCACGTTTCCTTTTGGGCACGCTCGCCACTACATTCTGCACCGTTACATGGTTTGCCATTATTTGCAATTCATGCGACACTGTGTATATTTGGCACTTCACTGCCAGGCACAGCAGGGTGGCATCATACATAGTGTTACTTAATCTCGTGGAACTTTTATTTGCACTTGTGTGTTGTGTACTTATGTCATGTTGTGATGTTCCTTAAAGGGACACTAAAGGCAAATATTAAGTCAAGCTAAAGTGATAGATTAGTGCTTGAGAATCTCTAAGGCATCAGTATTCTCACAAACAGAGCCTTAATAATCGAGACATTTAGGTAAATGCACGACACGATTAGAGACTCCCCGGGAAATTCAAGTACTTGCCCGATAACGAAAGCACTCCTCAGTTAAATTTTGTCACTAGTAGTCAACCACCCATTGCACAAAACATCTCGTATTGTAAGATGAAATAAAATGCTATTTGTCCAGTTCTATTTCATGTTTAGACAAAAGAACTAATAGAAATTACTCTGGACAATGACACGGGTGGTCGAAAGGTTTCATTTTCTCTCAACTGCATGCCACCCACGCTTTCGTGTTTCAATAGTTATTGCGTACTGCTGCGCTGGTTTTGCTGACTCGCGAAACTCGCACAAACTGCAAGTACCGGAGAATTCCACTTCCATGTGATGTCGCGAGATGCCCGATTGGTCTACATTACTTGGCCAAAAAGCAGCTGCAGCGGGGAGTCCGCCGCTCTAACTTTGTCATGGCTCAGTACCACCGTTTGTCGGATGCTGTTTTACTCGCCGATGGCAGCAAAGGGCAGTGACGGTGTATGCAACGCCACCACTCCCCCGGTTTGGTGGCAGGAGATTTGAATTTCGAGAAAGGTATTCGGACCCTTCAGATGCAATTTTCTTGTAAACTAAGTCTTTTTCTTGGCACAAAACAAGCGTTGTGAGGTTTCTGGAGTGGTATTTAAACAGTCCACGTCGACTTAGTATTAGCCTTTAGTGTCCCTTTAACTGGTTTTCTCTTGTAGATGTCTTGTACAGTTCATACTTGAGGGTCCCAGTTGATTTCCATTTGCTATCACTAAAGTACCATCTTAAAGGAGAGGAATTATTCTGTCCAGTGGTCCTTTTTTGAACCACACACCTTTGTATAGTATACTATGGTTACTTGTGCATCTTGATCATGCAAATGAGTGTCTGGCGCAACATGTAGACTGTCCCGACCATTTGTTTTGTTGCGCACATTCATGAAGAACTTAAGGAAACTCTGTAGAGCATTGTATTAAATCAGTGTTTCCGTGAGGATAAATTAAAAGCTTCAACATGGTAGACAAATGTATGCCCAAGGAAGAGGACTGTAGTGAATAATGGTACATGATCAGGTGGTGTGATGAGCTTAGCAAATTTTCAGGCATATGGGCAGAGTTGGCTGAAGCAAGACAGGTAATTGGAGATGGCTTGGATAAAAAAAAGAGAAAGCCTTTGACTTGCCGTGCTGCAGTGGGCATGATATAAGCTGATGACCATTATTATGGTGGTGTGTAGCATCTCTAACCAAAGCGCTTGTCTTTCTTTTCTTTCACCAGAGTTTTTCGAGGAGCTTGACCGGGACTGTGGCATACTGACACTGCACAGCTCGTGCTCAGAGCTGGTGAAGTACATTCAGGAAGGTGTTTGTCGACTACGACAGCGGTTCACCACCTGTTCCACGGACAGTTGCACCACGTGATGGGGGCTGTCCCCTGCCGCTGCCACCTGCGTTGCCACCACCAGCACCGTGAGCTCGATGCCGCACGAGGCACGGCTTCTGTGAACTGTGGCCGTCACGGGTGGCCCGGCAGAGGCATTTCTCCTTCACCCAGTGCTGCTGTGCTGCAATATGTACACATACAAACGATGCGTTTTGTTTCTCATTTTTTTTCTTCCCCCTGTTGTTGTTCTTTTAATTAGGGCTCCTTCACAACCGTTTCTCAGCGCGGCACCCTCAGTTTCCTTTTTTCTTGCATTGTGCCCCTCTTTGGTGGCTTTATTTTTCCTATTTGTTTTGAAGTCTGTTTCGAGAGCTGTTTGTTCTTGTTGCTGCCAGTAACCATTGTTGTTGTGGTTGACGTTTGTGTACATAAAAAATGGGTGTGTGGAAAGATGGAGACAGGTGAAGGAGGCTGAGAGGAAATGCGGAGTGGAGAGGGAAGGTGTACATAGGAAGGTGACGAGGCAAGCAGTGTTTGTTTTTCCTCTCCACGGATTGTGCTGTTACTTAGTCGTGTGTGCTGCCATGCAAAAGAAAAAAAAAGAAAAGAAACGGAAGTGCTATGGGGTCAAGTGTCACATGCACAGAAGCAGCAAACAACCACGGGTGATAGTGCAGGAAGGACGAGCAGGAAAGCCCAGGGATGCAGCGCCGCTCTTTGTCTATAAGAATTGTACAAAAATCATTGTCACGATGCAAACCCCCATCATGGCTCCCGCCATGTTGGGACTTAAAAGAGGCCTTTGTCTGTGCAAGGAATTGTAAAGTGTCATCAAAGCTTCTATCTGCCTCTGCAGATTCTTCATTTCTGTGGTCCCCCCCCCTCCTCCCACCACTGTTGTGCACGCAGTGGGGAGCCACCTGTGCTCCTGTTTTGTTGGACTAGCAGGATGTCAATTATCCTGTCATCACCAGTGTTCCCTGTTCTTTTGAAGACGTTTGGGAAAGGTGCAAGAGGCTCTTCTGTGATTAGGTGGCCCCATTTTTTTTTCTTTTAATGTAATCGTGAGCAGATGAAATGTGCTCAGCACCCCGAGGCAGGCAGTTAATTGTGTCCGGCAGCCGAGGTGGCCTCCCACTCAGAGTCTGTTCCAGAGCACTCAGACTGCTCTAAAGTGTTGTGTTTCAAGAATGTGCAAAGTGTCAATATGGGCCTCTGCCAATAAGAGGGCAAGGCGAGATTCTTCGCTCTGTTCATTTCTCATGGAACTCTAGTTTTTCTACTCTGTTCTTTTTTTTTCCCCCTCTCATATCCCCGTTGTAAATAACACGCGTTGGGGATGCCTGTGCAAAGTGGAGGCCTGTGTGAATTGCTGTGCTTAGCTGCGCGAAACATGGCTCTCTGGCACTTTTGTGTGGGACACAGCGGGCAGATCAGTGACTTGGGCAAGGGCTGGGAGAGGGAGGCATCTATGCGATCGCAGGGATAGTTATATGTATACACACACATATATATATATTTATATACATGAATTTTTTTATGCTCTCGTGCAAATGCACTGGCAACAAAGCACAAAGTCTTTGTTTCTCTTTTTTTTCCTCTTTTCTTTTTATCCATTAGCAACTACTACTTTCTTTTTTTGGTTTACTTTTCCTGTTTAATTTATTTCTCCCACCCCTTCTGCGCAGCATTTGACCAGTCCTTCGTGCTGTTTATTTAACAGTAAGCTAAGCAAGAATTTGATAGTTGGCCAGACAGTTCTTTTTATTTATTCATAACACTCATATTGTATTTTCTTTCTTCTTGCACTCTAACATGAGAAAGAAAGTAATAAATATTTTATCAAATGAAATGTAATGGATTCTTTTTCTGTTGGGTTGCTGTGCCATTTTATTATTATTCTTCTGTCTTAGGGCTTGCTTTTATCTGCTTTTAATGCACTTGCACTGCTCTCTCTCATTCTTTTTTTTTCTCGGGGTTGTTTGGGGTTCCGGAAGGAATGGCCAAATCGCTGTGAGGCATTTCTCTATGCAAGTCGGAAAGTTTACCTCCATTATCTGTCGCGGACCTTGCAGCAACGGTGATGAGAGCTGGCCTTGGAAATGCCTTCGTCTTTTCACACCTTGCGGGCCAACCTGCCAGTTGAGCTTGTACCCACGGCTGAGTAAGGGGTGGAAGCTAGACACTTCAGCAGCTATACTGCAACTTTGCTGCAGTGACAAAGTGCTTTAAGATCACAGTATTTTTATTTCTTCTTTTCTTGGAAGTGCCATAATGTATCTTGTGCAGGAGGGAGGAAAACGGGACAGACAACAGTGAAAAAAAAAAATAGTGTGGTCTGTACAACAAGTGCAAGGATTTTTATTTTTTACTGTGCCGTTGATGCTGGTACTTGGTGACTTGCCTTTCCCTTGTCTTTTTCCGTGATTAAGGCGCTTCACTCGACAGTAGCAATTTTACAAAAAGCTTTTTTGAATCTGCTGTTTGTGTCTGTGCAAGGGAACCTGATTTTAGCTTTGCGGCACGTTACAGGAAATGCATTGCTTGAAAGTAGGGAACAGCAGATTCTCCCCTCCCGAGACGACTGTTCTCGAGTCGTAGACTACTGGCTGGATGATATCTATAGCTGGCCTTTCCTCCTGCCTCGCATTTTATTTACAGAAGCAGCCAATGGAACAGATGCAGTTGTAACTCTAATAATATATAGTAGCCACAGCTGTCAGAGGACGAGCGATATTTAACAAGTGATGAGCAGCTTGATATGCAAGTGTGCTGTTGCTATTTTTTTACTGGCCCGTTGATGATGCGGGTGACTTTTTCATGCTTGATCGTGTTTCTGGTCGGTTGGAAGGGGTGGGGTGTAGGGTTGGGGGTTCAGAGGAGAGTTGTGTCAAGCAGAGCAGTTGCTTATACCTGTTAAAAGTGCATGCATTGCATATTGTGTTGAGTTATGCCTCCATGCAATGAGTTTCTTCCAAAGGCTACTAGGAGATCTGCTGTGACAGCTCTGCTGGCTAATTTCACTTGTGTGTGTGTGTATGCACTTTTTTTGTTTTTGTTTTTCTCGCGACCTCAAAAGGGGGCAGGTATTCTTCGTGCACGTGTTCAGCATGGCCTGCGCTTTGCCTGTACATGCTTCTCCTCTTGGAAAAAAAAAAGAAAAGAGTTGTGGTTGCACTTGTTCAACTGCATTGTAGTTGTTTTTTAAAGCCCATGATACATTGTGGTGCCTGTCTTTTGACTGAGGCGTTTCCAGTTTCCTTCCTTGCTGGGGAACTTTTGTTAAAGCCTATCCCCGAGGTGTAGCTTTGTTACCCTCCCCTTTTGCCCAGCCCTTCCCTTCTCCACGTCACCCGTATACATATATATATATCTAAACTATATAAATACATATAAATATATATATATATATCTCCAGAGAATGTTTTTTTTTGTTACTTTTGTGTTATGAATGCTGTACATAAATGTAAATATTTTTCCACGTTAGAGGAGTGTGCAAAAATGTCATATGCCTCCTTGAGCCACGAGTAGTGGAGTCATGGTTTTTTCGGAGAGAAATGAGAAGAAAAGAATGTATTTGCTTTCTTACAAAAGCTATAAAATATATGCATTTGAAAGGTATTGTGCCTCCCTGTTTTCTTGGTTGCCTGTGCTTGTGCCGAGTTATATAATATAGAAGGGTCGCTGCCCGTAACAGTGCTTAAAAGCACTGTTTAAAAGAATCAAATTAAGCGGGGAAGGAGTACCAGTGCTAACTGCTTTTCTTTTCTTGACACAGAGTGCTATAATAGCATGTGTACTGCAAATCACACTGAGGGGGACAATGTGGTGCAAAAAAATGTTACATTTTGTTGTTGAAATACGTGTTTCTAGTTTCTTGCAATTTCGTGTTCCTCAACTGTTCAAAAGAGGTGTGAGCAAAATTTTAGCCACAGCAGTGCTGTAAAAAAGCAAGCATTTATATTCTTAGGTGAGCTGGCAACACCTTTGTTAAGCGCAATGTGCCTCTGACCACTGTTTAAACTGCATTCACAACGCAAGAAAAAGGGTTCCCAAGCACCTAAGGTGTGGTAGGACATATGGAAAGATTGATGAAGTAAAAAGCAATGAATGTTGCCCACTGATTGCAAAGGAACCGAAGCTCGAGGCACAACTGACACAGTGTCATGTGACCACGATTTACCGCCACATGAGGCTTTGTGCCGTTGGATAATTTCCCGGGACATGCTGCTTTGCTCCTTCAAACCATTTCTGCACGGCCATTTTTCAGTGCATGTTGTGCTCTACGTGCTTTTGTATAGCGCACATTTAAATCTTCGAAAAGGCCCTGGAAAGCTCTGGAAAGCGGTGCCATTCCACAAAGCCGAAGGGCACAATGGAGCACAGCCTACAGCAGGCGATCGACTGTGTGCAGAATTGGCTCATGAAGCGGGCTTTCCAAGGTGCTGCAAGAGATTGACATGGCGTCCTTTTTCCTCAACTCTAGAAGTGTCTATTAGGCAAGATCTGGCGTTTTAATTGGCCACAGCCCTGGCCTTTCATCTGTCGTCTTTGAACAGAAAAGATGTGCATTATTTGTGGCACACATATAGCATACCACTTGAGAAATAGTGCGTGCAGGACAACAGCAAATGTAGTGGAGTGTGCAAAAGTGGCCCCAGAAAAAGTGGATGCCTGAAGCCATTATCGCAGAAGAATGCAGAATACAAGAAGACATGTTCCATGGAGGTTTTAGGGGCCACATTTGAAGCACAAATAAAATAGCATAGTTCTGAATCATTGAAACAACTTTTCTTCCTTTGCATTTTTTAGCAATGTTGCGAGTTTACAAAACCTACCATTTCTGGATTACAATAAAGAGAGAGCTTTAGAGAGATACCAGGGGCAAAATTTTATGTGGAATAAAAGTTTGAACCCATATTTATGAATTTTGCTTTTCTCCATGCAGAGAAATTGAATTTTTCAATTAATTGCTTAAGTACAAATGTAGTGGTCTTATTTGCTTAATTCTTTCTTTAACTAAAAAGCTGATATATGAGAAATTGCTCCATGATGTAGCAACCCTTAGCCCCTTCTAAACCACTATGTAATGAAGCAAAAGAAAATTTCCTGAAAATGTTGATAAATTTTGTTTGTAATCATAGTTATTTGTGCATTGCAAGTCATTCTTTATAAATGTTTAAACTACATGTCTTCTAAACTACAGCAATGATATTTAGCATACAGCTCTGCATCATTGCCATAAACAACATATACAATCTTCATTAAAATAAAATCAGTGGGTCAGAAGTTTCATAAAGGCACCTCTATTAGTTTTCATTTTATAAAATTTTACAAGTTGCCTGCTCGTGGAGGGCCTTTAACAGTAATAAAACATGCTGGTAAAGGTAAGAAACACACAGATCCACCACCGACAAGGAGTATGCGACTAATCGCGCAAAGCCCTTTAGAGCTACAAAGTAGTAGTGGACTAGATGAGCCCAGCCGCCTATACTATCGCCTATAGCTGTTAGCTGTTTGTGTCAGGAGAACTGCGGTGATGTACGATGCTTGTTGAGAGGAGAATGTTGATGAGAGGTGTATGCACAGAGAAGTATGACATACATCTGAATACATTTAAAGCTTCTAATATACCCATTGTGTTACAGTAGTATGACATACATCTGAATACATTTAAAGCTTCTAATATACCCATTGTGTTACAGTAGCACATTTACAGTAGCAAATATTTGAGGAAAATGATCTTTGAATATTGAATTGAATAACTAATAGTTTTTTCTCATTTCTAAACCCAGTCAAATATAAATGTTGTGTGGAGTCGCTATGGTAAAGAAGAAATGATGCCTAATTAGATTATT
Source organism: Dermacentor albipictus (assembly GCF_038994185.2). NCBI lineage: Eukaryota > Metazoa > Arthropoda > Arachnida > Ixodida > Ixodidae > Dermacentor > Dermacentor albipictus. The sequence continues at coordinate 23,085,120 of NC_091823.1, forward strand.
TGATATTTTCATATAGTGCCATTTGCAACTAAATGTCCAGCTAGCTGAGCAGTTTGTGAATGAGATAAACTGCTTTCAGCTATCTGATGCACCGTGACAATGACAGTGATGAGACAAGGGAACCAAGATTATTAGAGGAACAGCACGTTACCAGATGCATGTACAGTGTTGTGTTCATTGAAGGAGAGGCGTGGTACTACACCACTGCACATTGCTTTAGAGGGATGCAAGTACTGCGAGACTGGCCAGTTAATAAATTGCTCTGGCTAAACAAAGAAATTCATATATGTATAAGCTGTATAAAAACAAGACATTCTCACTGCATGACCGGGGCTTAACGGGCAGAAGTTATTGACCGAAGAATTGGTGGTCTCTGAGCAGAAACTGTGGCTATTTACAGTACAATCGCTCGGTACTTTCCTTGCTGACACCAGTCTCTCCCCCGACACTCGAATGAGTGTTTCTATCTCTTATATTGGAACAAATGAATATTCAACAATTTTAAATAGCGAATTCTCAAATCAAATGTGAACAGAGTAGCAGGTCATTCGATTTGATTTGAAATCATGAATATTCACACACCCCTAACACATTCATAAATTTTTTAAAACTGATTGCATTTTTATGGGCCATGCAGGAAGATAATTCTTGGGCAACGAAAAAGATGACCCCAACAGGGATATACTTGAATGGGTGAAAGAAGACAATGACAAACACTGACAAAATGACTGTTTGTGTCCATGTTTTTTTACTGCATATTTAAGCCGAAATGACATCGCCACGCTCTTGCATGTTTGACTAGCTATGTCATGCTACATCTTGTGAACATGTCACCCCTGCATATTGTTGAACACCTTCAAAAGAGATTCAGCGCCAACCCTATACCTTGCTATCACTTTCAATGCTTAAACTTTGTGGGCAAGACTGCCAATCTTTTGTAACTTTGTTTATCCCAAATAAAACCTTGGAATGGCCCCCAAATGAAAGGTACAAGAAAGTAACTTGAGAATGTCTGCATGTGGTCCAGCAAGCCCTTGACAGTCATGCATTACAGGGCAAAGCTTTGATAACGGGTCCCAGCCAGGCTGGGGAGCGAATGATACCTTCCATAAGCAATCATCTTTAAAAGATGGTGTTGGCTGCAAGAGGAGTGGCACATTGGTGGTTGGTGCTGCAGACATCTCATCAAAGGTTTTGTGAAGGCAGTAAGCTTTCAGGAACGTTTCACAACCCCGGCCTCTAATGCACACCGTATTGCCACCGTCAAGATGTGTCGTGTACAAAGTGTGTACTGTGGCCGGGCTCCTCCCTCGGGCTTCCTTCTTAACTCTATGTTCCTTCTAGACACACCGCGCCATCTAGCCGCTGTGAAATCCGTGAGTGGCGCTTGTCTGAATATATTCACAATACATATAACGCGCGTTTGGTTCCGCGCAGCAAAGGAAAAAAGAAATATATTTTTTTAAATTGCAGAGCGGCACACATCCGGTGACACATGTTTGTGTGAAAGAAGTTCATTGAAGATGTGGCATGTAAATATCTGCAGTGGCCCAAGCATAGAGACCCAAGTTGGCGTTAAACATCTTACCCAGTGGCATACCCAGTGACCCAAGTTAATTGGTCTGAAAGATTGAGATTCATTGAAGAGCAGCACATCCCCACTGTCACATACCTGACCCAGTTAAGTTAATTGGCGTGGAAGAGGTTACATACTGACAAACTCTATGCTGACAAACATACCGCAAAGTCGCCTGTGCCAGGAGCGGGCAGCAGCCCTTTCTGAAACGCTGCTTTCTCAAGCTGACGGCAGGCGGCAACACAAGTTTATGCTTACGCCGTCATGGCAGTAGCTCACATTTCCGTAAGCGCAGGCAAATTTCATTTTTTTTCTTAAAAACCAGACAATTAAATGTGCCAATTAAATGTTATACTAAATGAAGTCGACGGAAAAATGCAATCGTTATGCAAAATTTGAGCAAGAAAAGTGCAGCGGTGAGCGCAAAGTCTTTTTTAGAACGCGCGCAGTGAAATATTCAGGACCACAATATTTCGCATACTGCGTAGCGGGCCTCCAACGTACACCTGTGGTACACCGTTCGAGGAAGTTCAGCGCAACGTTTTAGCAGTGCTCGAAAGCTTAACGATCGACTTGCAACCTAATGAGTCCCAACGAATAGTTTTTCAATTTTGCACTCACTTCAGTGGGACGTGTGGCTGTCAACGTCGCGAGCGAACGCAGCTCGGCCGCCTGATATATCTGATTAAAAGGTTCCAAGATAAGTTTATCAACGACCGTTGGCACCCGCTTAATTGGGACCACGATGAAATAAAGGTCGGTACCAATCAGTATGCCTGCTGTGTAGCAGACCAGCCATGGAGGAAAGATAACTTTTCACATGACACACTAGACCAGCAGCAGACGAACTTTTCTTGGAGTTCATGAGTTGGTATACACCCATGCTCAATGCCACTCAAAGCAGCCTTTGTATAAAAGTCAGTGAAGTGAAACACAAAAAATTAATTTCTGTGCCATAAATTAGAGTCAATTCTACGACCAGCCTGCACTTCCTATACTGTGCTCTCAGCATTGCCAGCATTGCTTTCGCCATTAGCATCAATCGTCAACATGACCATGTGCGTTGCGTCTGCTGTTGTGATGTCGTTACAGTCCCTAATGTCGTGATCGTACGCCTGAATTTGCCTGCGCGAACGGTGTGAGCTTTAAATGCTTTGTGTCCTGTATGTCGATTATAGTGAAGGAACTCTTAGACATTATACCACACACTACACGACGGACAGCGTTGCGAGCGCAGCTCCAATCGCGGCTCTGTAGCATGTCAAACCAAGTGCAATCGTCCGCAGATGAGTGCGGCGTAAAAACTAACGCCCATAGAAAATTCTATGATTTGTCAGAGGCCTACGCTGCAAATTCATTTAGCAAAGATGCCAAGGCAAAAAAGCTTGTCGGTGATGAGCAGTTCATGGAGTACATCAATGCTAACGTTATCGGTAAAGACGCTACCTTTCTGGGTCCTTACGGTCGTCGAAGAGGTAAGTTTGTCTGCAAAAATTGGATGCTTACTCATCGTACCCTTTCCCTCTTGCTATCTTTTCAGTCGTGTACTGCGATCATACAGCGTCAGGGAGGTCGCTCACTTTCATCGAAGACTTCATTCGCAGCGAAGTGTTGCCTATGTACGGCAACACGCACACCACCACATCTGTTACTGCCCTTCAGACTACGATGTTTAGACACGAAGCAAGGTACGATGTTTGGTTACGGCGAATCAGAATGCATATGTGTGGGTTAGGTGATTGTACTGTGTAACATGGTATTGGCCTTAAAGTTGTAAGAACTGCAATAACGCCCAGCTGCTAACTCGTGACGCTAAGTTCAGCACTACCGTGTCCCGCAACTTCTACAACACCTGTCAGGACCTTGCAGTTATGTTACCTTATGGCTTATGCGTTCTGTTGTTCATAATTATCCGTTCATAACCCCATAGCAGCAGCCAGTTTAATGCAACGTTTTTTTTTCTTTAGATATGCGAGTGCTTGGGGCCTCATTCTCACCATTAGGTCAGCTTGACAAACTTATAACATCGCAAAAACAAAGCTCCTGAGACGTCATGAAATGGGACAAGGCAGTGGCCCATTAACAATTCACATCACTTGTGCCTTGCAGACTGTGAACAGTCGCGCACCAAACGAGTTCGTGAGTTGCAAGACAAAAACTGCAATAAAACGGAACATTGCAATTAACGCACTGTTTGCCAAGAAACCTATTTTGTTCCCTGTATATTGTGGCACATAGAACAGTGCACATATTGCATTTATGGCACATTTCAGCAAGTGCCCTTTTGATATATGCCACATTGCATGGTAGAGTGTGCTGTTTATCTTTGATCATGACTGCCACAAGTGCTGCATAGTTTCATACACTGAAACTTCTTTCATTTACAATGTAGGCATCAGTTATTATATCATTTGTTTATCACAGGTATGGATCCTTTCTTAGGATTGTAAACTCCAACATCATTGAACTTACCTTTGTAATTTTCTTACAATTACTGTAACCAAGCTAACAGATTATACCGTTCAAGATATGCTAAGCTTAGCATAGCCACAGAAATATACCTTCTGCGGCTGCACAGGGCTTTTTTAGATTGAATGGCTTGTTTATTCAACATGAATATTTCATTCACACAACTGAACAACAGTGTTTAACTTGTGCCTCTTCTCTATACACACTTGTGCAAAATGAAGGTACAGCTTATTGTTTCCTTTCTAGGTGCCATAAACCACTTGGTTAACTTTATTTCATTTGATTTCTGTGTTTGCAAATATTTACCTGATTCCTTATACATTTTCCCGCAATCCTTTCACAACAGAGACATTGTACGAGCCAGCGTGAATGCAAGTGAAGGTGACTCTGTCATATTTGTGGGCACGGGCACTACTGGTGCTGTACACAAACTCATCTCGGCTTTGGCCCTCACTGCGCCACCTGTAAGCACCCTTTTGTACTGACAAGAAGCATGCAACTGCTTAGGCATTCTAGCTGCAGCACTGTTAGAGTTGAAGTTAACAAACGTGCTGACATGCTGACATCTTTATGCTAATGGGGGCCTCTAGCAAGTGTATGCATCGTATTAAAGGCACCATCTCACACATATTTTCCAACAAAAATTAAAAAAAAAGATTGAATGTCTTGTTTTGGTGTAAGCGAGAAGAATAAGGGGAACTGAGAGGGCTAGCTTCTTTTTATTAGTTAAAACATGAAGCCAATTGAAAGTGATACCAGAGAAAGTGTAGAGGAAATTGGCTGTTATTTTTAACTTAAATGTAGAAATATAAGGAAATGGGAAATGAAAATGCATAAAAGACTACATGCCAGAGGTGGGAACTGAACCAGCATCTTCATATGTGTGTGATGCTCTATCATTGAGCTACCGCATTGGCCGTCCTCAAATGGATGACTGTTATTCTAGACAGAAACAGCAAAGCTCAGGTATCTTATTATACTTTTTGAAGCTATGAATGTATGAGGCTATGGATATAACTGGTGCCTTTGTTTATATGGGAATTCTTTTGAAATCAATGTGGCATCATTCCCAGTGCTGGCCATTTTTTATTTGTAGAAAATTCGACTTGTAGTTTACTGGGCTACGTTCTGACTCGTGGTTGAGGAAAACAGAGATAAAACTTGGAAAGAAGTCAAATTTGCCACGTCTGCAGCAATGCTTGATGAAATGTTATGGCGAAAGTGCGTACCTAACAAGATAGTGGTGCTGTCTGTTGGACGGGCATGATACCACTGTGCTTATGTCACAGCTAAGTGTGATGACTTGCAGAGATGGATTGAACATTAAGGGCTTCACTCCTCACCAAAAGAACAAAGCACTGTCCTAGTGCAGCAGGAATAATGAGCAGAATGCTCTGAAGGCGATGCAGAAGCAACTTTTGAGTGTGACTATCTTTGCTCATTAACTAAATTTGTGCACAAAACTTATTTTCATTTCATACATACTGCCAATCCCAATGTGGATTTTAGCAGGACATTAAAATCAGTAAACAAAAGGTTCCAACAATAATAAAGCACCTATTGATGAGGAGGAATGCGGACACAAGCACCTTCTGTATCTGGGTCTTTTGCATGTGCTTCTCCTTGTCAATCAAAGTTATTTCCAGCTGACTTGCTGCCATACTTTCCTTAATGTTTGCTCATAAAGAGTACTTTCTAAACTTTTGCTAGAAAGGTTTGTAGGCAATTCCCGCTAATGCTGGACATATCCTTCATATTTTCTTATTGGTGCTTCATGGTCCCTTTAATAAGGGTAAAAGGAAATGTGCCATGCTCTCATCAGCAGATGGGAGCAGATTTTGAAGATAAAGCTACAATTTAATGCTTCCCTATGCTAATATACATCTTAATTGAAGGTACTGTAATGAAGAGGAATGCCCGGCAATGCAGCTACATCGCCAGTCATCCAGGAGGCGCGAGCTCGAGATTGCCTGAACTGCTCTGGTTGAGACACGCTTCCTGCTACTCTCTTGTACTTTATTCATATTAGATTCTGGTGGAGACGCTGCGGTTTCCCCCTACCTGGAATTACGCACTAGAACTCTGCCATCCGTCATGCCTAATGACCCCAGCCCGACATCCCCACCGGTATGTGCCGGTGGCCATCGTCAGCGGGATCCTGATATCTTCAGCGGCACCGATGAGAAAGACGTTGAAGATTGGCTGGAATCGTACGAACGTGCCAGCAGCACCAACAAATGGGACGATCTCCTCAAGCTCGGGAACGCGATCTTCTATTTATCGGGCGTCGCCAAGCTGTGGCTCAAAAACTACGAAGCCGGTCTCCGCATGTGGGCTAGCTTCAAAACCAGCATCGCAGAAGTTTTCGGCCGCCCTGGCAGGTGCAAACTTCGCGCTGAACAACGCCTACGAAGCCGATCCCAGCAAACTGGTGAAATGTTCACCAGCTACATAGAGGACATCGTCGACCTCTGTTGACGTGTCAACCCAACGATGGCGAAGGCGGACAAGGTACGTCATATCATGAAGGGCATTTCCGACGATGCCTTTCATATGCTGCTGTCCAGAAACCTAGGCACTGTTTCTCAGGTCATTGAGCTTTTGCCAGAGTTTCGATGAGCTCTGCAGACAGCGTCTTCTCACGCGGTGCCCCCTGCGTCTGACGAAACCCTCGCGAGCATGACGGCGGCTCCTGAGATGGACTCCCTGCTTTGCCAAATAAAAGTGTTCGTCTGTGCTGAGGTCGCTCGTCAGCTTTCGGTGCTGTCCTCAACCACGCCACCACCTTCGCCTGGTTCCATCGCTACTCATGAGGTCGCCGGAGTGACCTGTAACCCCGCGCAGGAGCCGACTTCGCTCGATGTTTTACATAGCTCCATTGCCGACAAGTTGACTGTTTCTCAAAGCGCCCAGCTTCTACGCCTTCTTGACAAGTTCCGTTCGTCTTTCAACTGCCAGCATGTTCCTTTTGGGCCGCACATCAACTGGTTGTAAACGGGTACTAGTGTGGGTACCAACACGGAGTACCAGTGCGCCACTGCAACAAAGACCATATCCTGTATCCGCAACAGAGCGCCATGTTATCGACGACCAAGTAGCTGACATGCTCAAGCGCAGCGTCATTCAGCCTTCGGATATCCCCTGGGCACCTCCCGTTGTTCTTGTTAAGAAGAAGGATGGATCGATCCGATTCTGTGTCGATTACCATCATCTTAACAAAATAACTCGTAAAGATGTTTACCCTCTTCCGAGAATTGATGACGCCCTTGACTGTCTTCAAGGCCCGGAGTTCTTCTCTTCTATCGACTTATGCAGCGGCTATTGGCAAGTCCCCATGGCACCGAAAGACCAACCTAAAACGGCCTTTGTAACACCAGATGGCCTATATGAATTTCATGTCATGCCTTTTGGGCTTTGCAATGCCCCTGCAACATTTGAGCATATGATGGACAACCTTTTGCATAGTCTCAAGTGGAAAACGTGCCTGTGCTACTTAGATGATGTGGTTATTTTTTTGCCCGATTTTCCCACCCATCTCTGTAGGCTGGAGGAAGTGTTACAATGCCTAACTGCCGCCGGCCTTCAGCTCAACCTGTAGAAATGCCACTTTGGCGCAAGTCAACTCACCATCCTTGGCCATGTAGTATCTAAACATGGTATTCTTCCTGACGCTGCCAAGCTCCATGCAGTTGCTGATTTTCCCGAACCTTCCTTCATAAGAGAACTTCGCAGGTTCCTTGGCCTGTGTTCTTACTTTTGCCGTTTCATTTGGAATTTTGCGTCCATCATCGCTTTCTTGAATCAGCTTCTACGGAGCAACTTGAACAATTACGCCTGGTCGTCTGCTTGTGACGATGCCTTCCAAGAGTTGCGTCATCTACTGACTTCGCTGCCTATACTGCATCACTTCGACCCGACAGCTCCGACCGAAGTACACACCGACGCCAGCGGTGTTGGACTCGGCGCTGTACTCACACAGTGCAAATCTGGATTTGACGAGTACGTCATTGCATACACAAGCTGCACCCTCACCAAAGCCGAGAAGAATTATTCTGTTATGGAGAAGGAATGTTTGGCCATAATCTGGGCACTTGGTGAATTTCGACCCTACCTATATGGCTGCAACTTCGACGTGATTACAGACCACCATGCACTTCGTTTGCTGTCCACGTTGAAGGACCCCTCAGGTCGATTAGCTCGCTGGGCTTTGCAGTTGCAAGATTTCAACGTGCGCATTGTCTACAGGTCTGGCCACCGCCACACCGATGCCGATGCGCTTTCCCATTCGCCTGTGTCAACCGAAAGCGATGCCTGCCTCTCTGCTGTTGACCAAGTACTTTCATTTCCAGCAGGCTGCGACATGGCTTCGGAGCAACGCAAGGATGCCTGGCTTCCGGAAACTGCTGGATAGTTGTTGCCATCGACCATTTGATGCGATACGCAGAAACAGCCGCTCTGCCTGCTGCCATGCTCGCGATATAGCATCCTTCCTCCTGAAAAACTTTATTCTCCGTCACGGTGCACCTTGCAAACTTTTGAGTGATAGAGGACGTGTCTTCCTCTCCGAAGTCGTAAACGCGCTCCTTGCTGAATGTCGCATTATTCATTGCACCACCACCGTCTACCATCCTCAAGCAAATGGTCTGATGAAAAGATTTAACCGCACCCTTGGCAACATGCTCTCCAAATACGTCACCTCTGATCACACTGATTGGGACCTCATTTTGCCATTCATCACGTTCGCCTACAACACTGCACCTCAGGCGACCACAAACTTCTCCCCATTCTTCCTCTTGTATGGCCGCAAACCTTCAACTACCCTCGACACCATTCTTCCGTAAAGACCCGACTCATCCGAATGTACGCCCATCTCTGAAGCTGCCCGTCGCGCAGAGGAATGCCGTAAGCTCGCTCGTTCCTTTACAGCTGTCGACCAATGGGAACAAAAATCTCGACATGATGATGATCACCCGCATTGTCGCTTTCTTCCGGACTCCCTTGTGTGGCTTTGGGTTCCTGCCATTCCTGCTGAACTCTCATCCAAGCTTGTCTCCAAATATAAAGGACCCTACCATGTTGTAGCGCAGGCATTGCCTGTGAACTATATTGTCCAGCCTTTCACACCACCTACGGACCAATGCTGTCGTGGTCGTGAAACCATCCAAATACAACACCCGAAGCTGTATTATGATTCCATGACTCTATGTTCTCCATGAGTCACTAGGATGGCTCCTTTTCCTATGGGGGGCGATTGTAGTGAAGAGGAATGCCCAGCGCTGCAGCCACATCTCCAGTCGTCCAGGAGGCACGATCTCGAGATTGCCTGAACTGCTCTGGTTGAGACACGCTGCCTGCTGCTCTCTTGTACTGTATTCATGTTAGATTCTAATATGAATACAGTATAAGAGAGCAGCAGACAGCGTGTCTCAACCAGAGCAGTTCAGGCAATCTCGAGCTCGCGCCTTCTGGACGACTGGCGATGTGGCTGCTGCGTCAGGCATTCCTCTTCACTACAGTACATTTATCCTATGCCTTCCTTGACTTCAACACCTGTTGGCTTCATATGGCGGTTACTTTAGTAAATAATTGAGTGTATCTGCTTCCCTGACCCTGATTCCTCTAGCAGATCTGTGTTATGTTACATTGTGTGGTTGACTTGTGGCTGTGCTGTAACTTTATTTTCGAGGTGCTTCCATGTGACCAGAAACCTGCTTTGCTCCCTCTTTGTTACAGGTGGTTTTTGTAGACACATTTGCACATCACTCTCTTCTCCTTCCTTGGAGAGAAGTGGGCGCCAAGGTAAATGATAGATTGATATTGTATTTCATCTTCTCTACCTCTGTTCTATAAACGAAATATGCTGTTTTTCGAAAAAAAAAGATGTTAGCTCTGCTTGCCGTTCATGCAACATTTTTCATGTCATAGCCTTTGGTGGCCCTGGTAGTGATTAGCACTGGTACCGGCATTATAGTGCTGCAACATCTTTATGATTGCTGCAGTGTGAAAGAGCTCTATATTTTAATGACTCATGGCAGTCACTGAGACACCGATCTGTGCTAGATCAGTTGTCTTCGGAAACATTTTTAATAATACACAGCATCGTTGTGATGTGAGCACTAACCAGAAATTTCGGCATCACATTGGGCAGAATAGACATGTTGCAGAGAATTAAATTAAGGCTAGCAGATGACGCTTTGACACGCATCGGGTGTACATGAACTTATCCTCACGCATTTAGTCATCTGCCCTGCCGCAAGGCACTGATGAACTTTCTAATCGATGCTTATATATCTACATATAATTAGGTGGCTTACTTCCTATCATCTAGTTCATATTCTTCAAGCTGCACATACAAGTACATACTGATATGCGGGGCAGATAATGGGTAATTCATTATAATATATATATATATATATATATATATATATATATATATATATATATATATATATATATATATATATATGACATAACAAGTAAAGGGAAATGCAGGGGAGAAAAAGCTTATATACAGTTGAACCTCGATATACGGAAATCACTTAAATGGAACTGCCTCTTAAACACCATCCTCATGGCTGGTTGGTTTTGTATTTATTGAATTGTATTCAGCTTTGTCTCTCAGTAAATGGAACTCCTGATAAACGGAACGAATTGTTCTGGTTCCTTGAGGTTCTAATTAAAGAGAGTCCACTGTAGAAGAAAGTTAAGAGGTTGGCGAGATGCATTCGGTTCTGACCTGCTATACCACATGTAGAGGCAGGGAAATACTAGGCAGGAATGGAGAGTGAGTAGGATAAGCAGAGTGGCATAAGATGATATAGCAAGGGTAGCAGATGATTAGGGGGCCTTGGGTAAAGGGTGTGATCTGCATGAGACTTAATGGGCTTTGGTAAATAAGATAGTAAATTGCAGTTAGTGTTACATTTTAATTCACTAAACTGTCTATGTTCCTCAATACATATTTATGCTTTCATTTAGATTGTGCGTGTGCCCGAGACGGTTGAGGGAATTTTGGACATCTCATTTCTTGAAGAGAAGCTTAAGGTAAGAGGAGCTGTAACAAAAATGGGTAAAGGAAGATGCAACACAATATTGACTGTAATGCAACTTTTCTCTTTTCGTGTTTTCATTTCTTTCTAATTTTTTTTCCAGCAATATGCTGAAGACAAGGAGGGACTTTTGATTGGGTGTTTCACGGCGGCATCCAATATTACTGGCATCCTGTTAGATGACATAAAAATCACAGCCTTGCTGCACGCTTATGGCGCCCTTGCATTCTGGGATTATGCATCTGCGGCACCTTATGTAGATGTTGACATGAATCCAGTCGTTCCTGGGTGAGGCATAGTGCTATCTTCCTTTTTAGCAACGTTATCAACACACTTGCTGCAAACTTTTTTCATTGTCCAGAAACATATCCTGACTGCACACATTGGTTCTTCTAGCGTTGAACAAGGACTGGCATATAAAGACGCCATTTTCATGTCACCCCACAAGTTCATAGGTGGTCCTGAAACACCTGGTGAGCCATGCAACTGATACTTTTATTGCGACACAAGCATGCGGATATTTATTTCGCCTTATTTTTCTGATGCATCTTGTGCTATTATTGACTTTGGTTGACTGTTGCAGGTGTGCTTATTGCAAAAAAGAAGCTGTTTGTCAATAGAGTGCCGTCTGGCTGCGGTGGTGGCTCAGTATTTTTCGTAAGTGTTTGACGTTGGATCTTTGCCTTATGGGCTGTGGGGAGTTAGTGACAGGAACCATTTTTATGCTTTCATTTAAAAAAATGCTGGAATCTCAACTTCAGGCAGCTTTGATGCCTTAGATATAGCATGTAAAGGTTTATAGGCCAGTTTCCTGCTTTAATACATGTCTTACTTAGACCACAGTGGTTAAGAGGAAGCGTTACCTCAAGGCCAACATATTCAATTCATAGCATAGCAATTCAAATTATATTTGGTGCATTTGATAGAGAAAGGTGAATTCTACTAACTGTGGGAAGAAACATTTTGATTTAATGCTTCAGATATTTTACGAAAATTGCCAAGAAATCAGTAAGTTTAAATAGAGTGAAGTACAAGGTTTACAAATCTGCAACTGCACCAAAAACAGATAGTGCCATTCTGTAAACTGTATCTGTTAGAGCATCTAAAGTGAACAAATGTGATATAAGTTTATAGCTTACCGGAAATTGGTACAGTGCTTACAAGGGTATTGAAAAAAAAATAATACTCACAAATAAATGGTGTACTCCAGAGTGATGGATAACTCATCAATTTTGTCTGTTTTAGATGTGCCAGTAGCTTTTGCAGAGTTATAAAGCTGTAAATTTGATTCCTAGATTTTTCAGACTTAAGGATTTTTAACAATTAAAAAAAAGAATTGATGACCTATATAAAATGGCTACTCCTTACACTCCGTAGATTCTAACTTTTTCTTTTGCATGCAACAAACATCACAAAAATCAATCCAGTGGATGCTGAGAAAAAATATTTTTACATTCCCATGTGTTTAGATAGGAGCCACTGAGGTCATGAAAGGGGAGATTTATCATCTTTGTGAGGTTATAATGAAGCTACAAACTTCATGCTGCTCTCTGGTGGATGACAGTTTTTCCTTTTCATGAATCTTCCTTCACATTTCAGGATTCCAGAGAACTGATTTGCCATATTGAGCTGCTGAGGTAAAGCGTCCTCTTAACAGTGCTAGCTAACATTTGCAAAGCTATGGTCCATTGTTATGAGTATTATCATCAACAGGAGCAGTGATGAGGAGGAGACCCGGCTCGCATATTGCGCCTGCGAGTTTCCCATTCTCATCACACCACCTAACTTTCTGCTGTCCTGAACTATGTTCAGGTTGTAAGTGTGCTAAGTGGGGAAGAGGACGTGGAATGAAAGGAGAGAAGGGAAGGGGAACTGCCACAACTCTAGTTGAATAGAATCATTGCAAGTGTAATTTGGAGGCTGTGGGTTTGGCCCGTACTAGTGCAAGTTGTGTCTTCTCCCACTTTCATTTCACTACATTATGCCCTGAGTAAGCCCCAGGTAAATGTCACATCTAAAATCTTTTTTCCCTATTCTCTTAACTCTTTGCTTTAGCATCTGCTGGCTTTATGTGGTCATTACTACACTAAAATCAAGCCCTTTCATTCTTCTGATCCTTGTCGCCTCTGGCAGGCATGAATGGTTATTGAGTACTAAGCACAAAAAACAATGGTGTGTTGATATCATTTTGAAGGCGTTGCTGATGTCATTAACTCAGGGGCTGGACACCTGAGTGTGTAGTGTGTATAATGTCACCTACTCAATTTGTTTCAGGTTTCAAGAAAAGACCACCGCTATCTTCAAGAAATTGAAATGAGGGAAGAGGGCGGGACACCATCAATTGTTGGGGCCATCCGATGTGGTCTTGTGTTCCAGTTAAAAGCAGCAGTAAACCACGAGTTTCTTGTTTCGAGAGAAGAAAAGCTGTGCAGGTGGGTAAACTGGTTGTATGCATAGCACTCTATCTGGTGCTACAAAAAATACTGTGTTAAGCAGAGATCTCACACTATGTGGCACTTAGGGCGGCTAGCTTTAGATATATGCATATTACTTTCTTTGCCTGCAGCTTTCTTAACTACTAGATGCAAAGCTTCTTGGATCTATCACAGTGCAGCCAGACATTGCCAGCAAACATTAGACTGCTAAAAGATAGCCGCATTAAGTAACTGTACAAGGATACATGTTGATTCACTGAATGATCATGCTCTAAGTTATACCACAGGGGCTCAGTGGTTTATGTTATTCTATTGGGGAGCACAAGGTATGAGTTTGATTCTAAGCTGTACTGGCACATTCCATTGGGAGCAGAAATCAAAAGCACTAATTTACTGAGATTTTAATACAAATTGAAGGCGCAATAAAGAGTTTATCTTGTTTTTAAGATGCTAAATCTGAACTAAATCTTGTAAAAAACAAATCCCGAAAATTACAAGTATGCTTATATTTCTGGCATAGTTCAGTTGTACTGTAGTCATGCTTAGCTTTTATTTGTTTAGTTTAGTTATTATTTAGTTCTAATTAATTTAAAGCTTCTTTTGCGTGAGGTTTCTTTTGTTAACCTTTTAGCACCAGTGAAAAGCAAATAAAGATACTTTGAAATATTATTATATCCTTATTCTATGCCTAAATATAGCATCTTGTTGAGATTTGAAATATAACTTAGGGTGGAAGTGTGAATACACATCTTTGATTTGAAGCAGATAGAAGACAAATGGAATGCATCTTCAGTTCCTGTATTATGGTGTGCAGACTGCTCACTGTGTGCATGAACCACCTTCTTCACGTATAACTTTTGCAGATATTGCCGGCAGAAAAAAAAAAGAAACTATGTTATTTGTATTTTAGGTCAAATTAAGGTACAGTACTAGTAGCAGCCATGTGACTAAAACATCAGTGTTTTCAGACTTTATTGATTCTGCTTCTTGTCGATAATATGCCCCATCTTAACATGTCAAGGGCTTTGCCTTTCCGAACTGCATGATATGATTCTGCATGTCTCACCTCCGCTTTTTTTGCACTTCTCTAAGGTGGCTGCTATGTATGACATGGCCAGGCAGCTTCAGCATTGTTTTGTTTTTTGCCTCTAGCTTCATTGTGAAGCAGACCATTTTTTGCTGCAGCATTTGGATACTGACTCACTTTGCAATTTTTTATTACTGCTTTAGCTGTACATGGAAAAATTTCTTAGGTGAAACGTTCCGAGAGTCCGCAGAACTGCATGTCTGATGATCATGCTCACTTGAGCACAAGCGTTTGTGCAGTTTAAGGCGAATTTTTGTACTTTCTTGTTATACATGCTCTTCATGTAATTATGTTGCTGTAGTGATACACCTGCATTGTGCAGTAACATTTTTTCTTTATTGGTGACAGCGATCACCCTGAACATGTTTCAATTTTGGACCTCCTTTAATATTCCAAAGAAGATGATAATGTTGCAACAAATATTCTTTATTTTCTTTTGGCCAGTGCAACAGAAATATGATATCATGATGTCTCCTTTGCTTTGCCAAACACTATTGTGGAGTCATGTTCATCTTTAATTGAGATGCTTGTATGAGCTTTTAGGTCTTTTGCACAAGCATTCGTTATAGCTGGAATGTGCGATGACGCCTGTAAAACTTTACTGCATGTAAGCAATGACATTTAATCCACTGCCAATACTTGTTATTTCCACCATTGAGCAATTTTTTCATTTATGGACACATCTTTGTCCGATAAACAATTTGGTTCTTTCAAGTTCATTGTGCCTTAATTGCTTGCCTATTTATAGCTTGCCAACAGCTCTTTGCTTGCACATTCATTATCACCACCATTGCTCTGACCTATGTCTGCAGCAGAATGCAGCCAGCTATCTCAAATTACGCCTCTCTTATGTCTGTTGATTCCATCCTGTCTCTGCAAATTTTTTTACTTCATCAGACCGCCTAATTCTCTGCCGCCCTTGACTGTGTTTTCCTTTCCTTAACACCCATTCTCTTGGATTATCTGCTCTACACATCACATGAGTTGTGCAACTCCATTTCTTCCCCATTATCTTGAATGGAAAATCATTCACCCACGCTTTCCTTCCGATCCTTACTGCCAGCTTTCTGTCCCTTGAAGGCAAACTGCAACAAAATACTGGGTAGTGTAAAAAAATCTAGTTTCAGCTAGTGTATATATAGAGCAACCTCTGTGTGAAATTTTATGTTTGAGATACGAGTAGATGCACCATGAAAGGCTTGCAAAAATAGATGTTTTTGATGCCAAAAGTAAAAAAATGCTGCCATTACCACGCGTCAGAAGTGACTTAGGAAGTGAAGCTCCTCTGTATGGCTTCTGAGATTAGCTGTTGCCCGTGGCTTCCCGTGGTGCACTCAAATATCTTGGAGGAAACTTGCTAGCACTTGCGTCATAGCCACCAATCAACAGATGCGCGCATTGTCTGCTTGAGTGCTACTTGAAGGCTGCTAATAAGAAAAGTGCCCAATCACAAGCCACGCAGATCTGCCAAGATTGTTTTAATAGTATTTACGGCTCATTTATAACCAATTTAGCCAAAGTGAAGTTTGGCCTTTAATGTTACTCCTATCTGTGAGCATGCACTGCAATTTCTAATGGAGGAAATGCAATTGTGTACATTCATACTGGCACAGAAAGATGTGGAGCGCTTGGCAGGACGTTCCAAACCTGGTGGTCCTGGGGAACCAGAATGTTCGCCGCCTGCCCATCGTGTCCTTCTTGGTTCGCCACCCTGGCTCTGGCCTCTTCCTGCACCATAATTTTGTCTGTGCTTTGCTGAATGATCTCTATGGCATCCAAGCTCGTGGTGGTTGCGCTTGTGCTGGTCCCTATGCACAGGACCTGCTGGGCATTGATGAAAAGTTGGCCATTCGCTACGAGGAACTCCTTGCTGAAGACAGGTCTGGTGTGCCGAAGCTTAAATGCTTGTTTTTTACTTACTGTTTGTTTATCCTTGTGGCCTTTCATGACTGCAGGCAGGAGCAAGGTATAACCAGAAGTGTACTTGCGTGTAACAAATGATAATGGCTGTAGTCCTGACGACAAACTCGTTAGTTTTGTGAACTGTGGCAGCAGCAAGATGGTTTTAGTTCAAACTTGTCTTCTGGAAAAATGCCTTGGAATAGCTTTTGAAGGACATATGGTTATGCAAAATGCTCTAAAAATCTAAAAATCTAAATATATCAGGTGGCAAGTGCAGCAGCCAGGTTCACGGCCAGACCTGCTGAACTTAGGGCTGTCACCACTAGCCATTACTGAGGCATGAGCACTAGTGACTTTATTCATGAAAGCGTTACTGCAATTGTAGACTTGCAATAATTCAAGCTTGTGTGATTAAAGCTGTTTAATTCAAACCAGTCAAAGAAGGCTTTCAGTTCAAACTTTTATGACTTCCCTAACGGTGGAAGAATGTGGCTAAAGCAGCTGGAAAGAAGACATTCATAGAGCATGAATAGTTATTACATGCCCACATTTGATATACAGGCTACTACTACAAGACTAGCTCACATTCAAGGGTGCTCTCACACCAGAAGGTGTAAATCTGTAGGGATGTGAAAATATTCGAAAGTTTCAAATAACAAATTGTATTGTGTCCTATTTGACTTTATCTTCAAATCTAATAGTCACTATTTGTAAATATTAATGTTTATCAAATAGTTTTTGAATACTTGAAAATGTCAGTTGTGCACAGTCAAACATGAAAATAGAGCAAGAGTATGATAAATTTATTTCCTGTAGGCATAGCATATGCATGAAACGATCTATGTGTGTGTGAAGAAACTTCTTATTCCTAAACGGCACTTAATAATTGTAACGCTTGTGAAAGAGAAGGAAGAAGCGCACAGAAGAGACCAAGAGAAGAAGTAGAAGAGGCAGCCAGATTTATTATATCCAATTCAATGGAATGTTACATTTTGGTGTAACCGACAGGATGTGGGATGGCATGGAAGAGATTCTCAAAAATGGTAGGCTGCGTGTGCCTAAAACAAGTGTGGAAAAAATTTTAAGACTGTGTCATGGTTATCTGGAATCCAGTGGTCATGATGGTTTTTGGAGGACCTACTGGAAGATTAAACTGAGATTTCACTGGAGTATGATGAAACAGATATTTCAGAATATGTAAAGACGTGCCATCAATGCCAGCTCTGCAAAGCAAAGTTCAGACCCTGTGGAAGTGCAGTGGTTATTCTAAAACACTCAGAAAAGCTATTTGAGACAATACACCTTGATTTTGCAGAGCTCAGAAAAAAAGGGGAGGGAGTGCAAACTATGCAAGCTTTTCTACTGGCCATTGATGAGGGCACACGCATGGTGGCATCTATATCAAAACGTTTAACTAAAAAAAAAAGTGCTGAAAGCGAGTGGGTGGAGCCCCTAGTCCAGGGCCCTACTGGCTTGAGCGGTCCGCCGTGCCTGGTCGAGGAGCGCTAGCTGCATCTCCCGATCCTCGCTGGCAAGCCAAGTCTCTCACTGCTCCCTTCCGGAAAGTTTGCCGGCTATTTTTGGTGTATTAATTTTGGGTGGGCTGTTCTGGCAATCTCACGTAATGTGGGCGAGAGTTGGCCGGCCTCTGCACCACGGACAGCGAATGCTGTACAGCGTTGGGTGAATGGCATGTTTCAAATAAAGGTTTGGAAATGTGTGCGTCTGTATTCGGCACCAGTCATAAGAGTCTCACCTGGATAGGTCAGGGTGTGGTGGACTGTACTTTCTTCGCTTGCGCCGTTGGTGCTCAAGGATGTCTTGTGGTAAGAAGGGTTTTTCGTCAGAGTGGTCGGTTGCTCGATTGATAAAAGCACGAGCTGCACCGTCCGCTGTCTCGTTGCCCTCGAATCCTGCGTGACCCGGGCACAGATGATCATGTGTTTCTGGGTTAGGTTGGATCCTAATAGGTGACGAGATGTTCTGTGCTGTGTGGTAGCCTCTCAGTGACGAAGAGTCTACATGCAACTTGGGAATGTGTAAGAGTTATCGACGATTGTCCCAGAGCGTCCTTAGTTTTGATAGCTAGCGCAATAGCTGAAGCTTCTGTGCTATTCTCAGATGCAACTCGGGCCGTGGCACAAGTAACAAGCCCTTGATCTGCGGCCACTCCTACTACTGTGACGGCGTACTTGTAAGCACCACATCGAGCGACATCTGTGTAGACTGTAACCAGATTTCCGTCGAACTGCTGCATTAACTTTCGAGCTCGAGCACTTCTACGACCCCGGTGGTATTTTGGACTCATGTTCTTAGGGATTGGGGCTACTATGATCCTTTCATGAAGGACTTTGGGCAGAGGTTTGAGTTCTTCTCCCACATATTGTGGACCAGTAGAGTAACCTACGCGGCAAAGTAATTTTCTGCCAGAGGAGGTTAAGCTAAGCCTCTCCCGTTGAGGTATGAGCATCGTTGCCCGTAGCTCCTCGTAGTTATTGTGAATCCCGAGGGCCAGCAAGCGTTCAGTAGAGGTTCCCTGTGGTAGGCCGAGAGCTGCTTTGTATGACGTTCTAAACAACGCATCTATTGCTTTTAGTTCTGTTTTCGTGGGGTCCTGGAAAGGGAGGCTATATGTGAGACGACTTAGCACAAAAGCCTGAACGAGCCGGATCGTCTCTGTTTCCTTGAAACCTTTTTGGTGATAGGTTACTCTACGAATCATACGGGAGATCTGTTTCACCGTAGTCCTAAGGGTTTTAATGGTGTGGTCTACTCGTTTGTTGCTTTGCAGCCACAGTTTGAGGACTCGCATTTTCTGGACCTCCCTTACCTGGCTGTCTCCTAGAAAGAGGTCGGTTGGCTCGTGAGTTTGACGGCCTCAACCTCGGATCCTTATAAATTCTGATTTATCGGGAGCGCAGCTCATACCGTTGCTGCGAGCAAAGGTTTCAACAGCGGTTGATGCTTCTTGCAGAATTTGTTCTTTTTGTCCTAAAGAGCCGCTGGTTGCCTATAGGGTAATATCGTCTGCGTATAATTTGTACCCTAACCCGGGTATTACGTCGAGTGTTTTGGCTAAGCGTATCATGCCGATATTGAAAAGAAGGGGGGAGAGTATTGCCCCTTGCGGTGTACCTCTATTGGACATGGAAAAAGTGTCTGAGTGCTTAGTGCCGATGCCTATTGTCGCAATGCGAGAGGTCAGGAAAGAGCTGGCGTAGTCATAGATTCTTTGTCCACAACCAATGTCATTTAGTTCAGAGAAGATAAGTTCATGTGAAATAGTTTCGAATGCACTTTTCAAAACAAGAGCCAGGACGAGATGTTCTGCATTAAACGTGGTGTTGCAAAGAACTTCTTCGCGAAGTAGCAGGAAAACATTCTGTGTCGACAAATGTTGGCGAAAGCCGAATATGTTTGTGGGAAATAGGTTGCGGTCTTCAATGTAAGACGTGAGACGTGTGTGGATCACCTTCTCAAATAATTTGCCAAGACAGGAGGTTAGTGATATCGGTCTGAGATCTTGTAGATTATGAGGTTTTCCTGCTTTCGGAATAAGCACGATTTTGGCCTCCTTCCACTGTTGTGGAACTATGCCCCTCTTCCAAATCTGTTCATTAAAATACCGAGTAAGCTGTTCTAGGTGCTCATCGCTCGTGTTCCGGATCATAGCATTTGTGAACTGATCTGGTCCTGAAGCAGTATTTTTCTTTGCAGCTTGCGCTGGCGCAAAGAGTTCTGCCTTAGTTATTCAGGCGTCCAGCACCGCATTTTGTTGCCCTTGGTATGGCAAGGTGCTTGGGGGAGTGATTATTGCTCCTGCGTACTTCTCTTTGAGCTTAGTGAGGAGGGCCTGATCTGTTCCTGAAAATTCTCCAGCAAGTTTTTGAAGGGTGCGGTTATTGGCCGTTTTGGTTTTTCCTGGTTCTATTATGCTGCGAAATATCGCCCATGTCTTGGACGTGTGTAACGTTTCGCGAAGTGAGTTGCAAAAACTCGCCCAACTCGCTGCCTCTAACTGCTGTGCATAAGCGTTCGCCCACTCGGATATTTCAGCAATTCTGCGGCGCAGTTTGCGATTAAGTCACTGTTTTTTCCATCACTTAGTTAGCCCCTTTTTGGCTTCCCACATATGTCGCAGATGGTTGTCAACTACCGGTGTTTACGCTGAGAACGCTAGCCACTTAGATGTTGCTTTATGAGCGTCTTGTATGTGCATTGCCCACTCTTCAGCATTCTCAGGTGATATCTCCGGCATGGGGATTTTGCGATAATTTACCCAGTTCGTGATTACCACATGGCCACAGGGGCGCCGAATTTTCGGGGAGCCTACCAACACGCTGATCATGAAACGGTCACTGCCTAGATTCTCTCCTATATTGGTCCAGAATTTCTCCTCGACATTATTTGTGAATGTAAGATCTAAAAAGATGTCCACACTGACATTGTTACCTAATCTCATCGGGTTTTGAGGGAGAATGATGAGTTGGAGGTCATATGCTTCGGCCGCTCGCTCAAGCTCCCGGCCTTTGGGGGTGTCTATTCAGTAACCCCAGCTGGTGTGAGGGGCATTGAAGTCCCCAAGAAGCAGTAGATCCTGGGTGCCAGAGTGGCACTTGACATACCGAATGAGGGCCTCAAAATTGACCCTCCATTCTTTAGGTGGGCTATACACATTCGGGATTATGGTTTTTGCCTTGCTACACTTCTGCAGTAGTATTGATACAATTTGGTGGTTGATGCTGCTAGTCGCCAGATAATCTATACTGGTTGCTATGTCCTTGAGCACCATCGTCGGGACCTTAGGGTAGTCTGGGTGGGATATCGTGTAGTAGCCAGTCAGTCTGACCGGCTTGTTACCAATCTCTTGCAAACAAATGACATCAGGTTTGACAGGCGCTGTGTTAATGTATTGCTGTAGAGCAGCCGCCTGTTTGTGGAAGGTGTGGCAGTTCCATTGCCAAATTTCAAGATATTTGTGATGTGCTCGCATTCTACTCACCATGAATAGTGGTTTCGCTGTCCGAGGTCGGTATGGGTCACGGACGGCGATTAGATTGAGCACTGGGGCTAGTGCTGGGTCACTTACGAACTGCACGCTTTACACTGGACACGGCTCTCTCGACGTAAGTATTTAGGCTTGGAAACTCTGCGTATATCTGCTGCTGAAAATTTTGTATAGTTTGTAATTGATGCACATCTTGTTGGAGTGTGACCTCCATGGAATTCGGCATCGTTATAACCTTGAGAGGCGTGCCTGCTGCTTTAGTACGTGCTGTTTTGTTCGGTTCGGTGCAGCGACCTGCTTTGAGGGAGGTCAACTATCGCTTAATTTCTGCCAAGCTCTCGCGGAGGAGCTTGTTTTCGGTAATGATCTTCTGGTATTCGGAATTTTCTGTTACAGGAGCAGTAGGAGAAACGACTCGTTCCCAGCTTACCTTGTTATTTTGTGCCGTTTGCTTGGTCACAGTGCTGGGAGCCCCAGATTTAGGCGACTTTGGTGATTTGGAATGAGGTGGGTTTTTGGCATTGGAGTTCTTTCGTGTCCGCGATCTGGATCTGGATCGACGGTGAGTGCCTGATACCTCTGGCGAGGGATCTGATGCGGATTCTCCATCATAGGAACTGAACCAATGTAGGCGTTGAGGTGGCTTTGTTGAGCCGTCCTTCCGGGTAGTCCGTTGAACGCCAGTCCTTGGCGTTCTTCTGCTTTGGGGTTTGAGATGTTTCTTACAACTTGGGTCTCCTGTCATGTGACTCTCCCCACACGCTGCACACTTGGGAGCGCACTTGTGTCCGGCTACAGGGTCTCGTTGTCCACATGGACGACATACTGGAGTGTCCGGCTGGGGACAGACGTCTGGTCGGTGACCTATTTGGTGACACACTTTGCACACCTTAGTGGTGATTTTGCAGGGCCAGCAAGCAAGTTCTCCGCTGTTGTAGTAGACGTACTGCGGCGTAATCCCTCCGAAAAAGATGATAACGGCCATTTTAGTGTTATGAAACATGTGCGTTTGGAGAATTTCAACCCCTTGCGTGCATATGCGTAGATTCACTTTTAGCGCTTCAGGCATCGTGTGCGGGTCCAAGCCATGAATGACACCCTTGGTTGTCCCGTCAGTTGTCGCTACATAGGCGTTGACTGAGTGAGGCTGGCCGTTGATGTTTAGCATTGTAATACGTCTAATGCAGTCTGCCACTGTCTGGTGCGGTGCGGACATGATAAAGATGTTGGAGCCCGGCTTGATTCTGAGCAGAAATTGCTCACCTGATATTTGCCTGCTGCATGCAGCAATCATGGCGTCCACCAGTAGTGGACTAATCAGTTTCTTGACCGGTAGCCCTTGATGTGGTCGCACCACTATCTTGAAATTGTCCTTCAGCAGAGGGGTTAACCGCCTGTATGCTGGTTTGTGTTTAGTCTGGTTGCTTGACTAGCGGAAACTTGTTGATTCTTCAAGGTCTCGGAATATTCCAGTGCTTTGGTCTTCTTCTCTTTTGCGTAGTTTCTTTTCTGCCGGAGCATGAGGACTGTCTACCAATCCCCATCTGTTTGACTTTGGCTCTCTGTCCCAGCGTTCTGGTCGCTGGGTCCTCTTGGTGTCGTGAGTTTGTGAGCAGCAGAGTTTTGAAAAATTCATGTTGTCAAAGTCCTGGCAGTGCGTGTCCATTATCTGCGAGGGTCTGGGATGCGCAGTTGCGTCGGGGCTTGTTTTGCAAGAGCCATCGAGCGCGCGTTCGCCGCACACTCTGGCGTTCCAGCAGCTGCCTACGTGGCGGCTTTGGTCTTAGCTAGCTCGCACGAACGAAGACACTTTTGGACTTGTAAAATAATAACTTCTGGTCACTCACGGCTGTAGGTAGCTTCAGTCGATGCGGGACCATTTCACAAATCCGTGATGATCGTGGAAATCGGTTGCACACACAATTTTCTACCAAGAAGCAGGAAAATTCGTGGAGTGCATGTGGGCACGACAGTACTCGCTGACACCACAAGCATCCTCTGGTGGCATGCAGGCCAGAAAAAGAAGATTCTAACAGCGTTATCTCACTGCTTAATCGAGATATGTTCAAGCACGCTAAAGTACTCATCGCTGACAATGGTCCAGCTTCTAAAAGTGATCACTTGAAACGTTGGGCTGACGAGAGGAACACAGAGCTTTGTTTTGCTGCACCATATAATTCGAAAGCAAATGGACTCGCTGAGAGAGCGATACGAGATGTGAGACAGTTCATCGCACTCCCAGGTGGTTGGAAGTGTGCTCTTGAAGCGTGTGTGAACCACCACAATCACTCACACGTGGCTGGCTTGGGATGCACACCGTACTTCGCGTACCATGGCAAATCAAAATGGCTTCCCGCCGACCACCTGTTGGGGACTATGAATCTGTTGGTGCTGCAAGAACAAAAAAAAGGTCTGAGGATCAAAGTGCAAGGTACAAGACCACCGTGAAAAAAAGGTATGACTGCCGACATTCAGTCAAATCTTGATACATGTGGGAGATTACGTGCTTGTTTGGAGGGGTCTGCAAGGATCAAAGACTTCTTTTACAGGACCCTACAAGGTTATGAAGAGTGCCCACCGGCAAGGCATTTTAAAGACTCTATGCTACAGCAGACTGCAAGATGTTATTAAGACAACATCTGGGAACAACGGGGTACCATATCAACCCACGAGGGTTGACAACAGATGGAAGGCCCGTGTAATGCTCGTGAAAGAGAAGGAAGAAACACACAGAAGAGATCAAGAGAAGAGAAGAGGTAGAAGAGGCAGCCAGATTTATTATGTCTGATTAAATAAAATGTTATAATAATGTGCAATGCAATGACAGAAACTTGGTAACACTATGAATAGTAGGATGTGAACATTGTTTTATATTAATTGTGAAAGCGGCTGTTCATTACTGTATTTGAAAATTAAACTGTTTGGTTTGGTTAGCTTTTGGCACTGTTCAATTCATATTCGATTAAGTCTCAAAAATGACTATGTGCATACCCCTACATATCTGCCTCAAATGCTTTGGGTGCAATTGTAAAGGTAAGTTATGCATGCCATGGCAGCAGTCGCTTCAAGTGGCTTCATCATGAAGGAACTGAACCTGATATAGGTAGACTGCACTGTGTCAGAAGCAAACTTTATTCTGCTCCATTAGTGGTGGAGTGTCCTGAGAGATGAAACTGCATGAGTGTGTTCGTTGGGAAAGTGACCACGCCTTGCAAATATTTTTTGTGTTCCTGTTCAGGTTGTGTGTCTGTTTGAATGAGGCCATGTGGATATACCATGCATATGTACATGCATGTAATCTACATAATTCTCTTTGGGATCATGTTTTATTCAACTTCGTATAATTTAATAAAAAGTCTGTAGTCCCTCGAAGCTTTAATTAATGTGAGTTGGCTGTACTACCTGCAATAAATACTATTAGTGGAAGTAGTGCACCTTAAATATAAAACTTGTCAAACAGAATCAGCAGGAAGATTGCTAAGATGGGCATCTGCTGATAGACAGTTTATGAATTCTTATTTTAGCAGCATGCTAGGAATGATACCTGCATGATTCAATGCATAATTACTGTTTTGATACATTGGAATGTTTTGACAGTTTGATATTACTTGTGGAGTAAAAAACAGGTAGTGTCGGGACACGCTTCCCTCTTGACATAATGTTTGTGTCTGTCTTGTTTAGCCAACTGGACCGAACTCATCTGAGGCGCTACCTGGAGCATTCTGATCGAGAGGTGCTGCGTCCAGGCTTTGTGCGCCTGAACCTGGCTTTCTACATGCCAGATGCCCTGGTGGACTTTGTCCTTGAGGCAGTGCGCCATGTGGCTTGTCATGGTTGGAAGCTGCTCCCACAATACAATTTCAACCCTGAGACTGGCGAGTGGAAACATTCAATGCATCAGGTTGGTGTCTTGGTGGCATAGTAGTGGAGTGTAATGGGTTTATATTTGATGGGACAGTGATGTGAGTGCTGTCTGCTTCTTATTGTTTTGAATGCATAGTTTCTCATGTCTCTTGCTGAACCAAATTTGTTGTAATGCATTCTTTGCCACTGCGATATTGACTCTCCTGAGCACTGTAAGGCGTGAGAAAAGTATAACCTGGCAGCGTATTTCCAACTGCTTGTAGGTACAGCGGGGTGCGGCACTTGCAGAGACGACGGACGTTTGCGCGCACGCGCGAGTAAGAGCGGGTGCGAGAGAGGAAATGTGGGGAGTTTTGCTCCTTGAAAATACGACTCTGCCTAGGCACTGCAAAGGAGTTTCTTGGCGCGTGCTGTATGCGCTTGTCCCTAGACGTGCTGGCAGAAGTCACAGGGCGCAGTAGTGCTGAACTTACCACCGCAAGTTGCCGGCTCGAGGCAGTTATATTTATTCGATCATGTTTTTACTAATGAAAACAAAGTGTCATTATTTCGCATTATTGGTGGTGCCTCCAAGACACCAAAGCGGCAACGGGGACATCAAAGCTAGAAGCCGGACTGGTCCGTGGGTTCCCAACCCACGGGCTGCCCTGCTTCCAGCTTTGATCCCCCCGCTACCGCTTGGGTGCCCCGGAGATCCTGCACCGCCCGTGCCTTCCTGGAGCAGAGCTTGTAAAAAATCTGATCTATCGCGGGGCCAAAAAAGCGACCCGCGACTTAACAACACCAGTCAGAACATTGTCTCTTCAGACACAGCGATCACGTCCGCGCCCACTGCCTCACCGCGTGGGCAGCCAGCGGCGGAGCGTATAAACCAACTCGACCGCACTCCGCAATGCCGTCATGTCTAAGGGACAAACGAATAGAATGCGCGCTAAGAAACCTCCTCCGTAGTGCCTAGGCCGAGTCATACATTCAAAGAGCAAAAGCCCCCAGATTTTCTCTCTCGCGCCCGCTCTTACTCGCACCTACGCAGAAACGTTGAGCTCCGTGCCACGCCCAGCTGTACCTACTAGCAATTTTAAAGACGCAACCTGGCATGACTGACTTAGCACAAGTGCCGCAGGCTCGAGAAAGTTTCTTCAACGTACACCCAGCAACCAAAAAAGTGCCC
The DNA here is from genome assembly GCF_038994185.2 of Dermacentor albipictus. Taxonomy (NCBI): domain Eukaryota; kingdom Metazoa; phylum Arthropoda; class Arachnida; order Ixodida; family Ixodidae; genus Dermacentor; species Dermacentor albipictus. Next base: position 23,111,681 of record NC_091823.1, read on the forward strand.
CGTGGCTTCCACAACACCAGTGTTATAGGTTCTGCCATTGCGACTTTCACGTACGATCAGTATGATTTTTACTGACCACTGTGGCGATGCGAACTCCGCCGCTTCATTTCAGTGGACGCTAACGCCGCTTTTGCTCTTTTGCGTCGCACATTTGTGGGCGGCACTCTGCGCTCGCCGAGCACCGAGAGTTGTCCGAATTAACTGATGTGGGGCCGAATACGAACGAATTAACGAGAGTTTCATTACGCTATATAATGCATACGCCGCCCAGGACCAAAGGACGAGTCCGAATGATCCGATTTTCCGAATTAACAAGAGTTGAATTAAACGAGATTTTGCTTATATTACAAGGCTGTTTATTGGGCTTTTTTTAAAATGAAGTGAAACTTTCTATGTGAGTGTGTATGAAAAATCAGTTCTTTACATTTTGCTGAATTAAACTTAAGATATTAATTTGAATGTAAGAATATCTTGAGCTATGCAAAGAGGTGTAGGGTGACTGAATACCCTGGGTTGGTCTTGCCTGCAGGCACAGCATTTCTTTTTTTTTTTTTATGTTGGGCATATTTTGTGGGATCACATTGTTGCTATGTTTAAGTGGTGTTCTTGTAATAATAGTGTGCTTCTATTTATACAGCTTTGTCTTTAAGGAGAAACATGTGCCTAAGACCAAAAGTGTAAAAAAAATCTTAATTCTTTAAAGTATGGTACTGAAAACTTGTACATGTATGTAATTTTAGGTGCTTGTTTCGAATAAGAGGTGCATTTTTGTTTGTCTGCTCTGGATATAGTTTTATGTAAGCTGCCTTTAATAAATTTTCTGCTAAGATTTGAAAAATAACAGTTCCTCAGATTTCGCTAAACAGGGTGTCAATGACTTATGAATTCATCACGGAAAGCCGTAAGACCAGCCTAATTTCTGTGCCTTGCATAGAACAGGAATTGGGAGACTTCGAAGTTAAGCACTAAAAAAACACTCTCTCGAGCTTCAACTTGAGAGAAGAATTACAATAAAACTAAATACTACCACTGCTATAGTTATTACATATTTAATATACAACATATCAGTTAACTAACAGTGCTGTGGTTATTTCCCTCATGTAATTAGTGATTCCGCACATTGTTGTAACTTATTAACCACAATTAATATGAGCGTGGCTATAAACCAAAGTGATACGGCATTAAAATGCACATATATGGTATATTCCCTCATTTATGAAATCATAAACAGTATGGACAGCTTAAATTTCCCACCTGCGCATCTCTTTTGGTGGCACAACCTCGGGCTTTCGCCACCTGATGACATCGTTTTTCTATGACATTTGGGCTGAAGCAAATATCATTGGGCACGAGGAACTCCAAGTGAGCCTGAGCATTCCTTGGTTTGAAGTGTTGATGCACTGTGAAGCAAAAAGAAAGAGTGTGACTGGGATGTTGTGGGTCTTGTTGTGTCTCATTTCTGCTAAGGCCTGCAGGGGCTGGACATTCATGTAGGTGAGGCTAAATATAAGGGCCAAGGAAAAGTGCTCAAGGAGATGTTTGTACGAGAGCATCAGGAAAGATTTTTACTGCTTAAAAGGCTTGTTCCAGTGGATTATTGAATGAGGCTTTGTAACGCTGTCTTATGAAGAGTGATGGCTTGGTGGCTTTCGGTCTTGTCATGCCTCTTCTGTACTCATAATGCTTGTGTTTTTGTATTTACAGGTGTTTAAGGACAGAAAATGGCTTGGCTCGATTTCTTACAAAGAAGGGAAGTTTGTGTACAGAGACCTTGAAGGAGAGAGTGAAAAACCTGGCACAGATACTTCATGGCAGGTAAGCAATGTGTTGGGCAACAGTAGGCAACATGAATTTGCATTTTTATTTGCATGCCGACATTGCTAGAACATGCATAGGCAATGCAATGAAAGAAACAAAGTCACTTGGATGCGTAACAAAGAAAACAAGAAACCATTTGTTAGATTTCATGAAACTGAGGCCAAAAGTGGACAGCATGAACTCACAGACCCAAGTCACGAGTTTCTGCTCTGTGCAAGTGATGTAGAGTTATGTCCTCTGTTCTGAACCCATGAACCGAAAGAATATGCCTGAGCTTTGGGGCTCTATTTAAGACACATGCCTTCATTAAATGCATTCACTTTCGCAGCGTGACAGCATGACAGCTCGCTGCAGAAAGGGCACTTGTTGATGTCATCATGCGACTGATGCTCATCCTTTCAAAGCAGTTTTTAATAGGGTGTTCTGTGCCTGGTGTGCCCCCACTATGCCCCTGCAATATGGCATCCATGACATGTGAGCACATGCTCATCTGGTAGATATTGAAGCCCAAATTGAAAGAATTGTGGGAACAAAATAAAATATTTATGTATCAATTTCACTTATTCATGTAAGAGTGATATTGTGCGAACATATGAACACCAGTGAAAATGCAGGTAGAAGCTGCTGAAGCTGTTACACCTGGCCATTCTCCTAAATCAAAACACTATACTTCTTTTTACCTTCCAGGATGTGCTGAATGAAGCAAGCATCATTTTTGGAAACGCTGATAAAGTAAGACCACCTCATGTTTTCACTTTTAACCTTTACTTATTCCACAGAATTTCAGTGTATATACGCAAAATTAGTCTTAATGATGCGCTACACTCTTGTGAGTGTTCAGGGTGTCTTTTCTCAGATTATTGCAATAAACACATTGTTGAATTTTTTTAACTGAATCTTATCTTCTGAAACAGCATTTATATGATATGGAAGTGCATATGTTGCAAAAAGCACACATTGTTAACTGAAATTGTTATGTGCCATTGCTATATCCATCATATATGCCCATGTCGAGAGCTGTAATTCAACCAAGCCAGTTTTTCAGAAATTTGCTAGTTGGAGGAAAATTTATAAAAGAGAAAGTTGGCGTTCACTTGAAAGGGGCACAAAGCTGTAACGAAAGCCTGTGGGGTTTCCTTGGAGGGAAAGCCTTGCAACTGAAGAAAAATTCATTCTAGTCTGGGGTTTGTACCTGGAACCAACATCTTTCTGGAGCAGTTGCTCTAACTTGAGCTGACCAGGTTGCTAGTATGACAGGGTCAGTGCAGTTTCGATTTTGAGGAGGCACCAGCAACTTATAAAAGCAAAAACATAGTTCTTACTGCTCTAGTCGGCAGCAGAATAACATGTGCTCGTGCAGATGGAGTCCAAATTATCGAGCAGCATGGTATTAGGCGTGAAATTTCAGTTGTCCTTCTATTGGTCACATATGAGGCGAGTGGTAGTGTTGCAAGGCATTCCATGTCAGTAAATGATGTGCATTAAACATCAATCAAATCTGTGCCTGTTTGAGTCTTCGCCACTGCTTTTAGGGAGGGCTTTGTGAATAGAAGAACAGTGACACCAAGAAAAATTATTTCAGATGCTGCCTCTTTCTAAAGATATTTTAGAGCTTGTTTCTGTTGTTCGGTTGAGAGAGAATTACGAAAATTTTGGTTTCAATTAACGAAAGTTCTTTTGCCTTACTGAAATAAAAACGAACCAATTGAAAGGTTGTTGTTGTGTTTAGATGGCAATTTTGTTTAAGCGATTTCCATTTACCAAGATTCTGCTGTTGATCTTAAAAATTCAGAATTATGTATCTGTTCTGCTGAGTGTTCTTAATGTATCTGAAGCTGGCAGAGAGTTGCTCAAAAGTTGCCTTTCACTGCATAGAAATGATTGGTGCCTGAAGACGGTGTATGAGTTGAAGGAGTTGTTTTTCCTCTCCTCTTTGAGCAGGCGGCTCATAGAGCCCAGCTCGCTGACCAGCCTTTGATGTTTGATGCGGAAGCTGCAGAACTGCGTTGGTTTATCCTCCCAAGTGAAGCAAAGCAACTCCTGGAAGGAACCGAAGTGCTGCTCAAGGATCCTCCCTTTGCACCGCCCAAGCCAGGAATGCGCAAACACTTGGAAAAACAAGCAAAACCGCAGTGCTTGCCATCATGCCGAGTTTCCTTGAAGTCTTCTAGCTTGCAAAATGAACAGCCTAGCGCCCGACAGTTTCGTTGGCACGCTCCTCCAAGGAACATATTCAAGCCATTCTTGAAGGTTAGCTCATCTCACAGATGACTTTTTTTTTTTTGCATTTTCTATTTCTGTCTCTCTGTGCATGGGTCTAGTGAGGGTGAGCACTTGGAAGACATGTGTCTTGAATGTGTGCTAATGCTAATATGTGTGCTGTTGTGTACTAGAATGGGGCAGTGTGCTGTCCGTGCTGCAAAACAATGGGAGTGACATGGTCACTTCTGCTTTGATGGGGGTGCCGAGAGTAAAAAGAGGACTGTCGTGGGTGGTTTAGATTTGCATAGCAAAATGCCTTGTGTGAATAAATTAGGACACTGTCAAGATGTGCTAGAAATGAACATAATTTATGCAAAATAAAAATTAGATACACAAAGCAAGCTTTGCTGTAAAACCAAACCAGCACTGGTGATTAAACTCGTGCCATTGAGCTATCATGCAGGATTTGCACTTGGCAGTTTGCGTAGGGTTTGGCATGCAGTGCCTACTATGAGAGTGGTGGTGCCTGCATGTATTTTGGAGGGCACAGCAAGCAGTACTGTAGCAGACAAAGGCAACATTGTATGCATCGCAGAGGTATTGTTTTTGAGCAGTTAGCATGACTGTTTGATGAGCAAATAAGCAAGATGGCGGTGTATGCCGTAAGAGCCTTTTGCTGTCGCAACAAGTTAGTTCGGAGCTGGAGAGATCCTGGATGTCTATTGATTTTTACTTTGCTTCGTAAGCGAACTTGGAACACCCGTTATTACACATAAACCTTATGGCTTTCCTGTGGACCTTATTAAGCATTGTTTATTTCTACACTTGCAGGCAGTCAAAGAGTTTGACATGATAGCTGATGGAGACAGAATCCTTGTCTGTTTATCAGGAGGAAAGGACTCTCTTTCTCTACTTCATACTTTGCGCCAGTTCCAATTCAGCTTCAGGAAAAAGGTAGGAGCTACCTCCTTTGCAAAGTCGACGTTGACTATATTGTGTCCAGTGTTGGGCACAAGGTGCCCCTCCTTTTTTCTGACTACAAAGCTATTATTGTCTGAATTGCCATAGGAATATGCACTGAATATGGCTCCATGTGGTGTATTCTCATCTCTTTAGGGAAAGAACTTTGATCTGGGTGCTGTAACAGTTGATCCTGGAAGCTCACTGTATGATCCGAGCCCTTTGAAGAAATATCTGCAACTATTAGGAGTCCCATACTTTTATGAAGAGCAATGTAAGCGTAAAAATGTTTTTGTTTTGTTGTGAATTTGCATGCATGACTGTAATTTATTATTCCCAGCGCACTGGCAGCATTTTCATCATTGTTAGGTAGCTGTATTCGCACATTGCAATGTGCAATAGGTACCATTTAGTGAGCCTCTTGAAACCACTCTTTCCTTATGTGGTGTGGACTTGGATCTACATATAGTACTGCGTTCCCACTTAGCATGTGCTGTATGACTTTTTGTATGATTTCTTGTACGAAACTATGTATTGTACGTGGGCCGAGGCTAACTGCCGTGTTCTTGGCACTTGCTCTCTTGGCAGGCATTGTTGAACAGGCCTCTGCCCTGCCTGAATGCACCTCCATTTGCAGCTTCTGTAGCCGCATGAAGCGTGGTCGTATCTACGCTTGTGCACGAAGAGAAGGCTACAACGTACTTGCACTTGGGCAGCATTTGGATGACCTTGCTGAAAGGTGCAGTTTACGTCATACATTTCCATTTCCTTTCTTTCTACATTTTCTGGATGGCTTTGCACTTTCATGAACCAAAGGTAAAAAGATTAAAGGGACACTACAAGAAAATTATATGTTATCCTGATATTTCACTTGTGTGATGCTAAATAAAATAGCATTTATTGAGAGTAAGCATTTCGTCAGAATGTCGGATTTCGGTAACATGTGGCCGAGGTTGGTTAGTCATTAATTATGAAAGGATTACATTACTTCGAAAAATAAATGCTAACTCTACCTACGTACTTTAGTGCCCCGCACTTATACTAAAGGTACTGAAATCTCCAGCCATGCCATGAAATCTGCGACGCTGATCGTGCTCGCTGCTATCGCCACCGCTAAGCTTGTGCTTTAATATATTTTAGGGCACAAGTTCGCCCAATGAAATGTTCTGTGTTTAATCTTGCTCATATTATTGACTATTGCCCTGCACAACGCCACTTCTTCAAGACAATATCATCATCTTCATTGTCAATGTACCATAGCTACAGCAGATTTGGTTTGTTTAGAGACCTGAAAGTTTATCTTGTTTTTCATTGTGTAAAATCAGCTCCTTATTTCTTTTATTTTGATATTGCAGCTTTCTCATGTCTGTGTTTCACAATGGCTTTCTCAGAACTATGAAGGCTAACTACAAGGTTAGGTAAGTTAAGGTGGTGCATTCGTGACCTGTGATTGCACTCGGTGATTTTGAATGGCGCTGTGTTTTGGCTTAATTTTCCTTGTAGAGAGGGTGACCTCCGTGTAACACGGCCTTTTGTCTACGTAAGAGAAAAGAACCTGAGGAAATTTGCTGAAGAGGTAGGTGCTTGCCTGTGCTGTTTCACCAATTTTACAATGTCATTATGTTGCATCTATGAGTAAAACAGTGCGTTGTATTCTATTTTCATGACATAGCTTTGTGCTTGGTTTTCAGAAAAAGCTTCCGGTCATTGCAGAAAATTGCCCAGCTTGCTTTGAAGCTCCTAAGGTTTGCAGACACAATTAATATATTTCTTCTTTTAATTCACCTTATTTAACATGCTTTGTGTGCTCTTGTTTAGTTCTAACTGCACTACTGGCTATGTACCTTTGTCCATGCTATCGTTTAACAAAACGAAAAGTTATTTTTGAGCATCAGACGGTCATAGTACTTTTTAGACTTGAATCTTGCTCAGCTGTAATGCGTATGATCTAGTATTAAAACATTAAATGTTAATAATGGCCTTGTAGATGTAATTGGCTTCTCTTTATGCCTAATGAAGTTTGATGTGGCATAACTGCATGTGCCCCATGAATATGTTTCACTCAAGAATTTTTTAGTGACCAAAGTTGTAGCACTACTTCTTCATTGTGCTCTTTCTGTCCTCATCTTTTTAGGAGCGACACAGGGTAAAGCAGCTATTGGCTGCTCAGGAGATTTTGTTCCCAAAGCTGTACCCAAGTTTGAGATCTGCCATGCACCCATTGATGGCCATCAACCGGACTGGAATTGAAAGTGCTCTTCACCAGAATGGCTTTAATCTCCATGACTCAGATTCAGAGTGACTGAACGTCACTTTAGCTTTTTAAAATATCTCCTGCGAAGAGATGGATCTTATTCATGCCTTTCTTTTTTTCTCAAATACTTATGTAGATGTGCACCCAAGTACACAAAAATGATAGCTTAATACAAATAAACATACTTCATTTCCACCCTCAATAAGCAGTCTGCTCTGTCTGCTAGGTGTAGGGCCATTTGTTGGAATGCGTATCTAGGGGCAAATAAGAAGATTAAAGGAGTCCTCTATGAATTCTCTGTACTGTCTTTTTTTTCTTGATTTAAACTGGCGAGTTGCTATTAACCTATGTTATTTGAGAAGCCGTGCCACTGAAAGCGCACAAAGTGAGAATTACAAGTAAATGTAACATTGTTTGCAATGAATACATTTAGTTTCAATGGCCAGAACAGAGTTTAGTTCTGTTCAGTTTCAGAACTTGGTTACACCAATGATATTCCTCTACATCTTACACTCGTCTGCCTTTACATATACCTCTCGCATTTCAATGTTATGCAGCACATAGCTCTTCATTTACTTGGGCACCTCTGAGAAGCTGTCGAAACCTGTGCATTATCATGTTCCTTTCCAGTTTCTACATGTTGTCATGTTTATATGTGGGTCTGTAAGGGTGGCCAGTGGTGTACTATAATGAGGCATAAATTATTCTTGAGAAAATAGCTCACTTTTTTTTTTACATGTGGCAGAAGGCAGGACATCATCGGCAGTGCACTTGCATTATATTGTTACGAGCACTTTAACAAAGAGTGCCACCTTATGCAGGTACTTTTCCCATGACATGCGAAGTGTATACAATGGCCTGCAGAATAAAAAAATGACATGCAGTGCAAGGCTACTGCTTGCACAACTAAATGTATGTTTACAAGATTGAGACATGAGAATGAGATAATGAGTATAATATCAAATACAGGTTAGAGCACAACATAACCACCAAGCCATAAAGTGTGCTCGCTGAGTGTGACAATATGCAATTATCTTGCTCCTTTCACATCAATTTTTCAAATAATAATAATATTCACACATGTTGTGGCATTACTGTTAAGAAGCCAGAACCAAAATCAGTGAACCTTATTCCCTTGTTCGATTTCTTGCCATGCATTTGCGGTGCCTGTGATATTGACACTCTGCGAGCTGCAATGGCTGGTGATAACAAAAATAGTAATTACTTCAAATTACCGCTGAAAACAAGGAGACAACTGCCAGTTTTAAACAACCCATCTGTATTAGTGATGGTCAGATAAAATATGTAGCACGATCAAACACATAACTATCAGCTGTCGGTGACTTTGCATTGCTGCTTGCTGAAGTTCAGCATAATGAGGAGCTTGTGATGTATGCCATGAACACTTCCATTTGGTCTCAGGATAATAACAAGACTACAGTAATCCACAATCGTACCTTTGCTAGCGAGAATGGATTATTCAAAGCTTCCAGCGTTTGACCCTGAAAAGCCGTTACAGCAGTCTATGCTACTGTGCACTATAGGCCCTGTTCCTGTGTTTCTACAGCTTTACCTGCATCCTCTTCAGGCTTCTTAAACAAGGTGTATCAAAAATGCAAGACCAGAGTCGCAAGCAACAATCACAAAGTGACTGTAATGGGATAAGCCTGTGATCTGCTGAAAGTGGCAAGGTGGTAACAAATTTTGCCGTCCACGTATATAATGACATAATATTGTTATTTCTTCTAGGGTAAACTCATAACTTCTGAGTCGATGCTGCTATCTGTGTCTATTTGCCTTTTTGTGCGCGTCTTTCATGCTTACGTTTAAGTGTGATCCCATAGAAGCTAGCCCAACTTTGGATCAGCTTTTGGAAACGGCTTGTGGAGAGTCACCATTTTCATAGGTGTTCATGAAAACTCCATAGATTATATGCACTCTCATATTCAACCATGAGTAAATGCTTGCACAAGAAATGTTTTATTTGTATTTCGTAGATAGAGTGTTTGTGTTCACGGCCAAGAGCGAACCATAGCTCTTACTTGAACATGGAAAAGGAAGTATAATTTTGCAAGCATTTAGCACGTATCTGATGCTGTACTGTTTACAGAAGTGAAGGGATATGCAAATATTCAATATTTCAAATTGAGGCAATGTCTTCTTTTTTTCGTACGTGAGAGCATTTCCAAATTGGTCAGCGTTTGAATGTCTCCTGTGGCCACATGCACACTGCCATTACAAAAGAATTTCTTGAATAAGGGCCAGTTCCTTGGAATATACAGTAATGTTGAAACATACAGGCTGTTTTAAATAAATTGTGCCAAGTGTTTAAAAAGTCAGATGTGTGCTGAGGGAATGCAACCAGTTCAGTATTGTTCACTGTCCTCTTGGAGTAACTCGGTATATTTTTACTATGAGCTTAACAAAACTCAGTGTCCTTCCACTCTGTGAAGAAGGATGACCAGCGAAGCTGTGTATGTGGGCCCTTTAATGGCGTACTGCCCCTTCGCCGCAGGTCGGCACAGCATTGCACTATTTTCGGGATCGGCGCACATAAGGGGAATGCTTAATGCCTGCTTCAGCTCCACCACGGTTCGGCCCGGTAGTGCAGTATCTTCGTGATTGGCCCACGTATGGGGAGTGCTTAACGCCTGCTTCACCTCCGCCGCGGGTCGACCCGCATTGCACTATCTTTGCGATCGGCCCATGTATGGGAAGTTTTTTGTCTACACATGGACACGATCCTGGGGAACTAGGCCTTAACAGTTTCGCTGTAAAAATTAGCCATGTTTTAAAGTGTTGAGCAGTACCTTAAGTGAAGATGTGGTGGAACCTTATGAGAAATATCAAATTGATCAAAAAGATAGCTGCAGTAGTTTTCATTTCTGACGCTCCAATGAACATGTGCAAGATTTAAGTATGGACCATGTGACTAGGTGCTTGCATGGCATGGAATTTATGTCATCTTACAAGTATTGAATGAATTATTCATGTTGCATGCAGACCGAATGTATGAATTGGCTACAAATGAAAATGATGGTTTAGAGGCGACAGCCATGACCATTGGTTCAGATGCATTGCTACCCGCTGCCAAAACTTCTCTTATTATACAGTCTGTCAAAAGCAAAAACATTGAAAGGTTCAGGAATGGCCATGTGTTATTTACCGCTATACCCTATGGCTTCTTTGCTCCATCACTTCTGCAGACAAGATATTCTGCCAAAGGTGGAAGCCAAGACAGTTATCTTCAAACTAAATCTGTTGCTTACGGCCTATTATACGTCCTGTCTGCCTGCAGCATTGATTGTTTGTTTGAAACATGCTTTAGGGCACCTATGTTGCTGCGTGCAAGTGCCTGGTCACGTGCCAGTGATAAGCATATAATGTATTTTCCCTTGTTAGCATAGAACAATAGCACTGATCCTCATTCAGTAGGTGTTCTGTTTGCAGACTTGGACTACTGAAATTATCATAGAAGTAATTCCACTTTGGGAGCACATCAGCTGATAGTTGGATGAATTTTTATCACTGTTCTTTATGCATAAAGTAACTTGTGAGCTGTGCTGGCATTGTGGCGTTAACCTTTTATCGAAGAGTGTTGCCTGCAGGCAACATACCAGAATTTGTTTTTCCTTGCCAAGTTTCAGTATTGAGTACAATGTTTTTGGCTAATTGTCTTCTGCCAATACTGAATGCCTGGCAGCGAGCATCATTTTGCGGATTAGAGCAGGAACACGGGATGAAGAAAAATAAGTTTGGCATGCAGTTCGCTTTTCATTGAAAGCTTGTTTGGAGGAGGCAGACCAGTGCAAGGTCTCTGGCTGCAGTGGTGTCAGACACGTGATGTAAAACAAATGAAATGCATGCCTGTGGTTCACATATGATAAAAGTTGTCTGTACAAACTGCATAGCCATTGGTGGCTTGGGCATGAAGCCCAGTGCCAGTTTTGCGACTGGCGTTTCCTCCCTATTGTTGAAGTTTCCATAAAATATTTTTCCCTTCCTTGATTATGCTTATTCTCAATTTGCTTTGCACATTTAGATTGCAAATAAAAATCTTTTGTGGCTATATATATGTGCTCTTATTCAAAGGTTAAAGGAATATTGACAAAACCTTAACTTCTCATCTTGCTCTAAATGAAAGTACAAGCCCTCTGAACCATATAAAGATACATGCAAGTGTGAGAGAGCCCTAATTAATTTACATTAGTACGTTTATGAACCAGTTTGTTTTCTATACCCAGGAGGTGGAGGCACTATGTCATGATTGACTTGTTTGTGATCCTGTAATCACTGCAGTCGCTACGCAAAAGTGCAGCCAGAAGTGTAGCAGTGTAGTCATACCTAGCCTTATTGCCATACTTGCCAACCTGTGAACTTCAACATGCGGTAAAATCATGTGAGCAAGGGGGGAGCATTTTTAAATGTTTCCCCAAGTACACACCTTATGTGAGATACATACACTTGTTACTAAAGATCATTTACCTTTAGACGGAGCACACAAATGTGGAACAGCGTATACTGGATGCATATACTACAAGCAACATATTTTTGAGGGTGTTACGGTGACTTTTTCAGCCACTTTGACAGTGCCGACTTTGCCTACCTATGGAAATTTTCTGACAAAATTTGCTTTTAGCAAGTACTCTGGTTTATATGGTGCCTTGCATTGCTAAAAGAGGGCAGTGTAGGTACCACCAAAATTTATTTTATTGCATTTCCTTTTCTTTTTGTAATCTCGTGCCTCCACATCTTTCAACAGCTTTGAAACATATTGGCGAGCAGAATTTATATTTCGTAAAACTAAATGCAACATTTGTAAAATCATGGTCTGAGACCAAATTTGCAAACTTTTTGAAAAATTCGAGTTGGCAGGTATGCTTATTGCTACATGACATCAGCTAATTTTACTGTGTATCATGATGTCACAATGTTGTCAATTATGCCAGCCCAGTATCTGGAAATCAACATTAGTATAAAATTAACATATGCTGACCAACCTTCATTTACCAAGTGTCATTTTTTTTATACTTATGAACCATGCGGTAGAGTTACAATTTTAAAAATACACATAAGTACGCCTTTAAACTGCTCACACTTTTTTGTCTTCTAAGTCAGACTCACAATGAAGTTTTAAGGCAATCAATGTGCTGTTCAGTGGCAGCCTCACATATTTATTGATTCTGAAACCACTTTGTTTTATGCATTGTAGGAGTCTGCTTTGACTGCTTTGAGTGCACCTTCTTGTGTTTGTCAAGCATTGTGCTGAAACTGTCCTTCTCAGTCCGTGGATTCTTGACAAATGTTTTTTGTTTCTGTTTAAGCTTTCTCTTGCCCTTTTTGTTCTTAAGTTGTAGGTTTTGCTTGCCGGCACGGCCTTTCTTAGTCCGCACCTTTGGTCCAGAATGCGTTGGCAAACCCTTCATCTTTCGGTTTGCGGCTGCACCCATGAAGGCTGTCTTCTTTTCCATGGGGATGTCAGCTGGCCTCTGCTCTTCAACCTGACTCTCGTGTAGCTCTTTCAGCTTCTGTTTGCTCCTCTGCAGTCTGCGCTCCTTGGCCACGAGTGCTGCCTTATTTTCCAGACAAAATTCGATGATTGGCCTCTTCTTCGGTCCAAAAGTGCCGGGATTGTTGTTGAGTTCCCGCAAAGCGGCCAATGCATCCTCGTGCTTAGTGAAAGTCACAAAACCGTAACCGTAGGACTCGGCGGTTGGAGACTTGAGGTTCCGCATAACGCGTGCTTCCGTGATGCGTGCGCCGTGGGGCGCATTCTCCAGGAACAGCGCCCGCAGTTTCCGATCGTCCACGGAAGGCGGCAGGTTGTGCACGCTGAGCCGCGTGGGCGACACAAAGTAATGAAGATTGGCGAGTAGCTTGCGTTTGCGCGCCTGTAGCTTGGCCCGCTTGGCCATGTCCTGTGGCGAGACGCCTTGTGCAGCCTCGGTGCCCGGCCTGACAAGCCCCTCTCGCGCCAGGTACAGGTTGCGGCGGTCCTTCTTTTCTTTTTTCTTCTCCTTCTGTTTCTCCTCCAGCTCGCCCCGACTGAGAGCTCGTACCACGTCGAGCCGCCGTCCGTCCAGCATAATGCCTGCAGAGGAAGCAGCCGCTTCAAGGCATGCATCTACGCTTGAATCTTGGACAAAGCGGACGAATGCCGTGCCCCTGGAGCGGCCAGTATCTACATCTGTGCACAGAAGGCAATACCGACATGGCCCAAACTGTTTCATCAACGTTTCAAGACCCTCCTGCTGGCTGTCGAACGACACGTTTCGAATAAACAATGTGTTCTTTGTATCGCCTTTTGGGCGCCGATCAGGCTCGACGTCCGCGCTGCATTCGCTGTCATCACCGCTGTCTTCGTCGATGTCTGAGCAGCCGTGCTCGGAGTCCTCCTCAGATGCGGAAGCTCCAGGCGAGTGACTTTCAGCATCGTCATCCGACATCTCTTCGCTTTCCCTATGCTGAAAAGCAGAGCCTCCTCCTTTGTCAGGAGTGTCAGTCGTAGCACCTGGGCTACTTATCGTCGTTTGCTGGTACGTAGCCTTGGGAAGGGAGAAATCGACGGCTATTGGTCGACCCAATACCTCGGTAGCATTGAGGCCGTTTATTGCTTTGATGGCGCTCTTGGTCTCGTCAAACTGCACAAATGCAAAACCACGACATTTTCCATCTGACTTTTTCGGAATGCTGACCTCGACAACATTTCCATACCTTGAAAAGCAATCGCGCAGTGTTTTCTCTGTTGCCTTGAACGAGAGGTTGCGGACGATCAGCCTCGGCTTCCTCTTCTTTCTCGCAGCTTTCTCTTCCTTCGTGAAAATCCTCTTCTTCGGTGCTGTATCTTTGCTCACAGGCTCGCCGCGGGTTGCCTTGGGAGCAGCAGCTTTCACTGCAAGAACACGGTCGCCCCACTTCAAACTGCGTTGCCGACTCCGTTCCACGGCGGCCTCGGCATCGGCAGTGCTGGCGTACGTAACATACGCAACGCCCTTGCACATCGATTGTTGTGTCTTGTCACGGACAATGAAGCATCGCTTAATGGGTCCGATATCACCAAACAGTTCTTCTAGCTTGCTTTCTTTTGCATCTGGCGGTAAATTTCTTACGAGAAGCGTGCACAAACTCTTGCTGGGGGCCGCCATTTTGTGTGGATCTGGCTTTGTCTGGCAGTGGCTACGTCTGCATTTTTTCAGGCGCTCGCTTCCTCTTCTGCTGCTTAGAGCGACCAGGCATAAACTTTAAACTTTATGCGATCAGGTATGGTGATAACCGTTGGTATGGTTATGGGGTATGAAATGGGGCAGTGTGTCGTGTGAGCGGAAAAACAATGGGAGAACTGGGGACGCTACTAGCTGGGCGCTGCGATCGACCCACGTTGGCTAGCGCGCGAAATTTAAACATGTGCAAAACTTACTGCATTTATAAACTAAAACGCTCTCAAAACACAACTGAAATTCTTATAATTTGCGAAAAACATAAATAACACAAACTGTTAAGATACATAAATAACGCCGTCTATGCTTGCACGTTTCCGACCATAGATCATGTAGTGTGCCTGATCGTCTGCTCAGCCAATGGCTCAGCGTTTTGGTTGCAGAAGACAAACATTCGTCTGTTCGTTCCGTTCGCTAAGCACGCACATGTTTATAGTATTTCGAAAGCAACGAGCATGAAAAGCCCGGAAAGAGCACCTACACTGTGCCTGGTCGGTTGCACGGGATTCCTTTCATTTATCATCCAGAAAAGCGGTCGCCAGATTTCACTGAAGAAAAAAAAAAAACTGCTCTGTGACGAATGCAGCCGCTAACGTTTAGACATTTCGTTCCGTAAAAGGGTGCCGAAGGGTAAGAATACAGCCAATGTTCTCAATGTGCCCGATCTGAAGCAGCCCGGAGTTGTGATCGTTATGCAGGAACCTCAATGCGTGCGCGCGCACACACACGCACACACACTCGGACACTAAGTACATTTGCAAACCCAACGCTTGCCGTGCACATAAAGGATATGCAAACGTGGCAGGAAAAACCGCAGCAAGCAATCGGTGAGCTCCAAACGTACATAACATACATGCATGACCTCCGCGACAACCATAACTTTTAATCCCGGAGGCCCTGTGTTGCACCATTACTTTCGCTCTTGCCAGCAAGACTCCAGGCTGCAGCGACAGATGGCGCTGCAGTAGACCAGCGTGCTCACGGGAAGACTACAAATGAAGCTGTGCAAGGGGATATGGGCTGGACTAGTTTTGAAGTGAGGGAAGCTCGCAGTAAAATTGAGTATGAAGAACGGCTGAGGAATATGGAGGAAAGTAAATGGGCTGGGAGAGTGTTCAGGTATCTGTACAGGCAAAACATTGATTCACAGTGGAGGAAAAGAACTAAGAAGCTTACCAGCAAGTATGCGGCCTGTGGGGTGGGCAACACAGCAACAAAGAAGGTCAAGCGGAAAGTCAGAGAGGCTGAATTAATCTCATGGGTGGCGGCAATGGAAAAGAAACCTGCCATGAGTAACTACTTAAGGGGAAAAAACGAAATTAGGAAAGAAACCATTTATGATAACTCAAAGGGAAGCTCATTACTTTTCGAAGCCAGATCGGGATGCCTTAGAACACGCACGTATAAAGCGAGATATAAGAAGGAAGAAGAAGCATGTGCTTGCTGCGGTAAAGCTAGGGAAACGACGGAGCATATTTTATTAGAATGTGAAGACATCTATCCAGCGGTCGATTTAGGCACCACTGGCCTCCTTGAAGCCCTCGGGTTCAGCGGGAGCAGTGGTAAAGCAAACAGGTCCGCAATAGACATCAGTAAGAGGCGATTGGAGGATTGGTGGAAGAAAAGTAGGGAAACGACAAAGGACGGAGACGTACAGAAGCACAGTTCGCAATAGGGTATCAGAAAATTTGTACGTGGTAGTTCATAGTGTGTTTTTTTTTCTCATTGGTTAACCTAGGTAGGATATTAGGCAGCATAGTAGCAAGAGCTTGGTGGCGCAAGCCACCGCCCCGTTCCAAAGGGGACGCTCATAACATCCATCCATCCATGCTCTAGCGCTCCCGGTCGTCATCGCAAAAAGAGGCACGTTTTCGCCGCCGGACAACACACTACCCTATTCCAGTACACCATAATGCGGGAGACACATGGTGCGATTTTCCGTGCGATCTGTCGTACGGCGCGTCGTGTGCGACTTGCCGCATGCGGCGATTCGGGACACATGGTACGAATGAGCGAGCGGCGGTTAGCTCCGCCCAGAACCGGCGCCCCTGCATAGAAGTTCGGAATGCTGCTTAACTTCGAACAGACAGTGATAGCAATCGTATTTGCACAGCTCTCTTGTTTGAAACAAACGATGACAATATAAACACGCCCATGGAAGCACTGTAGACGTGTTTCCGCAAGGCCGCGTTAGCAGTAACGGCTTCGTTGACAGCCGCCGATGGCTATAGGAGCCGGCAGGCATAGCTTGCTCGGCCATCGAAACCGACACCGGTGGCGCTTGTTACATGATCGCTTGCAGCTCATATAACGAAGCGCCACAGCATGTACACAGTTATCTCACGCTTAAATTGCAGCACATTTGATTTCATTGGCGCCGACGGAAGCGAACGAGCTGCCAGGCGAGCTTGCGATCGCTCGGAGACTGTGTAGGCCTAGCTAGCCGGCCGTCTATCCGAGGCCGAGGGCCCATGCCGATGCGTCCGCAGCTCGTAATAAAGCGCCTAAAATGATCAGCACAATCAATGCCTGAACATTTATGTTTCTCTTAAGTGAAAATACGGTTAGTTTTCTCGGTGCCGTTAGCAGCGATGAGTAAACACGCCAGTCAGGCGAGCCGCTTCGTATAGACGATTGCTGGCGCGTCTGCGCTGACCGCGTCCGATTAGAAATCACGCCAACGATTTACTATATCGCACAACGTTTTATAACGTGCACTCTATCGAGGCCACTTAATTGGATAAGTTACTTCGTGTCAGAAACAAATTGCTGCTTATTTATGTGCCGCCGTCAGCGGCGAAAGAGGCCCTCGTTTCGACCAGGGAGAAAAAGAAACAGACATGATCGGAGCGGCGAGGCGCTCGCTCGCCGGCTCCGCCCCGTCGGGTCTATGACGTGGACGTGACGTTCGCGCTACCTGCGCTGTCATTGGCTGCGGTCGCCCGACCGATGCGGCGGTCGCACGAGAATATTCAGCAAGTTGGTCGCATGCGCGGCGTGCGACTCGGCGCCGCGTGCGGGGGATTTGGTTGAGAACCTGTTGAGTGCGGCTGCCGGTGCGAATGGTCGTACGACCGATCGCACCCAAATTCGCACCATGTGTCTCCCGCATAATATGGTGTCCTGGAGTACTGGAACAGGGCAGTGTGTTGTCCGTATAGAAAAACAATGGGAGAACCGGAAACGCTTCTGCGATGACGCTACCAGTAGGGCGCTGCTAGAGTGTACTACTATTACACTCTAGCGCTGCGATCGACCAGCGTGCCTAGCGCGCAACATTTAAACTTGTTGTGCAAAAATTTATGGATTTATAAACTAAAACGCTCTCAAAACGCAAATAATATTCTTACAATTTGCAAAAAATAAATAATACAAACTGTTAGGATACATCAATAACGCCGTCTATGCTTGCATGTTTCCAACCACAGATCATGCGTTTCGGTTGCAGAAGACAAACAACGCTCGTGTGCTCGTTCCGTTCGGTAAGCACGCATACGTTTTTAGTATTTCGAAACACACGAGGATGAAAAGCCCGGAAGGAGCACCTGCTCTGTGCCTGGTGGGTTGCACAGGATTGCTTTCATGTTGCATCAGCTAGAAAAGCGGTCGCCAGGTTGGTTTCACTGAAGAAAACAAAATACTGCTTTGTGACGAATGCAGCCGCTATCGTTTGGATATTTCGCTCCATAAAAGTGCGCCGAAGGGCAAGAATACAGCCAATGTACTGAATCTGAAGCAATGATCTGAAGCAGCCCGGTTGCAGGCTGCTTCAGATCAGATCATCTGCTACTCCAAGCTGCAGCAACAGATGGCGCTGCAGTAAACCGGCGTGCCGTCGCTGCAGTAAACCGGCGTGTTGGTCGCCTCACGGGAAGACTACAAAAGAAGCTGTGCAGGGGGATATGGGCTGGACTAGTTTTGAAGTGAGGGAAGCTCGCAGTAAAATTGAGTATGACGAACGGCTGAGGAATATGGAAGAAAGTAAATGGGGCTGAGAGGGTGTTCAGGTATCTGTACAGGAAAAACATTGATTCACAGTGGAGGAAAAGAACTAGGAAGCTTACCAGCAAGTATGCGGCCTGTATGGTGGGCAACAAAGCAACACAGAAGTTCAAGCGGAAAGTCAGAGACGCTGAAATAATCTCATGGGTGGCGGCAATGAAAAAGAAACCTGCCATGAGTAACTACTTAAGAGGAAAAAACGAAATCAGGAAGAAACCATTTATGATAACTCAAAGGGAAGCTCATTACTTTTCGAAGCGAGATCGGCATGCCTTAGTGCGTACGCAAGGCATAAGTGCGTACGCGTTTCTGACAAGCACTGACGAATAGCTAGTGCCTGTAAAAATGTAATGCTCTGCAAGAATACGCTGGTGGCATTCTCATACAACCGCTTCGATCGATACACTGACGCCATATTGTGCAACGAAATTAAAGGAACGCCGATATGGGAGACTGAAATAACGAATCGGACAAGATTACACAGTGTATCGTTGCCCCTTGTGACATATGTCATTACTTTATACAGCGATACCTTGCGTCACTCCGTATATACATAGCGTAATTAAAAGGCCGGCCAGGACAAATCGGGTGATTAAGCTGGCCGTCGTAATCAGTGCTCTAGGGTAGCGCACATATCATTAAGAGCCCTGACGTCCATGTCCAAAGAACGGTACACGACTGCAATTTGCAAAAGTTGCAATCATCGCAAAAAAAAAAAGATCGCAAGTTTAAGCAATCGTACGAGAATTTCAGAATAGAAAGAAAATCGATTAGAAACTGCTTACAGCACTTAAAGAATACAATACAGGCATATCAATGGGTTGTAAAGCACAGTGCCTGTTCGAATGAAATGTGGCTATAGTAGTGTTGCCAGTAAGTGCTGACCAGCTATAAGTCAATTAGGTACAGGATAGGCTATTATTTTATTTATCGATACGTCAAATCCCTCTGGTGCGGGGTATTTACTTGGGGGGCAGTTTGTTTCATTTGCGCAAGGTCTTCAATGAATGACTCGAAGCTCCTAGTATTTTTTCGAAGCACAAAGCTGAACAGAATGGGAGCACAGAATCACGAGTTTGGTAGATTAACATTAAAGGCCACTCCGTAGGGATGTTGAGTGTCAGACCGCCTGGCGAAAGCACACACACACATACAAGTGGGAATTAACACCGCACACTAGATTATCGCCTCTCCCCACATGTAGCCCAGCCACTCCGAAAGAGAGAGAGAGAGAAACGAAGAAAAGAATTGGTAAAATAGATCGACAGCGTGAATCAATGTCTACCGCACTCGGGAAGAGCAGTGTGCCGATCCACAAGCCAGCGGTATACGAGCCGCTGACGGGCAGATTTGACGGAGTAATTTACATTTGTAATTAACAGCCGTTCGATTTAAGCTGGCTCCAGCGGAAGGCATAAGCGTGAGGAGAGAGAGAGAAAGAAAGAGAGAGGCTCTTTAATTAAAACAGGAGAGATTTGCTTGGCGACACGCCTAGCACCAAAGAGACGGAGTGCATTTGTTTCTGCCAACGGTTATCATATGGCTCTTTCCTCCCTCCCTCCCTCTCTCTTTCCTCCTCCTCCATAGTTCCTGCAGAGGAGCTTGCCTTTGAGCAGCGTCCTGCCTTTGCTTCTCCTTTCACGCAACCTGCTGCGTTTTCCAAATGGATAGCAGCTGCGAGCCAAAGCACACCGACCGTTCATCGCACTATGTTCTTGTGCAGCGCGCATGTGCAGCATTCAACGCACCTTATGCGGACAATGGTGCGCGCATCGTCGCGCGTTGCGACTTTCCCGTTGTCAGGATTGGGGGCTCAATCCCATGGTCCGTGGTCCTTTGCCAAGATTGGAGTACGGCATGAATTCGGAGGTAGCTGGCCCATGCCGTCGTCCAACTTATTTACGCTGAGATCGTTGATGAAGTGAAGAACTGCTTCTCATCGAGAACGAGGAAAAAGGGTTTATTTACAGAAATTAAATCAGTCTAACATGACTGCTTGAGAAAAAGAGTAACAGTCCAACATGACTGCATGAGAGAAGTGACTCAGTCTAACATGACTGCTCAAGAGAAGTGTTCTCAGCATTCGCACAACCACAGTTTTTATACACTCGATCCGCCGGTCCTACGACGCGGCGACTGTTCGTTTACTCATCACCAACGCGCCGCTGCTCTGCAGACCAGTTTACGTACACAAAGGCAACCGCGCTCTGATGTCCGACGACGACGTTGTCAGGGTGCCGTTCCGGGAACTATCGACGCCGATCGAGGGTCGCTCGTTGTTCCGTGCCACGCCAAAACGTGAGACGCACCAAAATACGTCGTCCCCACGGCAGTTTGTCCATGCGTGTCAAATCAGCTCCGCGTTGGGGAACTCCGGAATCATTGTTCACGCACCGAACCAGTTCCGTCACAATGTCGAAGGGGCTGGAGGAAGGCGGCGGATTCCAGCGCAAAGGTCGCTTCTTTGAACGCCTCGCAGCTGCAGCGACGGAGAGGGAGAGGTGCGCGTCTTGCACCCCTTGTCGTAATCGGGTGGCAAGGTGGCAATCCTGCTCAGCGGCTCGCCATTCTCGACAGCGCCTCCATGGCCCGAAAAATCTCGACTGTCTAGCGCTGACAACCGCTAGGCAGGAAGAGAACGGCTGCTGGTCAGGGGGGGATTGATGTCTTGGCTCGCAGCGACCACTTGTGCATTGATGTCACCACCCCAAAACATCCAACAAGGACAGGCAACTGCAAAATGAACCCCACAACACGGCTCTGCGCCGAGATGGCGTGCATTGGCTATCACTTTAGACTCGCTAGGCTTCAAAAAAAAACAACAACAACAACATAAGTGCAGAAACAAAAAAAAATGCTACATTTCACTATGCCAATTTCTGAAGCAAATTCCTGCTGACAAATTCAGCAATTAATGGAGGGAATTCTGCTGAATGAGAGGGGATTTTCTTCGCCTAAAGAAAAGCTAACACTAGTAACCCCAAAATTTAGGCGGGACCCTCAAACGCAGAATTCAAATTAGCCTGCTCAAACCATCCGCATTGCTATGCAACTTTCCCTTCTTATATCTAACGGATAAGTTGTACTCTTGGAGAGTGAGGCTCCATCGGAGCAAGCGGCCGTTTTTGTGTGACATTTGATTGAGCCACGTCAGAGGACAGTGGTCGGTCTCGAAGATGAACTTCGCTCCGTACAAGTAACACGACAACTTCTGGGCGGCCCAAACCAAACAAGCGCATTCCTTCTCTGAAGCGCTGTAGGCTTCCTCTCTTACATTTAGTTTACGGCTGGCGTAGAGGATAGGATGCTCCTCGTTATCGTCGCCGACTTGACTAAGTACCACGCCCATACCTCTGTCGCTTGCGTCGCACTGAACTATGAATTCCTTTGTGTAGTCTGGCGCGCGAAGCACAGGGCGAGAAACCAATAGCGTTTTCAAACTTTGAAAAGCGTTCTCTTTGTCCTTATCCCAGTGTACGTTACTCGGTGCTCCCTTTCGGAGGGCGTCTGTTAGTGGACTTGCCAATTGCGGGTAATTCGGAATGTACCATTGATAGTACCCCACAAGTCCCAGAAATGAACGAAGGTCCGTTTTCGGGCGCGGCTGAGAAAATTCTCCAATCGTAGCTATGTTCAGCTCAGCCGGCCGTCTCATGTCCTGACCGACAACATGGCCCAGATAAGTAACCTGCGAACAACCAAACCTACACTTTTCCGCTTTCATCGTTAAGTCGACTTTAAACGTACGAAGCCTCGCATTCTTGTCGTAATAGAATTTGGCGTTCCTTTGAGCTATTTCCATGTTCTTTCCGACTAGTTCTCGGGTTGCGCTTAGCCGTTCCAGTAAATTTAGCACGTATTCAACCACTGTTGGACTCTCCCCTCTTTCCTCCCACATCTCTCTTAACATTCTCAGTGGAGACCGGAGTGTCCTCCCATACACTAGTTCTGCTGGTGAGAACCCTGTCGCTTCATGTGGAACCGTTCGCAAAGCAAACAAAGTTGCCGGCAGACAGTTCTCCCAGTCCTCCTTGTGCTCGTAACAGAGCGCACGCAAAACTCGCTTAAGCACCGAATGCCACCTCTCTACACTGTTTGACTGAGGGTGATAGACAGAACTGTGTATTAACTTTACCCCGCACTTTTGCAAGAATGTGGAAGTCAGTGCGCTCGTGAATACTGACCCTTGATCTGCCTGAATTTCGGCTGGAAACCCAACTCGTGCAAACACTGTCAAAAGCGCGTCTACTACTTCGGTGGAGCTGAGCTCTTTCAAAGGGATTGCTTCTGGAAACTTGGTAGCCGGACACAGCATGGTAAACAAGTACCTGTAGCCTGATTCTGTTTTTGGAAGAGGCCCCACCGTGTCTATTACAAGTCGTCTGAAAGGCTCTGTTATTAAGGGCACTACCTTCAGTGGAGCTTTCCAAGTCTCTCCTGGTTTACCAGAACGCTGGCAGGCGTCGCATGATCTTACAAAGTTTTCTACATCTTTGAAACAGCCAGGCCAGTAGTATTCCATAAGCAATCTTTCCTTTGATTTGTTTATGCCTAGGTGGCCGGACCACCCATTTCCATGACAAAGACTCAAAAGGTCCTCCCTATACTTAGTAGGTATGACTAACTGATCTAAAATCCTACCCTTTCGATCTCTGTAATGCCGATACAACAATCCTCCTCTCTCATGTATCGTTACGTTGCGCCTAGCAATGCCTTCTTTAGCTGTGTCACGTTATCTAGCTAAGCTCTCATCATTCTTTTGCTCAGCTGCCAGTGACTCTCTACCCACGCGTAAGAGTTGATCAAAGTTCTTTGAGGCCGGTGATAATAACGACCCTGTCTCGCTTGTGAGCGCGTCTGCTTGCTCTTCCTGCAGGCTAGAACTCTGACACTCTAGTGCTACGCTCTCATTGAGCTGGTCAGCTGGCAGGCTCTCCTCAACTGTTCTTTTGTCCCTCGGGCCTAGCTCGGATTCGGGTATTGAAGCTATCCCCTCTTCTGCTTCAGCTGGAGGAGCTTGAGCATTTTCAGCCGAAAGCGCCGCGATCTTACGAGCTTGGCCTCTGGTCAATGCCTGTACTATGCCCTCTCCCAGTTTGAGCCCTCTGTCACGCAGTAACTGATTCGAACGATTCGAAAAGATCTAGGGATACTGCCGTGACAAAAATTTGGAAACTGCAGCCTCAGTCTCTAGCTCCCCGAATGGTCCACTGATTTTGACTTTGGCCATGGGCAGACACACGCTGTGTTCTTCTACAACCTGTTTTATCCACGCTACTTCTCCGGTGAAGTCATCTACCATCACGTAAGACGGATGGACAATGTCCAGCGTGGCGGCACTGTCTCTTAGCACTCGGCATGGTTTTCCGTTAACTTGCAGGTCGTGGAGATATGGACTTAAAAGTTCCATATTCTCATCTTTTTCCTCTACGTAGGAAAAAACTACGCTAGACTTCTCGCAGTTTACAGCTATATGTCCCAGTTTGTGGCATTTGTAACAGCGAATTGGTCTAACAGATTCGAATTTTCTTTTCTGTTCTTTTTGTGCGGTTTCTCCGTTAAGTTTCTCCTCGCTCTTTTCTGCGGGCTTTTCCGCCATGTCTACAGGCTCGGATCGTCTAGTTTGCGCACCCTTTTTGAACGGAAATGGTTTCCGCGGTCCATTTCGACCGTCCCAGTTTCCCTCCTCGGCGTTCAACTTTCTACGGGTTGCGTACTCTTCGGCTAATTCAGCCGCCCTTTCCACAGTGTTTACATTACCTCTGTCTTGCACCCACAGTTTCACAGCTTGGGGGATGGTTTTGTAAAACTGCTCTAGACACATGCATTAAATGATCATGTCTCTGCTGTCGTACGCTTCCGCGCTTTTAAGCCACTCGACTAGGTTGGCCTTTAAGCTATATGCAAACTCCGGATAGCCCTCGCTATCTTTCTTGCCTGTGCTCCTAAACCTTTGCCGAAAAGCTTCGGCTGAAAGGCGGTATTTCTTCAGGAGACTAGCCTTAACTTTTGCATAATCATATGCATCCTGCACACTCAGTCTGGCGATTACTTCCGCTGCCTCACACGGCAACATAGACAGCAACCGCTGTGGCCATGTACTCGGGCCGAAGTTCATCTTTTCGCAAGTCCTTTCAAAATTGCTTAGGAACAAGCCTATGTCGGTCCCGACCTCAAATGGCTTTAATAGCCTGTCCATGCGGTATGATTCTGCCTCACTTGATCGTCCTAGAGCGCCTTCACTTCCTTGAGACATCTCCAAACGTTTGCTTTCAAGTTCAAGTTGCATTTTTCTTAACTCGCGATCTTTATCGCGTTCCTCCCTTTCTTTTCTCTCTCGTTCTTCTCTCTTTTTCAGAAGTTCAAACCCCAGTTCAACTTCTTCCTCACTGGCCTGTTCGGAAATGATATGCAATAATTCTGATTTTAGCATTTCCTTACGTACATCTAGGCCCAGTTCCTCACCAACAATCAACAACTCGTCTCTCAGCAGTGTCCTTAACTCCATGACTGCTGCTTTACTGCCTTGATTCTGCTCTCTAAATCTAGCTAGGAAAACACAACCTAGCTAACACACAACAATCTAGCTTCCCTACTGTTCTAAACAGAACAACCCCAAAATGAAGCCTAGAGAGTCAAAGCAAAAACCAAGCACTCACCGCAGATACAGCACCATGTCGCAAAGTCCATCTCACCGCTGTCAGCCAGTTGTCAGGATTGGGGGCTCAATCCCATGGTCCGTGGTCCTTTGCCAAGATTGGAGTACGGCATGAATTCGGAGGTAGCTGGCCCATGCCGTCGTCCAACTTATTTACGCTGAGATCGTTGATGAAGTGAAGAACTGCTTCTCATCGAGAACGAGGAAAAAGGGTTTATTTACAGAAATTAAATCAGTCTCACATGACTGCTTGAGAAAAAGAGTAACAGTCCAACATGACTGCATGAGAGAAGTGACTCAGTCTAACATGACTGCTCAAGAGAAGTGTTCTCAGCATTCGCACAACCACAGTTTTTATACACTCGATCCGCCGGTCCTACGACGCGGCGACTGTTCGTTTACTCATCACCAACGCGCCGCTGCTCTGCAGACCAGTTTACGTACACAAAGGCAACCGCGCTCTGATGTCCGACGACGACGTTGTCAGGGTGCCGTTCCGGGAACTATCGACGCCGATCGAGGGTCGTTCGTTGTTCCGTGCCACGCCAAAACGTGAGACGCACCAAAATACGTCGTCCCCACGGCAGTTTGTCCATGCGTGTCAAATCAGCTCCGCGTTGGGGAACTCCGGAATCATTGTTCACGCACCGAACCAGTTCCGTCACAATGTCGGAGGGGCTGGAGGAAGGCGGCGGATTCCAGCGCAAAGGTCGCTTCTTTGAACGCCTCGCAGCTGCAGCGACGGAGAGGGAGAGGTGTGCGTCTTGCACCCCTTGTCGTAATCGGGTGGCAAGGTGGCAATCCTGCTCAGCGGCTCGCCATTCTTGACACCGTCCGCTCCGTGCGCTGTCAGGGAGCGCGAGGGGCAGCCAGCCGTGACGCTTGCGCAATAGTTGGGCCGTTCTTCATAAGGCTATGGTTGGGAATAATAATAAAAAAAAAAGAAAATATTTCGTGAAGCATTAGTCTGCGAGAAGATGGAAATATCTGCCCTGAAGTGCCATGATTCTACGCACGAATGTGCACATAAGCGGCGCGGACATGTTAATCTGCCACGTTATTTTTGTATGCTTTCTTTTGCCTCATGTTTAACGCCGCTGAATGCACTACGATTTCTAGCGGTAAGAACGTCTTTTTACGGGAGAAATAAGAAAGCAATGACGATGGACTTGAAAACGAGGATTACAGATATTGTAAGCAGTAAAAAGAGGCGAAAGTCACCGCGGGTGCGCGTCAACCCAAACTTCGTATAAGCCGATCCGCCTCCTCCGATATTCCAGCTGAAGGAATGCTTATCGAATTATTTCTTTATTTTTATATGCAGAAAGATTTCTAGGCTATAGTGTACTTTTTGCACATCTATAGTAAACGAGGAAACGTGTAACATTAAAAAGCGGGCAGCACTGACAACGTTGGCAATGCATTGCGGCGGTCCTGCAGCCGCCGCCCTCAGCGGCGGTTGCAGCGTGTCAGTTCAAAATAAACAAAGGGCTCGCTCACGTTCTGGAAATGCATTCCAAGTGAGTACGCCTTGCAAACTCACCGCCTACTATTCGCAAATTGCAATATGTGCCGGTAAAGTAATTAATTCAGGAGATAATTACTGACTTTTTGTTAACAAGCTGAATATATGTTTCGAGTTCTCGTGCAAGTAATGTCCGCCTCTCTGAATAATCGAGCTCAAGGACTAGAATTATGTTATTTGCAAGAGGCCATTGTTTAAGAATTCCATGAAGATTAAAAATAATCACCTTATATAAAGTAAGAACAATAATTTTCGCTTAGCTGCTCGTCGACGCTCCATCGGAGTCGGTAGTTGAAGCTATTTTTCGTTTACTGTGTCTATTAATGCATACATAAACAGGACCTAGAGAAGATAACCCGCAATGCGCTTCTTTGCAACCTCTTCATTTCTCCCAGTAGTTCTCCCATTTCTCCCAATTGTTCCGATGTAACCCTGGCCTAGTGTGTAGTTGTACTTACGTGGGTTAAGAACGCTGTTAATTTCACAGACTGAGAACGACAGCTTCAATCCATAATGTACACACTGTATTTGCATTATGGTATAATGGTGACGTAATGTGTACCTTTTGCGGATGTCAGGCTAAACATTACTGATTAAGAATGCAGCGCGCGAGCACACTCACTTATTCCCTCTAGGTAATCACTCTTTGTTTTGTCGTAGGAAGTGGGCGGCGTAAGCTTGTACGTCGGGAACTTTCTGGTGATGTCGTTATCGAATAAATGGGTCCTGAGCACGAGGCCATCGATGCCAAAGGACCTGGAAGGAGGAGGAGGAGCCCGTAGCAATGTCTAATTTTGGATTTGATTGTAACACGGGAGATGGTACGTGGCACGTATCTATACACAGCGTTTCCAGGGGCATTGAACAATGTTGTCTCTTTTCCTCGTCGCCAATGGAGAAGAGAAAAAAAAAAAAAAAACTCGATATGACGAATTTGGAAGATCTGAAGGAACTTCGTTACACGGAGGCGTTGAAATAGACTGTTTCGACTAGAAGCTTACGTGACTCGCATACAAAGAAAAGGCGGAAGGAGGTTGGGCATTATTCAAGGGGTAGAGTACGGCAGCCGCCGTTTTTGCGAGTTTTAGCACGTCGTGGTGGTGGTTCGTGCCTGCGAGTCTTGAGATGCTCGTTTTTTATGAGTGTCGCTGTTAATGAATAGACTGACGACACTGTTGGTGGGAGAAAGAGCAGATGTTATAGCTGTATAGCATAAAAAAAAAAGAGGATGTCTCGCCTTCGCAGTGCGCTGCTCTGGGTGGCCGTGTGCGCGCAAGCGCCATGGCATCCGCACACGCATTGCTGGCGCTGGCACAATATACGGCTACCATGCACGAGATATCAATTATTCGCGACTCCATCAGATTTCCTCTTCTTCATATCACTTTTACCGACTTACTGCATCACCTGCATAATTTAAACGTTCAGTCGCCGCCCGGCAATCTGACGTCTTGCATCAGCCCGGTAGCCTTTACGACTGTAGTAAAAACTGCTGCTCTGCCTCATTTATGCCCCGCCCTCAGTACGCGCACCATAAAACATACTCGCGTGGCATAATGTAGCTCGATATATCGCATATACTGTTCCGGAAGCCACGCGGGCTTTGCTATAGCGTCGTATTCACTGCGGCGAAAATTTATTGGCCGATTATTGCACACAAGTGCCGCAGGCGTTGAACGCTCAACGCTTCGCCAACCGTTCGCTCTTCGGCGCCCGAAAAGCACCCTCGCGGCCGGCAGCAGGCTACACATGCGCTCGGCTGATCGGTTCGGTGCTCCTTCCTACGGTCCACTCCTTCGTTTTCGTTCTGTAGACCATGCTTAAGTTATCGGAATGATTGCTATAGGGCCCGTTGTAAGACGTTATTTTCCCTGATGAGTGGCC
Source organism: Dermacentor albipictus (assembly GCF_038994185.2). Classification (NCBI taxonomy): domain Eukaryota; kingdom Metazoa; phylum Arthropoda; class Arachnida; order Ixodida; family Ixodidae; genus Dermacentor; species Dermacentor albipictus. Next base: position 23,140,201 of record NC_091823.1, read on the forward strand.
TTTTAACTGTATACATGCCTGGAATAAATTCACACTTGCCTGCTTTTCTAACTGCGGGCAACGTGAGCCTGCTGGCGTATGCCGCGAAATTTAGCTATCGTGGCACCCCAGAAAAAGAAGAAGAAGAAGAAGAAACGCTGCACTTACTGATGAAAAATATTATCGTTATATTTTTTCCATGTTATCGCGATCTAGAAGTTTGGGACGTGAAGGAAGCAACTAGTAAATGAAAACGTTTGCTGTAGCTGAAATTAGGCAACGGTACTAACACATTGAGTTTGGTTTGTGCGCTGGATAAGATTCCATTCTAGCGCTCAAGACTCGACAATAAGGCAGCTCAACGAGGCGTCTCTCATGATGCGCCTTCGCCTTCCCTTGTCCATTTTCCCTTGTGCTGTTATCGCATCATAAGCAAGGATGGAGTCCGAGTATGTTGCCAGTGTTCCAACAAATGCACTTTTACCTTGCCGGAGAAATCCAGTTTGTTCGAACGTGGACAACATAATAAGACCGTCTTTTCCCATTGTTAGTTTAAACTATAGCCTTCTCTCTTATATTATTCTGTATAGATACAAGAAAAAAAAATTGCACATTGAAGACGGTGCACCAAACTTCTGCCTCTCCAGGTGGATTACTTGAAGAGGACGGCGTTGCTTGTTCGAAAAATGGCAATATTTTGTTAAGGTAATGAGTCTAGTTTCTTAAGATTTTAATTAACAATCGCGGAATAGAAGCCAGGCAGTAATGAAACTGTGTCCATTTAGCAAGAATGATGCAGCGTAGGTTTTGAGATATTCGACCCTAAAATCTACTCATAAAGATGTCGGAGTTCCGTTTAATAGCTGCCAAGAGCCTTCCTTCTGCACGGCAGGAGAACATTTCTGAAGAATCTGTCCCTCACCCCCTTTTCCCCTTCATTCCAGTTCTGTCTATGCCACTGGATTACAGCATGGACGCTTAGCGGCGGACACCACAGCTATGTCCCGAGGCCGCTGAGCCTTACGTCTGATGTGCTTACAAAGTTGAATGTGTACACGCGGGTTAAATACGGCACTATACAAGCATTACCCGCACATTTTCCCAGTCTCCTGAGAGAACAAGATGTGGCACCGAGTTCAAATTTTCGGGTCAATTCCACGAACCATATTAAAATTAATTGCATTCTCGGGTTTTACGTGCCAAAACCACGATCTGATCAAGAGGCACGCCGTAGTGGGGTCTGTAGATTAATTTGGACCAACTGGGGTTCTTTAACGTGCACCCAACGGCTCTAGTTGCGGGGGCTAGGTCTCGTCGGGCGACATCGTTTCAAGCGCACTCCTGACGCATTTTCTATGCCGATCCCCGACAAACAATCCTGGTTTGTGGCGGCGGGGCGTAGGACAGCGTTTTCGATGCACGCGACAAGCCGCGCGTTTCTTTCTTTCTTTTTTTTCCAGCGGCCGTGTCAGTACATATGACGTAATGCCACAGTATGCGGGGCAAAAGAACCGCGGGAAGCCACACTATGCGAACTAGCGTACCACCAACCAGCCCTAAATACCCTCGCTGCCGCTCTCGGAATCCTGTGTTATCCGCGCGTTACCTTGTCCACGCAAACTCTCGCCTGATTTCTGTATAAGGAGACAGAATAAATTCCAAATGAAAGACGTTGGCGGTAGTGAGTTTAGAACATACGACCTCACGCTTAGAAGCCGAGTGTCTAGCCCGGATGGATGGATGCTATGAGCGTCCGTCTTGAAACGGGGGGGTGGGTTGCGCTACCAAGCTTTTGTTCTTATTTTGCCTAATGTCCTACCTATCTTTCTAAGAAAAAAAGGAAAATACATGCACAGGAAGGATTTCTAGCATGAAATTTTTTTAACCACTAGTGGGAACCTTGTTTTTGTATGCCTCCGTTGTTTATGGTCTCCCCACCTTTGTGCTACCAAAGCTCCAATCGCTTCTTACTAATCTCTAGTGCGGGCATGTTTACTTTCCCCCTGTTATTCCTGAACCCAAAGACATCAAGGAGGCCAATAGCCTAAACCGACAGCTGGGTAGGTAACTTCACATTCTATTAAATGTACCATCGTTTCCCAAGCTTTACCGCAGCAAGCACATGCGTCCTCTTCCTTGGTGTACCTCGCTTTATGACTACGTGTTATAAGGCATGTTGATGTGGCTTCGAAAAGTAAGGAGCTTTCCTTTGAATTATCATAAATTGTTTTTTTCCTGATTTCGTATTTTCCTCCTCGGTATATAGTTGCTCATAGCAGGCTTCTTTCTCCTTGCCGCCACCCATGAGATTGTCGCAGCTTCTCTGACTTTGCGTTTGACTTTGTTGTCATATTACTTATTAAACTGGTCGCATACTTGTTGGTAACTTCGTAGTTCTTTTCCCACACTGTGAGTCAATGTTTTTCCTGTACAAATACCTGAAAACTCTCTCAACCCACTTACATATTTTTTTCATATTCTTCAGCAGTCCTTCAAAATCAATTTTACTGTGTGCTTCCCTCACTTCAAAACTTGTCAAACAAATATCATCCTGCTCAGCTTCATTTGCAGCCTTCTTGTGACCGCCCAATGCGAGGCGTCCCACTGACCTTTGGTTACCATCGATTCCTGGTTGTACCCCTGACTTCAAGCAAACAACCGCATTGAACATTAGGCCAAACCAGCGCCTTCTAGATAGAAGGCCTGTGCATTCTGCTTTGTCACGTCATGCTACTTGGAGCGAAATTTCCATTATCAAGCTTGGCGTGACGACAGCGGGGATGCCAAAAGCACTGCGGCTTACCCAGGAGCGACCCCATTAGATACTATGGCAATCGGGCAAGATAGTATGACGTCACGGATCGAAGTGAACCGGCTTTGTGGTATCTAAGAGGCGTTGGCCAAGCATCTAGACGTGCTCGCTTAACCGCGCGCTGTTTATAACTCGAAGGACCACTCAGCGGCGTTCAATTGTACATTAATGCTTTCGCATTAACAACTCATAAGAAGTGATTTGGTGTCCACTCATTTTTCTGGAGGGCTAACAGGACGCGAAAGAGGATGAAGTAAGAACAGGACAGGAAAGAGCACAGGAAAGAGCGATCGCAAGTGTAAAACACCTAGCCCAGCAACAAATAGTGACACGACTCGATCATGATTACGCAGAAATCACGTGCGGCCAGAACGCAGGCAAGCTCGACAAAGGTGTCGGCCAGTGCTGCAGTTAAATTGGAGACAAGGATGCAGCTTCGGGCCATACCCTCTGGTATTAGGCGAAGGGGCCTTGCAGCAAATGGGATAAATGGTGGAAAAAAAAAACGCAATGTATACATTTTTTTTTGTTCTCCGCCAAGAACATGATGATACTTATCTGCAGCACGCTGTGAAAGGCATCATAGCATGAAATCGTGGAACAACTGGTCATAATTGCCACATGCGTACGTGCTTGCGACTGCGGATCCCAATTTACTGACAATAGCTACCATAATTAGCGTGAATGAGTTATAAGCCCCAATTGTTCGCAAGGTAACAAGATTAAAGACAACAACGGAGACTATATACGGAAGTCTCTCACTACTTTTATTATTTCTGAAATTTTAACTATTCACTTAGTACCTTTTACGTTAGCGGATTCCGGTGGTCTAACGCTAACATAACCGCCTTCCATTTTAACAGGCCTGCTTAAATTAGTTTTATCTCTGTGTGCGTTTCATTTTTTTCTTCCTTTTTTTTTCTAAGCGGCGTGTTCTAGTGTCTTTGATATTCAATCCTGCATCGTTGGGCGTGGTAGCGGCGACTGTTTCATAGCGTTGCCGAGCGGTGTTTTTACTGCGTGAGCAGTTTATTCGAGTTTCACTGATTCCACCCAGATAAGACGAAGCTTGCGCAATATTTCTTGACGCCACAAACAGCCATTCTGCTCAGCGGCAGCGCTGCAAGGACGAGCGCTTTAGACATCGGCATTTTGCTCGACTTCATGCCTGGAGCGGCATGCCGTTTGTACTAAACGCGGGCACTGTTTATTTTTTCTTAGGCATTCAGTAGAAGCAAGTCGTTCTTTTGTGCGTGTGACATCTTAGTGAGTCGGTGTGCATGTGAAAGAAGCTCGCTTTTTCTGCCCGCCGGGTATTTTAGAGTGTTTTAAGTGCGGTGATTGATCTCAAACGCGGTGATGATCTAAGTGCTTGATCTAAGTGCGGTGATGTCTGAAATGGCCATGCCTAACAAGTGCTACGAGCCGGCGTCTACCAGTACAAGACTGGGGAGAGAGTGCAAGTTTATTTGATTCTACAAAGAGCAAGTGCCTTTGAAGCAATCGCCGAGCGTTGTTGCCTGCAGAAATGGCAAGGTGAGACAATTGTGTTTGAATTTGTTAGTCCGATTTTGAACAACTAAATCCTCAGTCGACTAAGAGTGCGAATGTTTCAGAATTAAACATGTGACACTCAGCCGTGCAACATATAGGGCACTAGCTGTGGAGTGAGTGTTTGTCTTTCGCACTATTAAAGACAATGCTTACGGCAAGCATGACTTCAAATGCCCGGGTTCAAAAAATGAAACGATAATGAAGCATACCGCTTCGCTGAACGAAAGCTGCAATATATTTTGCGGATGCATATTGCGCCAGACTACTTACCTAACCGCCCGCTCTACTTTGGACTTTTGACAACGTGCATGCGATCATAATTCCACTGAAATTTTCACGTATTGTGGGTTCGTACGTCGTTTAACTATATATGTGTGAACGCACATTCATTTGATCGTTAATTTCTTGATTACATGTTACTTTTAACGAATTATTTTCTGTGTCCTTTTCTTTTATACGCTCTAGCAAACTTCTAATAAACGTGCTTAAGCACTATAGCTGCGATGGGAAGGACTGTAAGATAATTTACAGCATATTAAATTTTCAGCATCGCGGATCCTCACGTAAAGAGATGTTGCAGTCCCCCACCAAAGTTGTGTAAATAATGGGGGCCCATCTCGTATGCACTTTTTCTTTTTTCTTCCTGGTATAACGTTATGCAAATACTTTGAATACCAGCGTGTTTTATAAATAATTCATGATTATCTTCTTTTCTTTATTGGGACATCAACAAAACACATTTTCTGAATTTGTTTATTTGCGTACGAATAAAACAAGGGAGCTTTTGAAGAACAACCAAACAAAGAGCTTGTAGAAGAAGAAAAATGCAAGACCATCACAAGCTCGTCGCGTTGTGGGACGATATACAAAAGAAGCACTCAGCCAGTGCGGCGCAAATGTGAAAACGGGATAACTGGCGCAGAATATTCACCCACGATGAGCACAAAATGTGCACAACATTTTCACACCAGTCATGAACAATGTTTGAGCAGCCGGCGTTTGTGAGGCGATCAATTTTTGACTGCGTATCTGATGCGTGTTTCTTAAAGGATTAAGCACGTCTCCATGAATTTGTTTTTGTCTTTTTGCGCCAGTTTGATCCTATGAGCAACAAGGTATAATTTGTTGGCCAAAAATAACGTAACGATTCCATTTCAATTCTGCTCTTTTTCCTACTTCGTCATTGGCCAGAGTCAAGCCCTGATTTCGATTTTTCACCAGAAAAGTGAGCGCGGAGTTGCACATACGGATGGAATAGTAATCGCACGCAAAGAAACTTCGCAAAAAGAGAAAGTTGACGCAGACATTTGTGCAGTAAAGGCTCATATTTTTAAAATGAATATCAACTGTTCAAATAAATATGAGGTAACCTCGGTGTCGTCATAACATTTGATGCCATAACCAAATCCTGTTTTTTTGTACTCCAGGCAATACATGGTAACAAAATGCACGGAAATGTTGATTCAAGTCGGATAAATAATTCAGTAAGAGCTGCATGCACTGCTGTTGAGAAAAACAGTAGCATTTATGTAGAGCAACACGTCTGCATCCAATAAAAGGCATGCTTTCGTCCGCAAAGGGCGTTTTTACTCGCCCCGTGCGCTAAAAGAGTGTCAGTTATGAACAGCAACTTCCCGTTTTCAGCTAAAGGATTGCCCTATCCAAAATGAAGCTATAGCTGCTTTTCCGCACGAAGACGCCGCTGTGAAAAGAAGCTTATTTTAGATCGACATCGGGGGAACCATGTTACACTCGTAATGACAGCGATGTATCACCGGACAAAATGTGTTCCGTGTTGTCAGTGACTAAAGCCGACGCTTCGCGCGACGCGTCTAGACAACGATAGCAACCGATTCATGGCACAGCGGGCACAGCTTCAAACGACTGCGCCGTCGCCGAGAATGCGTCTGAAATACATAGCATGGGGTTGTCGCTTGCAACACGACACTCGTCAGTTTACTTCTCGTGGCCGTATACTGTCCTGTGCGTCACTAATAAGCCATATGTTGTTCTGAAGGACCGCGCTGCGTGCTCTAAGAAAGTCCGAGCTCTTCTCGCGTCTTCGTTGGCGAACGTGCCTGTCGACAAATGGTAGTATAGTGTGTGAGGATGAGGTACTCGCACAAGCCGTCCTCATGCACCATGGAGCCACGATGGCCGTGATGACGATTTATTGCCATCCACATTGAACCAGGGCAGTGACAAATAGTCACCTATCCTGCTTGATTTAATCAGGTGCACTGTACACGTCTTTCATTCTAGCACATTTGTATACACCTCCATAATCTTATCTTTCCGTCAAAACCGCTCTAGCTGCAATCTGTCGTTGCCTATACCTGTAACGGATCCGGTCATATCAATTTCTTCCCTGCTTTTTTCTACGAAACCTCTAAACGTCTCTAGCTTATCTCGGCTGCTGATAGCTTGGTGCTTCCGTCCACTTTGAAGTTAAGCGCTTCTGGAAAGTGTACGTTGCCTACGGGTCTCATTGGGTCTCTTCGCATTCAATTGGGATGTGATGAGTGGTCTCCGGATTTTTGCTGCAGCGTACACATGACTCATCTTGTTGCGAATATTTGCTCTGGTATGGTTTTGTCCTTAGGCAACCAGCTCGAGCCTCAGCTAGCAAGGCGCTGCCCTTTGTGTTATCGCACGGATTTTCCCTTCGAATTTCTTTCTTCCCATTCTTGCAAATATCCTTGGTCTTTTTTATTTGCACTCCGTGCATACAATTCGCTGTCTCTGTTTCTCTCACTTTCTTTCTGATGATTCCTGATTGTCTATTTACACTCTTGCTCCATTGTGCACAGCTCTTGCTTCATTGCGTGTCCACACTTTTGCGAAAGTGTTATGTCGGAAGCGCCCGCTGTGCACAGCAAGGGACGTCGTTTCATGGCCCAGCGTGCGACAATAACAATGGTATATAGTCCGATGCACTGTGTGCCGGCAACCGTGAAGTGTGGTTGGAATGAGATAGCAGGGTGGAGATCCTCCTATATATCAGAAAAGGCCTGGAAATCCGCAACCGTAGCGTCAAATAAAGGGACACCGAAGAGAAATAATAAATCGTTTTCGAGTACTGGTAACATATTATTTCAAAAATATTCCTTTTTCAGAGTCTAATTCAGAGTTTACTTTAAAAAATCATCGGCACTGTTGCAGTTTTTAAGGGCAACCTAATTGGACAGGCGGCTGTAGCATGAACAGATGGTTCATAGTGCTGCAAGGGCTACTGGGCTGTGCGGTGACATTATGCGGTGACAGTGACCGACTGTGATTGTATGTCTGTGCTCCTTTCTTTCTTTGTCTCTACTTTGTTATCACTTTACCTCCCCCTCCCCTCTTTCCACAGCGTAGGGTAGCAAACCGGATGTTCCCCTCTGGTTAAACTCCCTACTTCCCCCCCCCCCTCTCTCTCTCTCTCTCTCTCTCTAAAAAATCATGAGCCATTCCACTCTGAAGGCGGATGACCAGCGAAGATGTTTAGCACTTGGCACAGGGGTGACACGGAATTTTGAGCAAAGGTAAGAACTCATTTACCGCGATTTTTTATGTACATTCGCGTGGACGACGGGACCGCCGCCCCGACGAGCCGGATGAAATTAGCCACGCTTGACGTTTCGATGGGACCGCCACCACGGGAGAGCGGAAGGAGATACGCAAGCGCTCGGAACGCCGACAAAGAGAGGGCGGTGCGAACGTAGACATGGCCGACGCGGGTCAAAGTGTAGTGTTTGTTTTTATCAGCCTAATATCTGATACAGGTTCTATATGGACCCAAGATATTAAACTTATTTTTGCAAGTTGGCGGAATTCTTGAAGCCTGCTTCACCTGCGCCGCGGGTCGGCCTGGTATGGCACTGTCTCCGGGATCGGCCTACAATTCTTGCACACACACAACAAAAATGCACGGAATCATAGCCATAAACAATTAATTAATTAATTTAATTATGGGGTTTTACGTGCCAAAATCACTTTCTGATTATGAGGCACGCCGTAGTGGAGGACTCCGGAAATTTCGGCCACCTGGGGTTCTTTAACGTGCACCTAAATCTAAGTACACGGGTGTTTTCGCATTTCGCCCCCATTGGTAGCCATAAACAGCTTCTCTGTAATTAAAAATAATGTTAAGAAAGTGGTGCTAGGTGGCGGCAAGTTGCTTAGCAGGTGTACCATTCCAGGAAAGGAAAGTTAGTACTACGGAACGGTATAAGCGAAGCTGAGTTGGTAGCAATGAGGTTAGAAGAATAGAAAACACACGGTGTATGAAAAATTTCTGCAGTGGACGAGGCTTCAGATAAGTTATTGCACATCGAAGAACTGACGTCCAGCTGGTTGCCGGGATCATTCATTGCAGAGGCTTGGGCAGGAGGCGTGAGTATACACTCGAGCACTTGGTTGACAGTTTTGGTAAAACGACGGTCGACTTGGATCAGACGCGCTCTCTGATACTCCATAGGAAGACCCGCCTCCTCTTGTTTCAACGCGAATAAACACCCCGTAATTATGTGCGCTAAGCTAAACTTCAGGCTGCGCGGGAGGACGCTGAGAACGAAGCATGTCACGTTGCGCATGTGGGCAGTGTGCTTCGTAAGGCATCTTCTGAAAAGGCGCGTCATTGATAACCACGTGCGCACACACACGTGCTGAGATCATGCATGGTGCGTATGACCACATTCCGCACCACCAGTATCCTTAGAAAAAGAGAGAAACGAGGTTCATCGAATAACTTGGGAAAGAACTCGCGACATCACTTTTTCTACAAGAACTTAATTGGTCAACGTTGTAAAACTCCTTAATGTCGGCACACTGCGTGGAAGTGCACGAATCTGTGTAACGGTCGTCTTTTCATCGCAGCTCGTTCTCCATGGCTGGCTCTTTTCATCTCCGCCTCATAGCTCATGTAATTAGGTTGCGACATCGGCGCAGCGTTATTCTGTGGCCGCTTCACTCCATTCTCTTGCCGTTTTCAACGACGTTGACACGGGGCATTGGCGTGCCTGCCACTATGGCCGAGCCAGTTCCGACAGTGCGCGATACAGAATAACCAAATCAGTTTTGCGAGGGTGGAGGAAGGTTCACGAAAAAAAAAAAAGAAAAGAAAGGTTGTACCTGAGAGTAGCACAAATCTGTGAAGGAAACCCATACCAGATTGAAATATGAATCGTCATTTGCGAAAATTTCTTTCAGAAACCTGTATTGGTTTCCATTGTACCTTCGGGTTACACACGGGTGGATGAGATTTTTTTTTTCTTGGACAATACAGAATCTGAGAAATGAAACCACTGATAGCATCCACCTGTAGGAACGGCTTAAGCAGGCTAACATGTAGTGTTGGCAAAGCTGATAAAGAACAGCCAAGTGGTATCTGTGCACAAATCGGAGCTCACATTACCTACCGAGTCTCACAGACTCAACTTTCTTTTGTAACGGATGTTTGCCTGATGCGCAATGCCGAACATTTTACCTGCTGAAAGAAGTTTAAACGAGGAAGTGATTTAGCTATAATGACAATTAAGCGACTTGTTTATACTTTTGGCTCATGCTGCATGCACATATAGAGCTTACTCGCAACTAGGTTGATTTCCGCAAGTAACTTATAGCAGAAGAAAACATCAAAATTATCACTTGTTCGCCACGTTCAATATTCCACGCATTTCTGTCGATATGAACACATAGCAATGTCGACTGAAATGGGAATACGCTTAGACCCTAATGCGATGGTAAATGTGAGCGCATTCTGTTTGTTTAAGCTTTATCGCGCATCTGATGCAATATCGAAATGCAACAGAGGGGAAGAAAAGCAGGGCATGAAAATTGAATCAATAAATAGACAAAAAACAAAACAATAGCGATGCGCGTGGCATCAGTGGTCGAAAACGTGCAGCTTGGGAAACCGAGCGCGGATAGCGCAACAAAGCTGCGACGACAAGAGCGTGCAAGCACAGGAATGCTGTGGCAGCAACTTTTGACGAAGCGCGCCAGTGACCGACTCATCTCATTAGAGGTCAGGGCGGCAATGTCAGCGGTTTCGCCTTGGCTTTCATCCACGGCCATTAAATAGCTAGCGTGAGTGAACTGCTGCGTCCATCAGACCTATAAATAAGGGGAACTCTGATCGGCCTAATCACCCCGCTCCTTCGATCAGTGGCCTGCGTGCTCCGCCAAGTGTGAGCGGGCAAACATGGTATGAAACACAGAACCTCATCGGACCTTCTCGTCACACGGCTTCTACTTTGCTCCGTGCTGCGGCCTTGATTCCGATCGCGGAGGAAACGCTTGCACGAGAATTTAATGCTCTAGTGCTCGAGATTTCGGCAAGTTTAAAAGAGCGCAGGCGGCCTGCAACATTGCGGAGCGCTTTGCCGCGTACCCTGAGGATTTGCATTGCAGGCATTAGGCCTTAAATAATTGCGCTTCAGACAGGAAAGTAAGGATTGGTCGGTCGCGAATGCAACTTAGCGTTACGTTATTTTAAGATCAACAAGGATTGTCGATCGAAGTGGTTCGAAAGATGACGGATAGCGAACCAAGCTGTGTACTCGGTGTCGGTCTTGCGGTGTAGCTGAGCTGCAATTAGTGGACCATGTATGGGAGCTTAGACAACGTGACGTTCGCTTTAGTGTATAATCAGGGTCAGGAAAGCACGCGAAGACGGCTGAAGAACACGGGACGTTCTGTGCTGTTCACTCATATTTGGTCCTTCACGATTTCCTATATAACCATGAATCCACGAAAACTGACCCAGTTCGTCATTTTATTGCAGCTTTAGAATGAGCGCGACAGCTCGCACCGTTCTCTATGTAGTGCACTTTAAATATTCCAGGTTTCACGAATCACTCTACGTAGTATTAAAGACAGTCCTTCCTAACAAGTTACCACCGCTTCTCCATATCGGGCGTGTCTGTAGCCGGTTACCGTGGCCTGATCACGGAGATAGTGAAACGTAAGAGATGTGGGCCGCTATGTGCTACTGGATATCTGCCCCTGGGCCCATTGGTCGTCGTGATGTTACGAATATAAGGGTATATGTGCATGTGTGTTATATTTGAAAAATAAACATATATAAATATGTTCGACGGCAGGATTCGAGGAGAGGACACCTAGCACAGCATGCGAAACGATGCGATAACCAATAGACGGGTGCATGCCCTAGCAGGCGGAATAGAGCGTCCTTTAGTGTTTATTTTGTGTACAAAATGCGAACCCCTCCATAATGTCACTTTTACTTGTACCTTCTGCAAGTCAACTTTTTAATGCGAAGCATCCTTTGGCTCATTCTTGGCACAGCATGGTAAATATGAAGGTTCCCGTATAGCTCTGCTTTCATAAAAAGAAAATAATGCGTGATTTATGGCGGAATCGAAGCTCTGTCCTCGAGCACAGGCGGGGCCCGGTGCTCGAACCAGTAGGCCAGGATTGTTTTTTTTTTCATTTATAGCCTGTTTCTCCCATGTCACAAACAAAAATTCAAACAATACTTACAACGATATTGTTGTTCGAGTTAAAAAAACACCAACGTCTCGTTGCTTTCCATAGTCGTGTTTTGGTCAGCGGTCGGAGCTTTCGCCCCATTTTTATATTCAGCCAGGTCTATTCGCAAATCTGATGTCCTGCTCGATACTTGCTTCGAGGTGGAGCCAGTTGTTTTTACCTCTGGAGTGGGCGATGTCGCGCTCCTTGTCGTGCTCTGCAAGACGCACGACGTCATATTTAGAGGGCGAAACTTCGCAGGTTTGAAGCAATGCACCTTCCAATTCCAGAAAAAAAAAGAATTGTTCATTTTCTATTTAATTGTGAAGAACACGTTCTAAACAAGCATATTCAACGAAAGGAAAGAAAATATTTGCGGAAAAGTTTTCAGCAATAGACGGGAGACACCAGACAGCATCAGAGAGGAAACACCTAAGCCTCGTGTGGCCTCTTCTGAAATGGGTGCGGGGGGCGCGCGTCATATATGAACCACAGATGCACACTTCATTTGCTTTGAATCGTGTACGTGGCACCACCGCAGCCGGGGATGTGGCATCGATGTTTCTCTTCTGACCGCTCTTCACAAAAAAGAAAAAAAAGAAAAAAAAGAGCAACGGGAGGCACGTGCCAAACTTCTTCGTCGTCATCCTTTGTTCTTATTCTAAACCAAGAAATAGCGCTTGCTGCTTGTCATCCAGTGCTTGTCGAAGACATTTAGCCAGAAACTTCGTACTCAACACCGAAGCTCAGCAAGAGAAAACATGTTCTGGTTAGGCTGTGAGTGGGCGACACTCGTCCATAAAGGGTTAATGCCTTCCTAGCGCATCAGGCCGGTTTAGGAGAATTTGTCACGATGAAAAGATGGTGCGATGTGCTCCTTACACACTGTTTGTGTAAATGCGAACAGTTGTCCACGTTCGGCTTGCCTATAGCATCTTGTCTTGGAGATTTGAAGGTTTATTGAAATGATCTTCGTCGTCGTACTAGTATTACCCGGATTAAGAGCCAATAATTCAAGGACGAATAGAAGCAGGAACACAAGTGCGCCCAGAAACCACAAACATGGCCAAGCTCCTTCAGAAATGCGCGCAGCTGCTCGCGATGTTTCCGGATTTTCAAAACTCAGAAGGCCAGGAAAAGAAGGATTTCATCGCGGCATTGATGCTTAGTTTCGCATGAGTAGATTGTACCAGCGATTCCTCTGCTTGCATTTTCTTGATTCCTGGTTGCGCGCTATGGCTGGAGAAAGAAAGGAAAGCTTCGTCGGGGCTCCCAAGTTTGGAAACTTGTGAACGTTGGTTGCGCACATACAATTACTCGAACCGAGGCGCTGACTATGAGCCCACGTGCACGCGATGAATGCGGCGTCGTACGAGTGCAAGACTTGAAAAAGAACCAATGCCTCGAGAACCGTGCTCAGTGTCGTGTGTTTGGCTTTCAAAACACGTTCTTTTTACCAGGCGCGCACTATAGTACCAGTGCGGAAAATAAATTACGGAAGAACTTCAACTGTGACAGCCTGGCTTTGCTCCGCGCTTCCTGGTAATCTCTTTCTATGGAACGGGGCACTTTAACTTCAATGATCTGATGGCTTTCTTGAGCGATTGTTTTCTGTAGCGTCTCTGACTGAAAAAAAAAAGATCAATGTAGTTTCGCATACTGTTAAATGTCGCGGTGGAGTATGACGCTTTTGCACTGTTTGTCTAGACACAGAGATCTGGATACTCGCATTATTTTGTTTCAGCCGTTGCACGTTTACGCGCCCCGGACTCTTCGAAATCAAATGATGATTAATAAAGTTTTATGAGTTTTTACTTGGACGGCGAATGCTATTAGTCTTGCAGGCAGTTGAGTGCGAAGTCAGGTCCCGGTGCCGAAACGATGCCTCCAGCGGGATTCCTTGGTATTACGTTGCTGATCCACTTGGAGATTTTATTGAAAAATTACTGCAACCTAGAGAAACTGGTATTTTTCTTTGCAAACAATACGACTATTTTATTATTTTATTTTGTTTACCGTAGGACTTAACATGCTTGCATAAAACCGAATATTCGGAAAGATAGCCATGTTGCCAGCACATGGCTAAAAACGCAGACCTGCTTACGCAAGTGAATAAATGGCTTGTTTGTACGTGATCGTAGGTTACGACAGTCTTCAATTACTTGTGTCCTCTCAGACGTGCTTGCGCATGAGGAGATATGTACGACGGCGAAAGTTGCGACTGCAGTGAAATGAAGACGGTATGGTTTTTTTATTATTTTTTTTGGAATGTATGCGTTTGTCATAATTAATGGGGTAATAAGGTTATACTTGCGACCCAGCTAAATATAAAGAAAAAATGTAAATATCTCTGTGA